>NC_137608.1:30895495-31377995 GCF_963280865.1 Gymnoscopelus braueri
GAACCAGCCCACATTAACAATCCCCACATGTTGCGGTGCCCGCACACAGACCTGGCCTGGGCAGATGAAAGCAAGGGCATCCATAAGAAATATCTGTACAGCTTCATTGGGCTTAAGAGATATTTCACTTTGGTATAACATTTGTAGTTTTTGGCAGATACATACGGCAGATACATACCTCTCTGGTTTCACGAACAGTCAGAATCTAAACATTGACCGTCGTAGGTTACTGTGGTAAAGTAGCTTTCTTTTGTTATGCTAACAACTGTTGGGGGTACTGTATGTGTGTGTCACCAAAGGTTACAGTAAATGGCAAATATTAAATGGTTGATTGAATGATTAAAGAACATCTTGTGGAAAGGTGCAAACTGGGTGAAGCGAAGGTGTTCCGGTGAGAGTTGATTAATTAAAACGTTGCTTAGATTTTGTCATTGTAAAGCAAGATCACAAAAGTAAGTTGACGATGGCTACAAACATGACCTCAGTCAGATCCATACTATTACATTCTTCAATGTTGGCTTTCCCCTGTTTAAATGAAAACAACAACACAAAGAAAATAGCTAAACACTGGTGGAAGAATGCAAACTCTGAAGGCTCTGTGGTCAGGTATAGGGGTGGAAGTGGGAAGAGCTGAACTCTTCTCCTCCCCAGCACTTATCCTCCAGAACCAACAGATAAACATCAGAGTTTCCCAGGCTAAGAGGGGAGGCCACAGCTCCACCTGGGAACAGCTAAGTATGTCACCAGGGGGTAAGAAGGGGAAGTGGGGGTTTTATAGGTTTTACGACAGGCCTCTCCCTATCCAAGGAGCATTTCAAAATACAAAATAACAAAAGCAACTGGCAAAATGAAGATTACAATGAAATGTCCATTGACCTGACAACTGAAACCTGCATTATGCAATAATTTGCCTGTCGGTGAGAGAAATAAGCATCCCATTACTGGGGATTGTTGCTGTACGCTGTTATTATGCTTTGGCTCATGAGCTGAGAGATGACAAAATTAATCTGAACATAAGTTTACAATGACGGAATAACTCTCCTTGGTTAGCTAATAGCTAGACTAGAGGACTACCGTTTAATGCTCCATTGGATTTAATGAGGCTGTATGCATGTCAAAGTGCAAACGGGACACAGGTGCTTGATGCACTTATACTTCATCTCTGAATCCTGTTATAGGACACACCATCCCCCTGCTGGAGGATGGTGTGTGGATAAGTGTGAAACCCACCAGCACCCTGGCGTTTCACTGGCAACAGCACCCAGCAGGCCCTCAGTGAGTATCAGGTCTCTCTCCAAACATGGCGCACTCATAATGCTGGACCCAAACCAAATAAATCATCAGCCATCTCTAGCAGTCATACACATCACAGCCAACAGCTTAGAGTGTGTGTGTGTGTGTGTGTGTGTGTGTGTGTGTGTGTGTGTGTGTGTGTGTGTGTGTGTGTGTGTGTGTGTGTGTGTGTGTGTGTGTGTGTGTGTGTGTGTGTGTGTGTGTGTGAGAGAGAGAAAAAAATCTTAATTCTGAAGGGATGGAAAAATATCACAGCTTTGGTCCATCTGTTCCCCACCACTGCTGCCGCCAACACAGTAAAACATCGGGGGAAACAAAGCGTGCAGAACCCCAAATGAATAACGCTGATGGAGAGCTCATGAAATAGTCTAAAAAAAGGTAAATTCCTTTGAGGAGTGATGGTCTGCCCCCCAGCCCAGTGTGTCATGGGACTCATCCCATGCATCATCATGCTATGATGGCTTAGGAGGTAATTTCACTTTAAAGTAACTGTCTATAAATGGATGTAGACGCTTGAAGCAGAGTGCCCTGAAACTGACAGGAGGGCATACTACTCGTCAGACTCACGAAACGGAGCAGAGCCAGACTCTGGTCAACAACATCCAGGTGCACTCCCTGCTGTGCTTCCTGTTTCAGTCTCCTTTTCTCTCTCAATAACTACCTTGCCTTTGGGACATGGCTGAACCTCCACCCCCACCGCCACCTCCCTCATTGAAATATACCCTTTCATTTTTATACTACGGGATGAGGAACAGAGAAGCACTGCAGTCAAAGAATATGCATGGATATGACAGCAATCTGAAGGAATTTTTCTAGATTTTTGTCTGTGGGAAAAAATACTTGTGGAGAACAAAAGACAAAAGACAGATGTGGCATGCAGTCAGAGAAAATAGGAGAGTAGAATGGAGAAGATGAGGGGAAGGTCATTCTACCACAGAGAGGTCACACAAGAAGCCTGCCCATGGGAAAGGAAAGGATAGACAATTATGATGCACTCTGCACTGTAGGTCCCAGAGGGATGGAGGAGAAGAGACATGGGATAAATGTCATCCAACAACAAATGGGAGAGAGCGAGAGAGAAAGTAGTGGCATTAATGGAGAGAGAGACAGAGAGATGACATTCCAGCAGTTATAATCTGCTGCTGAGAAAAACAGAGGGAGGGAGCTATACAAATATAAGTAGATTGAACATCTTAAAGGTTACACGAGGATATATGAGTCCAATGTGAACACAGTAAGAGGTTAATGATAGCTAAGGCAGATTGAGTGATACAGAAAGATAGAGACGGACAGAAAATGTTACCAAAACTGAGAATTATAGTGTGTATCGTTAGGGTTACACTTCTAGCATCACAGAGCTGTTAGTGAGATACTAAAGGCTAATTTATACCTCATCAAATTACCATATCGCTCGACAAAAATAAGTGATTGAAAATCAGTTATTAAGTGACTGAAAATCTGTCAATAGAATAGCCCCAATGTCAAATGGGTGGCCCAGTTGTGCTGCAGGTCTTCTCAGGATCAAATGACACGGTCACTTCAGGGGCCGTGGTGAACGAGAAGCGGGTCATAGCTCTCCAAGAAGACTTGGGCCAAAGGGCTCTTCATACCCGATAAACATCCTCACTCTGGGTCAGTGAACTCGCAAAGAAAACATCTACAAATCATCAAAGCACCAAACTGAGGCCTTGGAGGGCCAAGCTAAGTGATTCTCATGCCGAAGCCACAGAAAAACTTGGAAAAGTCTTACTCAGCTTTGTGCTTGAGGACAAGTCTGCCTGTATGCATGTAGATTTGGAACACCTGTGAGCTTTTAGTGTGTTTGTGTGTGCTTGCGGCTGGGTACAGTATGTGCCCCTCTTTTTCTCCCCAAGGTGTCTGCAGTTGGAAGTTTTTTAAAAAAATGACAGAGGGGATCTTGGCATTTCTATTTTCTTCTAGTAGTTAATTAGTAAAGCCAATAATATTTAATGTTTATTGTAAAAAACAACATGGAACTTATTGGACACAGATAGCTACGCATATATGGTATAAATAATATGTATTATTTCTATTGCCTAATGTAGGACAGCATTTATGAAGGTTAACAATGTCCCATTCCTTGAGGCCTCTAAATTGTGATGTCATGCAAATGTTCAGCTAAGAGCTGCTTCGTTGAACCACAGAGCTGCCCAGTTGACCATTCAAGCTGGAATCCAGAACTTTATTTTAACCAATATGTATGGTAGGCCTACAGCTTATTATACAGTATAACAACTACAGCATAGATCTACCACATCTGCAGTAATCTCTCTCTTTTTTACCGAATGGGTTCCCAGATTGCATCTGCAGTAGTTGAGAAATTTAGAGCATGGTGTCAGGTCGTAGGACAGAGGTTGACAAGTAGTACTGCCTGAAGCTCATAAGCTCAATATATGAGATATAGAAATTTGGTCTCCCAGATAATCCCAGATAGGACATAAAATGTTTGAATTGCAGCTTTAATCAAACAGTGACTGTGTGGCGTGGAAACATGCTACATTTCTCTTAACAAAATAGTCTGTATATCACTTGGGATGCCAATAGCCGAGTGGTTAAGGCTCGCACCACATTAGGCTCTGATGCCTGACAGTGAGTCCCGGGTTGATTCCTGGGCCCGCGGACCTTTGCTGATTTCACTCCCCGACTCTCTCTCACCATTTCCTGTCTCTCTACACAGTCAGTTACTATCAATAAGAAAGGCCTAAGGCGAAAATGTACTTAAAGAGGTGGTGCCATGGTTTTGCACCTTTTCTGTTTTTCATGTGTCTATGAGGTTGATAGAACTTCATTAAGCCCCCTGGTGGTGTTTTTATGGTGTTTTATGTCTTCTCTGACTATTTTGAGTTTCTTCCTGGAGGCTGAAACCTTGAGGGTCAAACGTGCCAATAGAAAAACAGCCATTTAATGACACAGTAAAAATATACCCTCCCCCTCATTATCATAACACAACAGGTGTGGGCATGAGGAGGAGGAGGGACTAGGACAGGTGGGTGGTGCTAAGGTGGTGGAGGAGGTGCTAAGGTGAGAACCAGGTATACTTAGGGCGCGTTAGAAAATTACGCACAGTAGCACACTCGCCTATTAGTTTGTATTGGCCAGTGCGCTCAGTGCTGTATTTTCGAACGCACCCTTAATGAACTGGAGGCGTGTCCACATAAAAACATAATTTTAAACTTTCTGTACACTTTTTTGAAAAAAATCTTCCTCCTAGTATAACCATAAAAGTTTTTTCGCTGAAAATCACGGCACCCCGTCTTTAAGAAAACAAAAGAAAGTCAGTATATACTTGAGTGCTATTATCCCCATACTAGAAAATGACTGTATGTTATACAAAAGCACCCTGGATAATATCACTGTCACCAAAACTATGTCCTTTATAAATGATTTTTTTTAATGGAATCACAGATTAATTAATTTTAATATAATTAATTTTAATATAATAATTTGAACTCCAACATTTGTATTAATGTATTTTACCTTTATTTTACCACGTAGTCACATTGAGATCAGAGATCGCTTTTTCAAGGCTGGCCAAAATATCGTAGTATTCCCTTTTAGGCTACAGAACCATTGGAATCCCTGTCATTTCCATTCCCAATGTTAAAGGAGCGCGCGTGTGAGTACGTTTAAACTAAGCTAGGTAGTGATGATGGGTGAGGAATGAGGGGCGTCACGGGGCCCCTGACTGCTTGTCACACCATGACTACTAGTCCTCCGCAGTAGGAGCGGAGCAAGAGGCAGCTACTTCAGCCAGCTTCACTCTGCTTTTAGCTTAGTTATACTTTGTTACACAACCATATTGCTCGACAACAATAAGTTATTATTTCAGTTATCTTGTTTGTCAAAGTAATAGACTGTAGTCTTCAAGGACACGGTTGAATACATGCTTCATTGGGTATTCTACAGAGGGACTGCACGAGTCAAGAACAGCACAACTCAACGAGTTTTGATTTACCTCCTTTCATTTGGGTAAGGGGCTTTGTGTTAAGTCAGGGCTTTGTCTGGGAAGACTCTGCTATTGTCTCCCTATGACTGACCTCTACTACACAGTCCTATATTTTCTACCTTTAGAGCCTACATCCCCTTGACTGTGTGCTTAATGACCAGTTGCAGAGTCTCACAGTCGTTAGTGCACCGTGGCGTAGGAATGTCGGATCACTCAGGCTATGCCCATGTGAGAGCCTCTGTTCTATAAAAACCAATAGCCACTGTTTGGCTTTGTTGACACACCATAAACATGCCTGTCTATATAGATCAGACCAGACAGCAGGTGGACCAAGAGGCTCACTCAGTGACATTCATGACACCTTAAACCCACTGACCCCTGTCTTCTCAGTCCACATTTGACTCACAACACCCGCTCCATCTCTGTCCATCCATCCCTGTTCACATCAACTCTCAAACCGCAGCAACCTGAGGAAACTGTAAACTCAGCTCCTCTTCCCAAAACAAGCCCAGATGCGGTGGAGTCCCAGCTGCATTTGTTTACTAAACATATCCACAAACTTCTGCCAGTGAATGACAGGGAAGCTGAGTGGGGGGTAAACCAGTGGACCAAAACCAGTTGACCCAGACTGGGACCACTAAACACAACCAGGAGAACAAAGAATCTTCAACCATCAACCTTTAAGCTTTCCCACATTAAAAAGGGTGCATTTGTGTGTGTGTGTGTGTGTGTGTGTGTGTGTGTGTGTGTGTGTGTGTGTGTGTGTGTGTGTATGTGTCTCTAGCACACGACACGTGCACACGCGCACACTTTCACTTGCACGCATTGAACTTGAGGAACATAAATATTTGTGAAATGGAGAACGTCATCTCATCATCAAGCATCATCAAGCATCGGCCAGCCTTGCACTTGCTTGTCTAAAAGGGAAGCAAAGCAGATGGCGTTTTCCCCCTTTGTGTTTAGTCTGATGGTTTTGTCTCAGATCCACACTCATCGACATCCCTGGCTGTCACTCTGAGATGCACAAAGGCGAGACAAACAAACATACATCACACACACACACACACACACACATACTAATGGCAATGATAACTGACAATTTCATAAACCTTATCACTCAGCGCGCTTTGGTCATCGATTACATGTGCAGACTTTATTGCAGATGTAAAAATGATTGCTCCAGGCTCACTATCCACGCTCAATTCAAAATGTGTGCTGTGTTCACTGCTGACATTTGGATTTATGGTGGCAGATCCACACATCCAAGTTGGTGGTTTGTTTGTCTTTGTAGAGCTTAGTACAAGATCCCCTGAGTAGTCTGTCCAGATCTTCAAGGAGAGCCCAGACAGCTGAGAGGCAGCAGATGTTGAGAGTTGAAGGCTGCTGCTGGCAAAATGTAGAGCACAGCGCACAACTCAAGAGACAGTCCACCTCTCAGAGGCCAAAACAGTCGAGACCAAAGCAGTGGGCAACAATGACAATGGGAGAGAACAGACAAAAGCATGCTTCCCTCAGTTCCCTGAACAGGAAAAAGGAAACCAACTGTCAGGAAGACAATACAGTCGGCTAAATAGATGGACATGGATGGGAGTAACTCTGAATGTACTGTAATTTAGTGAGAGCATAAAAGTGGGGCGGGAGGGGGGGTTAAGGACTGATAGGTAGAGACAATGAAGTAGCAGTGCACAATGAGTAGCCTACACTTAGTTAATGTTTAATATAGTTCTCTAGACCAGGGGTCTTCAACGTTATTCAGCCCAAGGACCCCCTAGATGAGAGAGAGATGAAGCCGGGACCCCCACTACATAATGTATAAAACTGTGTTACAGATTAAACTTTTTCATACATTTCATAGATAGTTGGATTCATGCTAATGTGTATTTTCAGATAACCTTTTAAACCCTCAACATTTAGTCAACTTGACCATTGGCTCTGTACTATACTCTTTTTTCCCTGTACACAAACTCTTCGAAAATAGCAGATCTACAAGCACACAACCGTTATGAGCTTGTGGATCTGCTATTTTTGGCTAATGTTCCCCATCACACAAAGATTTGGCGGACCCCCTGTAGTAACTCTGAGGACCACCTAGGGGGTCCGGGACCCCCTATTGAAGACCCCTGTATCTAGACAATTTGATAACATATAGGCTAGATTAAAACATTAAAAACACATATTGAAAAAAAACAACATCAACTTGACAACTGCATAATCTGCTATCAGTTTTTACCTTTTTTGATATATAGAGGTGTGAGAGGCTGATGTCTGGACCAGTTGGCTCCCTGCTGAGTAGGTTTTGTACAGTCCCGTCCTCCAGGTCCCCTGAGCAGAGCTGCTCAGCCACAACAGCAGCACCGTCCAGCGGAAACTTCTTCGGTAAAGCAGCGCGGACACACAAGACTCACGTTGACACATTCCCATCTTCTCTCCGCGGCGTCAAAAAAGTAACGGCCAGAAAAGTTGCTAGAAAGCTTTAACCACAAAACGGAAAGCGGCCGGTGAACGCGTCCAGCTTTGGGGGGAAAATATGCGTCAAAGCCCGGGTCGTTTGGTTACTGAGAAGACGCGCATCCCCACCAACTATAAAGTAGCTGACATACACGAAATAAAATAACTATCTGCCTCTTTAAAAGGACAGATGAATGATGTAATGCTTTTTTTTTTAAATGTCTGTGAAGGTGAGGGAAAACGCCACTGTTAGGCTACTTGAGAAAAAAGAACTGTCGACTTCGCCGAGTGTTCGCTATATCTACAGCATATACAGCCAGTGATCCGACAGCAGCAAATCAAACGTCTAGGTACCGTGTTTGCTCTCCTTTCTGTGTGGACACTGCCTCCCACTTCAAGCCGAGCCTTGCACAATGGGCACGATCTAGTTTTTATAGTCTTCCCGAGTCTTTCAAAAGCACAGCCCGCCAAGTCCTACCCTGCCCCGTTTCAACCTTTCACCGAGGACAAATAAGCATCGCATCTGTTGTAAATTAATTATCGGCTGTGAGCTTTCCAGGATGGCAAAAGGTCTCACTGAAACCATAGTTATTGTTAGCAATGAAACTTATTATGAACGAACTTGAATCAGGGTATTCCATTATAATGATATATATCACATTCAGATTCCTATAAATCTATAACGATTTATCCATGACACATAAAACAAGAAATTGTTATATGCTATTATGGGCCATTCTAAAACACAATCCTTTTTTGTATGGTTGCCATAAGAAGACTGTCTGCCAAGTCCACATGCAGTGCCCAGACAGAAGGGCAAATGAATAGCTGGGGTTACTGTAACCTCTTTTCTAGCCATGGTTGTGGGACCTGTAGGGTTACAGTACAAGCAGCCAGTAACCACAGCACTGTGGTCCTGCTCCAAGCTAAACACCTGGCACTGCAAGCACTGGAGCCCAAAATCTATATTGTGGTTTGGGTGACTACACTTCTCAGGTCTCTCAGTGGGCAAAGCTGCAAGTCACATGCACCAGCTGCACAGATGCTGTGAATGTATAATATCTGCTTTTGCATGATTCACGGCAAAGGTTTCTTGAACGTTATAGCCGGTTGTCTGCACCCAATAGGTGCTCGGATCATTTGCTTCTTTAAGATAGGCTGCATTGTATCTAATGTCTATGTTATGTTTTCTGATGCTGCATGTTGGTGCCTGAATAGCCACTCTTCATGTAGATCAGAGAGAGAGAGAGAGAGAGTGCAACAGTAACAGAACAGCACCTCTTGGAGCCTGAGATTCAAAGCTTATTCATGGACACTTCAGACACAGCAGGACATGATCACTTGTCCTCTAGTTGAGGGCTATATTTATTTGGTGTACCAATAAATAAATAAAAAAGAATTATCAAATAAATCAATCCCCAGCACCAATCTGATTTGTGGTACAGTTGGACACACTTGGCTCATACTATGGAGTCAGGACCCTGAAACTGCTCGCTGTGAAGCCCACCTGCTCTTAATCACGCCAAACGGAAAGGAGTTGAAAGAGCTGGCCAGGGGGTGGGCACAGAGTTGTGGCACCCATGGCATTTCATGAGGTAACAGGCACAGGCAGCGGTGCCAAGAACTGGAGCAGTTTGGAGTTAATGTAAATCCCTCCAGTCCAAAGGCAGCTGAAAATCATTTTGAACTCTGAAGGAGGAGGTGGGGTGGGGGCATTGGGATTTTTTTTCTTTTTCACTTTCTCCACTCCTTGTCTTGTTGCTCTCCTTCCTTCCTCTTTTATTCTCACTCCACTGTGAAGAGAATACATGCACATGTACTTTTTACTTTAAGTTCATCTGAAAAATTTGCAGCGTCCATCATTAAAAAGTACACCTTTCCTTTGTTTTGATGGGGCAGTGCCGCCACCCCCAATAACACCCCCCCTCCCCCATGTGTGCTCATAAAGTGTCCCAGAGTCTTCAGTCTGCATTATGATGGCCGTACCCCTGAAAGCAGTGGGTACTCTTTGTCTATTTCCACTGTCACCCCATTAAAACCACTTTCACAACCATTAGATGCATTGACTTAAATGGCTCAAGAGTGGGCTGATCCATATCAGTTGTTTTCTAGCATGCATGTACAGAGTTACGGGTCCATTATTACACAGAATTTAACTGTGCATGTGTCCGCCACCCCCAATAACACCCCCCCTCCCCCATGTGTGCTCATAAAGTGTCCCAGAGTCTTCAGTCTGCATTATGATGGCCGTACCCCTGAAAGCAGTGGGTACTCTTTGTCTATTTCCACTGTCACCCCATTAAAACCACTTTCACAACCATTAGATGCATTGACTTAAATGGCTCAAGAGTGGGCTGATCCATATCAGTTGTTTTCTAGCATGCATGTACAGAGTTACGGGTCCATTATTACACAGAATTTAACTGTGCATGTGTCCCTGTGCATGAATGATGCATGACCACACTGGCTGCCAAGTGTTCTTTGACTGTCTGACTTTACCCATGGTCTCCCGTCACCTGACTCAAGATGCCGAGCTCACATGAACCTGGTGATTTGTCATTGGAGAAAGTAGAGGGTGCATTGGATGAATGTGACAACTATAAGTGCTTGCATGTTATTCTCCAAAGGGCTCAAGAGGTACATAAGTCTTTGCTATGGTGGAAACATTTTCCATTGTACTTTGGTCAATGTTTTAGTTTTTCCACTAAAAGCAGCAGCTATAATCCTTAAAGGCAGAAAATATAGCTCAAAGTAAAAAATCAAAAAAATCTGACAAGACAAGTCTGAATTTCGTTTCAGATTAAGAATGAAAAACAACAAAGACCTATTTGAATTCAACTGCAAACAGATGGCAATAGCTCAAATACTGTACATCTGAACTGTGTAGATCAATTTCAAATATAAGTCTAACCATTATCTGCAGAGATGTGTTTTATAATGCATGTCAGACAGATGTATTTATTAATTTATTCTTTCCTTATGGAGAGCCTCCTCCTATGCTCTAGGCAGAGGCAAGAGAGGCAGAGAGGGTGGAGAATGACATACTGGACCTGGAGAAATAATGTTACAACAACTTCATCCTGTCAGTGGTAGAGTGTAGATGTTGGTTGCCACAGAGTATTCAACAGACAGAAGACGTTGAAATTATCTTTCTTCAGAGATTAAAAATAGCAGCGGTTAGTGCCCTTAGATGTATTGCCATTTCTCCAGATACTAGCTGGTAACCGGAACACGCGCCCCAAAACACATGCTCCCCCATTGTTTTGCAGACTGCTCGCCCCCATCGTCGGTTCTTGTATTCTTCTATTTGTTTTATTGTGGTTAAGGTTAGGAATAATAAGTTTAAGGGTTAGGCATAGTTTTACTGAGATTAAGTTTATGAATAAGGTTAGGTTTAGGCATAGTTTTACTGAGGTTACGTTTAGGAATACCTGGTGGCGACCGTTCCAAGGTCACCGGATTTTACCCGGGGGCGAGCGTGTTTTGGGGCGAGCATTCTTGTATTCAGCTTGAGACCAGCAAGTCTGTTTCCAGTCTAGAGAGTCAGTAGTAGTAGAGCAGACAGTTAAGCACTGCTCTATTCTGCCATCTAGTGTGGAGAATAAGACATGTTTTCACCTGTCACGCTGATAGGATTGTATTTCCTCAGTATTTTAGGAAATAAATGTTAAATATTTCTAGTAATATTTTAACTGGTGATTATTTATAGAGTTGTGCCATTCTTTAATGCAATGGGTTTTTGGTAATCCTTCATGTGAAGCCCATGTCTATAATACTTATAAACATACTTATAATAAATTAGAATCACACTGTATACTGTAATAGTAGACCATGATATGTCTTGGTTCAGGTAAGGATCAGAGTGTTTAGTTCTCATACATGTAATACATAATACATTTTAATAAATGTATTATGTATAATCACTGTTATAATATAGTGTGATTATAAATCCTTTATGAAAGTGCTTATAACTGTAATTATCCAGTGTCATAAGCAGATTACAGTGCATTTACATTTGATAATACAATGTATTATGCTTATTGTATAAGGCATTATGAGTATTTATGAGTGCTTATAACTATAATCATATAGTGTTATCATTGTCATTTTAAGCATGTTTATAAAGCATTATAGACATGCGCTTCAAAGGAAGTGTTAAAGGTTTTCCACTGTGACTACTTTGTTTCTGGGTCAACAGATCTTGCTTTTTCTTTGATAATATGATGTGCGAGATCTGGAAATCTATCAGGATTTTAACACCTTTATTTGAACATTCTAAATCTCAGAATAGACATTGGTACTTACAGTACAACTTATTTTATAATTATAGTTATTCCATCCATCCAGTTCAGAGCACCCAAGCACACGAGATGTGCTTAGTTGGTAGTAAACAGATCAGCCTCAAATACCAGTCCCACGCCCATTGCATTCCTCCACATGGACGTGGTGTACACTGGCGTCCACCATGTGTTCTGTGGGACAAGACATCAAAATATACCCCAAACTTTGGATCTATAAAAAGGATAGGAAAACCTCACTGTTCAGTGTGCCAAAAACTCTGGACTTTGGAGAGTTCTTCCAATAAACAAAATATAGAAATATAAATACATCTACATATATAGTGAGTACCTGGTCTGCACCTGTAATTTGAGCCGGTGAGCTTCCATGAGGATGACCTTGAGCATGTGCAGCTGGACTACAAAAGCTTTGGGCTTAGACAGCTGTTCTCTATGCCCCAATCTGCTCCTTGCAGATACAACGCAACTCACAAAGCATAGAAAATTATAAAATAAAATGCATCAACCCCATTACTTTTAGTGATGTTAATAGCAATGACTAAAGTACATAATTAAGTATGCACTTGTTTTGAAGTTGTCAGGGTATTTTCTTACCTTCTCCAGAACAGGTCTCTCATTGACTGTCCTTGATGACCTGTGTGTGGGTACTAGAGCATGGAGCAGTCCAGAGGTGACCTGTGTGTAGAGAGTGACCTGTGACATGTGGCTTAGACCAGGGTAGTCTCTGGGGACTCTGGGGT
Organism: Gymnoscopelus braueri; assembly: GCF_963280865.1. Classification (NCBI taxonomy): domain Eukaryota; kingdom Metazoa; phylum Chordata; class Actinopteri; order Myctophiformes; family Myctophidae; genus Gymnoscopelus; species Gymnoscopelus braueri. The sequence goes on from NC_137608.1 coordinate 30,908,242, forward strand.
ATGGAGTTCTGACAGCCACAACACATTTGGCTCTCCCTCATCCACCTCACAGACAAAAAGAGAAAATATACAGTTACACATAAACATGGTCTGGTCCTGGAAACCCAAACTGTGTTTCAAACGGTCAACATTGTGTAGCCATGCCCTCTTCTCTGGTCCTACGTCGATGAGACCGGCTTCTGATTTTTATACTTAACTTCATGGAATAGCTGAGTGGTTAGTGAGCCCGCCTAGTGAGCCAGAGGCCCTGGTTGCCTCAGGTACGATTCCAGGCCAGGCCAGCGAATGTGTCGATGAAATGAAATTTGTCCCTGAGCAAGACTCTTAACCCCTAATTGCTCACAGGCCCTCATTGGAAAGCTGGCATGCATTTGCAACTCCACAGCAAACAGTCTCCAGAGTGAAGGTGTCAGGGTTTATATCAAAACTAGTTGCTGGTCCACTGCACCACTTTCTTCCAGTGACTGTGATGAAAGAAATGACACCACGCTTCTGAATAGGTAAACCGATATCCCCATTGTGTTTGATCATATGACACTTTCAGACTTCATTCCATCATTATCGTAGGTATTCTAGTATTCTACTTCCTCTTTTGAAGGCTCATTGGTTACAGACTAACCTGACTCGGTGGCCCTCGTTCTTCAGGTCCAGCCAGAAAATGGTGATACTCTGTATTCTAACCTTTGCCTGATGAAAAGCTAATGCTCAAAACACCATGTGTGGTGATAGTACTATTAAATTGCTATAGGAGAATTTTCTAGTGAGACTTTTTTGTTCTCATGTGTTTCTCTGTCCAGCATCACCTAGTGTTTATCATTTGCATGGGCATGCATTCACACCATTTCCATGTCAGAGTTCACAAAAAGATAAGGAAACACAGACCACATCTGAAAGAAACACGATTTTCAAAATAGAATTATGTATAGAAGATACAATATATTGAGCTTTGTGCTTGTTGTGCTTTTGAGGGATACGGCTGCAGACAAATTAAAAGTAGGGTAAAGTGACAAAGTAGGGTTAAAACAAAACGTTTTGTTAAAAGCACTTTATTCTGATAGTAATCATTGCTATACAGTGTGTTCAGTAACAGGGGGTTCCCTGTCCCTTCAGCTCGTAAATAAACAGAAAATACATTTTGAGGTAGGTGACAAACTTTCAGCCAATCAGGAGAGTACCCATTTAGTGTTCAAAGTCCTATTTTGTCACTCATTTCTTTGTGTCATCACTTCCAATTTCACTTGTTTAATCTGTATCCTGACTGAGTTCTCTATCCTGATTGGATAACATTGGTACGTCGACCTGAAAATGCATTTTCTGTTTAATAAAGAGCTGGAGAGACATGGAGACTCCTGTTACTGAACAAACACTCTATAGCAATGAATACTACCAGAATATAGAGCTATTTAACACTTTAACCAAAAAAATCACTTACCTACCTTTAACCACACCACATCAAGTTCTGTATTTCAGCCTTGGCTCAATTATATCAGTCTACAAAGAATATTAATTAAAAAAAATGTACAATTCAATCAAATAAAATTTATTACCATCTTCAACATAAACAAATAGAAAATTAAAATAAAAACAGGAATGTATTAGTACAATGTATTTTTTTTTCTCCAATGCAATTCCTCGTGAAACCCATTCTCATTCTAAAAACAGACAAGATTGGGGCTGCATTAGAAGAGATGACATGTAGAAGAACCAACCCCATGTGTGAATGTTATCAGTTATTAAAGAATGACAAGGCAAATGCATCATACAGTACACACCTCTACAATACAGTGGTTGTCTGAATATTTTACCAAGTTTTGAATCTTGTTCCAATATCAAAGGCCACACCCTTCAAAAAATAAACACTCATAAGCTGAAACACATTGCCGGTTGAACACCACAGCAAGATAAATTGCGATTGAGAAGGTGCAAGAACTCCCATAATGAGCATATTATGTTCCCTGGGTCTCATGTTCTCAATATCCACCCTTTTGTGATCAAATTCACACACATAACCCCTGGTGCTGAGCCAAACGGTAGAAAACGGTGGAACAAATTTAAAAAAGGAAGGCTCGCAACTCACTTATTTGCTCTGCAGAACTCTAACGTTTTGATGCAGTTGGATCTTCTTCGGGTTAAAATATCCATGGACACACTACCCACCTAACCGGACCCTGGGAACATACTAGACACTAGGAACATAGGGGTGACCCCATCATGTTCAGCATAATGATCAAATAAAACTGGCCAGATTTAATCATTCCAATGACAAGTAAAACTAGAAACATAACATAAAACACAAGTTAGATTTTAGTACACCTAAAATAATTTCATAATTTCTTAAATCATATACTGTACATACTAAAGCATTGTTTGAGAATGATAAGGCTTCACACATCTTTCCAGTCTACACAGTAAAATCCACAGTGTTAATTTAACTCAGTTAAATCAATACTTACTGTGTAGTGCAGACTTTTACTGCCCTATCGCCAACTCATTTCATGGCTCTAGAGCAGCTAAAACATAAAAGGATGTGAAGCTTTCAGTGGAATGTGAAACGCTTCCCACAAGGTGATGGGGGCACAAACAACATTGTAAATACACATCTTCAAGAAGCATATCACAGTATGGGACAAACATTCAACTTTCAAATTGATGCACTATGATTCCAAAAACAAAATAACAATAATAGTAATAATTTAAACAATCGCTCTATAAAAGTATATACATCTCTTATCACATTCATGTCAAAACACTTTTCAATACAGAAAAGTCAAATACCCTTTGCAATTTCTTGATAGCCCCGAAATATGAAAAATGGAAAATAGAGGATAATATTCTCATTCATTTGGTTGTACTTCTGTAAGGCAGTCAGTGCAAGAAAAAGTATTAAATAAAATGTGAAAATGAACTTTTGCATCCCACTCCTCCCAGTGACCTCATTGACAGAAAAACTCTCAAACATACATTTAAAGCAAACAATTGGTTTACCATGTGGATGATGTAATGTTGAACAATTTCAAATGGGCCATGTTCAATTTCTCTGTGCAACATAAATATGAATGAAGCTGCAAGTGTGAATGAAGCTGCAAGTTCTGATTCTGAAGAACGCTCAGTGAGCACATGAGTGAAAAAATCATAATCCCGGGCTAGCATTTTGTACTGTCTGTAGGCATGAAGAGGTCATCATTAGATACAAAGTCTTAGGCATTGTTGGGCTTGTTGGGCAAGTTACACTTTTCGGACTGCCTTGTAAGGCTTAGGAAGCCAATCATATCAGACCTTGATTTTTTGAAACAAACCTTCTTAAAAAAAAAGGTAAAAATGTCATCAGGTCATCATGAAGTATCTAGGTGGCCTTTAGAACTGATCTCTGCTGGCACATTTTGGCTGTGTTTACTACTGGACAATGACGACCTGCGTGTCCTTTCATAGCAAGCCATCATGCTCAAAGCTGGATGGCAGGAGGGCGAAGGAAAAGGGAGCAAACTTGATCCCAGTTCCACCGTAGAATTTATTCTGGAACTCCACCCTGAGAAGGAAAACAAATGTTTAACTACAGGAACAGTGATTAATCAATTATTCTTCCTAATCTGTAGTAATCATTGGTTACTTTTTACTTTATATTTTCAGATCAAGAGAACCACTGATGAACCTGATCTGATTTTTTTTAAATATTTTTTCCCCCTTAACTCTATAACTGCCAAAGACGTTTATAAACGTCTTTGAGAAATTAGCTGTTGCCTGCCAAAGACGTTTAAAAACGTCATGAAAAAAAGAAAGAAAAAAAAAACTTAAAAAAAAAAAAAAAGTTTCTAAAAAGATTCTCTAATTATTTAGTATTGACACCTTTTCGATATTCCAAACGAATAAGGAGATAACAATTTCCAAAGATTTGCTGCTCCATCCACTTCAATGTTAAAATTGAAACGGACAAACAATTCACAATGTTTTTTGGTTTGAAACTACTGGTTTTGAGCTATTTTCAAACATCAAACAACACATGACAACAAGGTCAAATTGACCTCGTTGACATTTGTGAAACCACACCTGAATCTCATCTGTGATTAGAAATTTTCTGGGGATCAATCATACTTGAGAAAAATATTTTGTGGCAATGCTAAAAGGTACCAAAATCGGTCAAAACCCTGGCAGAGGCTACAGACTGTTCTGAAAAAACTCTGGCAGGGTAAGAGTTAAGTCTGTTCATGTATTTATTTGTTGTGTATCATTTAAAACCCTTTGTTTTATTGATATGATAAGATATATGTATTATGCACCCGCTTTCTCTTCCGACAGGTAAACAAATAAATAAATAAATAAAAAGACAGTATAAGTCCAATGTTTACCCATCCATAGTTAGGCAAGTATTGTAACTAGGTATGCAGTTTATGAACCAAGCCATTTTGTATTAAATAAACATTAATAACAAGCACCATTCAAATAATATTTTTGCCGAACAGGATTTCCCCCTTTAACCCATTAACTCTCTCAGTGCCAGGCCCCAAGTTATCCCGAGTTTTTGCTGATTACCCTCAGTGCCAGAACGAGAAATCCCGAGTTAAAAAAAGTGTTCAGAACCCAAGATATCATTATCTGAAGATTTGCAGCTCCATCCACTCTTTGTTTAACCTATAACTGAAAAAGGCTGTTTTCCTAAGCACTTTTTTTTTTCTTTGAAAAAACAAAAAAAAATTGCTGGCACAGTCGCAATATTTTTTTTATTTCATTGGCACTGAAAGAGTTAAGACCGGGAAAGCCTATACGTTGTTATACCTTTTAAACCGGGAAAGCATCCGTGTTATTTTAGATGTTGCTATGTTATATAGCAACAGGATTTCTTTTACATTTTTTGAACAACAAATAGAAGATTTTCTGAAAACTTAGGTTAGGATTTAGAAGGCGGACTCAGGTCTAAATGGGTTAAAATAGCATACACTTATCCTAAAATAATTCTGCTCAATCAGCGCCCAGCTACTGTAGCAATCCCAGTGCAGTATCTCCAGATTATGAGATATAAAAATCCAAATGGGTCCACACCTCCTGGGTATGGGAATGAAAATGATAACGCATGCGTAACTATAACCTTCATCATTGTATTTTTTTTATATAGTTGGTGTGAACTCTGCCATTCACTTGACTTAGAAAGATTTTTTACAACTATATTTTTATAGTTATAGTGCTCAGAGTGAATGGCCCTTTAGATAAACATTTTTGTTTGTCTTGCCAGTCACTCACTTAAATATTTAAATTAGATTTTTCATTTCCTAAAACAAATTCTAATAATGGAATGAAGCAGGCAAATAAATAACATAATAATAATAATAACAACAGGAAATCATTGTGTAGGGGGCGTGCATCTTACCAGTGCAGCCTGAGGGCATGAAGGAAGGCAGACAGTCCCTCCATTACCAGGAGGATAGACACTGTGAGAACAGCAAACAGGCCAAACACAGGGACCAAGAACATGATGCCCAGACTGGTGTCCATCCGCAGCCCCACACGCATCACCATAGTCCACAGCACCTCAGACAGCTCTGTGAGAGCAGAGGCAAGGAAACATTCAGTCCAGGGATATTTGAGAGCAACAGAGATCAAGGAACCAGAACTATATTGCCCTTTTACACTACAGTAGTGGAAGATCATTCTCAGGGCTATCATTGGTGTAAATTATTTAGGTCAACAGACCAAACCATCCTAGGTCAAAATATTTGTTGCAATATGTTCTTGCAGTTGATTTGCCAGTTGTTGTTTTTTTTACAAGGAATTAATGGCAAATTTGTGTTGAGTGAGGGTCTGTGAATTTCACAAGGATGATACTCACGGGCATGTGCCAGACTCAGAGCCCAGAGCCTTAAGTAGGAGGCTGTGTTGGAGACGCAGCCTAAGCAAAACTCTATTGTGTGGATGGCCTGGTGTAGGAATTCATCTGCAAAGTCAAACTTTCAAAACAGAAAAAAAACAATAAAACATTACTTGGGTGGGGGCAGAAATCTGCCACTAATGTTGCATGATTGTGTTTTTTAAGTGGGAACATAATATGACTAGCTCAGTGGTTCTCAACCTTTTCTGGATCCGGGAGTTCCGGCTTGAATATTAATTTTATATATTATTACTAAAAACGTAGTGTTTTCCCAATTATTATGTTGGCCCACTTGCAGTATCCTCACGGCCCACAGGTTGAGAATCATTGGACTAGCTGAGCAGACAATGGTATTGTCGTGCCAACCTCCTCTGTCTGATGCTCTCTGCTGGTGGAGAGGTCACTGTGACTGCTTCCTTCCTCCATGTCTTGAGCCCTCATAAGGGAGAGTTCCTCCTCGCTGCAGCGTCGCACACGCTCATACCCCTAAGGGGGTTAGTGACACAAATATTTAGGCACATGACACATCATGCCTATCCCACACACATACAAAGGCAAGAGCACACACACACAAAACAAGACAAAAGGAAACTCACCCTGTACATTCCAAGTTGGCGGCCTCCTTTGTGAAGCCAATAAAGGTAAAGCGGTTTTCCCAGCAGTAAAACAGGCACGGAGAGCAAAGCAATGACCACCAGGAACACCTGCAGTCCAATCTAGATGAAACAGAGCAGACATGTTCATAAGCTTCTCATATCCTCTGCCTCAGTGACAATGACCAGCTTAAAAGGAAGTGGACTTCATCTGATCAGTATCGATCAATTCAAATTCATGATGTGACCTCAGCAGTAGAACCAGCATCTGCAATTAACTTTGTTTCTCCACCAGCTACTGTGGCAGGTAGATACAACTTTTCTACCTGCCACTCCCAAAACCAAAGCAGAAAACAGCACAATTAAACACAGACCTTGGAGCATAATTGTAGTTTTTTTTGCCTCTGCATTGGGGCTAACAACTAGACTTTCAGTCTTAAACATTGGCAGATTTGGGATTATCATCATTATATTTTGGATGGAAAATGGTGCATATAATGCATTCTGATGGTAAGCCTAGAGTATAATGCACACTGTTGCATGACCTTTATTCATCACCTATTGAGCCAAGTTCAACTGTGGGTTAGAGGATTTGACTATTACAAATATAATACTGTAAATTGAAAGCCTTGAGGATAAGGGCAGATCATCATACATATTACATACATCAACTTATTTACCATCAAGTTAAAGTCAATTAATTAATTTGCCAATAATCAAGCTTATAATTAACTTTTTATGTTGTAATACATTGAACTATTATTACCATACATATTTATTAAGTACATTCAATATTGAGTATCTGGTTTAGAGGCTAATTTGAATTTATTTTCCCACAATTCTTTCAATCATTCCTGATGTCCTGATTTCGCACAACTTTACTGTTGATTAGAACAAATCTGTTTAAAAGGTGAGTCGTGGCTTCATGATGAATTTTACAAGCAAGTCTAAACATGAAATGATCGCTAAGATATTAAGAATAATGTTTTACAACTATTTTATAGCCGTGGTAAGGGTTCTCATTTATAAAGAAAAGAATGCAGAAAACCTACCCGCCACTGTGGAGGGTGACCTGACAATTTTTACCAGTCACAGCCAACAATCTACCCACATTTGGCGGGTATTTATTTCAAACCTCGAGTCGAACAGACTTCCTTCTCACCTGTCCTGGATAGAGGGGCTGTACAGCATCGCCCTGCATGAGGAACATGTTTATAAAGTGGATGAGGATGCTAGGGGCCTGCTTGGAGTCCTGAGCAGAGAAGGCCAGCCACTTGTAGAGTATCATGAACACCAGGTAGCCAAACAGACACAGCAGGAACAGGATTTCGGGAAGAAATACCAAGTACAGGTTGTATTTCTTCCTAAAGTGCCTATGTGGGTGTTGACATAAATAAGATGTAGTTATGCTTCACAAAATTCTGTCAATACAAGCCCTAACATCAAATGAAGACATGGTTACTTACACGTGGTTAAAGATACTGAGGATGACCCCAAAACTCATGTGTATGACGCCCAAGGTTACTGACATCTTCATCTTATATGAGTTTAGGAAAGTGAGGCGGTTGGATGCCAGGTTCCAGATCTTCACAAGGAAAAGAGAAGAGATAGAGGAGATTAATCACCAACATTTGAGTGACTAATATACAATAACATTGATAATTGATGTCATGCATGATGTTTATTTATCTGACAATAAGAAACATTCACCGGGTCGATTCCCAGCGGGTAGGGCCCTGTGAAGACTCCTGTAATATTTGGATCCAGACTTAGAAAACGATTGGCCCTGATATCAGCATCACTGTAGGGCGAAACAAAATATTAGAAAACATATCCAAAACTGTTTCATTGTCAATACATAGAATGTGAGATACATTAACACATTGAGTGCCAAAAACGGTCCGGACCGTTTTTGAGAAGCCATGCGTTGTGTGCCAAAAACGGTTATGACCGTTTTTGGAAAAAAAATATTTAAATTGTTTTTCTTTTTCTTTTTTTCCTTCACAGCACCAGGAGATATAATTTTTCGAAGATTTAGACTCCAATCCACTTCCTGGTTAACTTATGACTTCAAAAGCCTGTATCTCGGCTCCTGTGTACTTTTTCTTTTTATTATGTATTTTTGACTATTTTCGACTATTTTCAACTGGCTGCAACTATGGAACGGATTACCGAATGTTTTTAATTTACGAGACCTCTATGTGTGTAATGAGGGGATCACCGTGAGGACGGTGATCACTGAAAATATTTTGTGACTACTTGAAAAAGGTTCAAAAATTGTAAAAAATCCAGGCACTGACTGTACCCCGTTTAAAAAAAACCTGGCACTCAATGTGTTAAATGTGCTAAAAAATAAAAATACAAAAACAACATTCATAATTTTCAGTTTTCTCTGTTAATATTTCAGTAGGAGCACAATCAAGAATATTTAATTGGTAGGCAATATTTGTATGAGGAAGAGAGAGCAAGTGAGGATGTTTCTGTGCTGTGCCTTTGTGTGTGTGTGCGCGCACGCCCACCCGCATGCACTCAAGCCTGTGTCTTTACTACAGTGCTGAATCTGCGCTCCGAGCAGCAGGCAAGACTCAATCCTTACTTTTGCACCATAAACTTAACTTGCCCCGTCAAAGTTTAGGACACTATAATATGTCAACAGCAAATAGTTAATCTATGTAAGGAAACATTACTTATACTGTACTCTGTCGCCACAACATGGAATGGGCTCTCAACAGTACTGGGGACGGTGGCTGGATCTAGTTGTTAGTTAGATCCGTCAAAAAAAAACACCACACACCTGACACCCCACAAGGATCGTCAAAACTCAACATGGGTAAGAACGTCCAGGCTCAGCCCGTTTACAAAGCGATGCGAAAACTGTATACCAGCAAGAGTTATTACAGTATGATTTACCTGCCATGTTATGAAATGGATCAATCGTATGAAGTACTCACGTCCAAACATTGGCTTTCCTCATGGCATGGACACTCCAGCCAGAACCAAAGATGTTAAGGGACTTGGAGAAGCAGTCATTGTAGATGAGACCAGTATAGATTGAGAACAGGCCCATCATGAGAATGATGTAGCGGCCCTCAAAGAATGTGTTCCAGATCTGCAAAAACATAAAATCACACAAAACACTAAGAACCAGGTAAATGGCAAAGACTTATATGTACCAAGTCTGCTTGTGAACAATGCATGAGTCTACTTCTAGAGTGGTCTACTTATTCACCTCATTCCTGGTGCGTTTCAGTTTGCGATCGTTTTCATAGAACACCATCCAGAAACCGAACAAAGCCATGATCAGGCCATGACCCATGTCACCAAACATCACGGCGAACAGGAAAGGGAAGGTGATGATTGTGTAAGGCGCTAAAGACCAGATGGCAGAAAGTCAATAAGACTGCTGTGTACCCATGGCAGCTGAAGCCAGCACTGTGCATCACACACACAAATTACAAAACAGAGTGGTGACCACATACATACCTGGGTTAACCTCTCTGTAGCTGCCCACACCATAGGCATCCACAATGTTCTGGAAACCGGAAGTGAATTTGTTGGTCCTTATTAGTGTGGGGGGAGTGTCGTTGCTGGGGATGCGGTTGACAAAAGACGGAACTGTTGCGCCACTCTTCCTCTGTGAACAACAGTGTTGGGTTAGTTACTTTAAAAAAGCAACTTGTCATAGTTATTGTAACTGCTCTCAAAAAGTATCTAGTTACTTTACTAGTTACTGAATTATAAAAGTAACTAGTTACTTGTCTTTAAAAATAATAGTAAATAAATATATACACACACATATATACACCGTATATAGTTACTTCAAAATGTATGTATACATTTACATGTTGCTGAAGCCACAAAAATGTGGAATGCCCTACCAAAAGCTGTGAAGGAGTGTAAAACCCTACTCTCCTTCAAAACCGCTCTAAAAGAGTACCTACAGGTGGCTGCAATTCGAAACTGGCCCCTGTAAAAGTCAAAGCCTTGCCTTACTGTAAATACTTTCGTTTTTCTGTTTTCAAACTGTTTATATGATGTTTTGCATAGTAGTGTATATCTGTCTGTCATTAAATGTCTATGAGTACAAAGGACCACAATGGAAACATAGGCTTTCTTGGGTTTTAAATCCTCTTAGCTGACCTTGTAATGACCTGTACTTTCCTGTGCTTTTTTTGCAAACTGCAAATAAAGTATTCAATCAATCAATCAATCAGAGGTAACTTTTGCATCATGTGTATTGTGCAGTTTTCTCACCGAGCCTTCCTCTAGCGCCATCCGCAGGGTGGGAAGGTCACTGACAGGACACCACACTTCAGCGATCAGACACTTGTTTGTGACATCAAAGCTACACATGTTGAGGATATAGTAGATGGATTTCATCTTTTTGACTTGGATCACCCAAGTGTAGACAGACTCGGATGCCTTGTTCAGAACCTGTTTCAGATAGTCCTCCGTCCTGTAGAGCACCTAGGGACATTTTGATGTTGACAGTTGATGAACAAATATTCAGTCCACACCCATTTGAAGAAACAAAGATATTTCTCTCAAATGTCAGAATTTGTGATTAGATCTGGAACACCAGGCAGGGGAAACAAAATAAAACAAAGGGATCAGGGATGTGATCAGGAACTAAACTTTCTAATGTCTACCGAGTCACTCAGCATAACATTATGGCGTCAGTATCGGGGCATTTTTAAAAGCACTTAAGCAGAGTATCAGACCCGATACAGATATCGGAGCATCCCTTGGGATCGTTCCCAATGGGCATCAGCCTAGTATCGACAAAGTATGGAGTTGAGTATGTGAAGAACGAACCTTGGGGAAAATATGGGCACATATGAACGTGAGTATAAATGGGCCTTAACCACCATCCCTTTTTTACGGATGTGTACAAATCCCGTAGGTCTCAGTTTCAGGTCTTGCTGGAAATATGGCTTTTGCTGGGGAAATTACGTGTTTGTGTGAAGGTATGTTTGAGCAACAGAGGGAAAGCAAGAGAGATTCAACTAGAGGTCTCCACCAGGTCAGGTAGGTTATTGTGGGCCAGCAATGGTTGGAATTCAGTCATTATAGAGGCGAGTGTAATCTGTAGAAGTTGAGGGATTAATGTTGATTAAGTTATTGTAGTGTAGAGTGTAGAATATAGTTTTGTGTTTGAGTTACTGTTAATTGTATTGTTATTAATGTGAAATGGCTTGTTATAGTCATACAAATCAGACAGATCCATCTTGATCACATGACTATAGACATAATGTGAACCGATTTGAGTGATGTTTGGACAAAAAGGGTAGGAGTAAAATAAATAAAAAATGTTTTGCAGAAATTGACCTGGTGGCACTATAATAGGCCAATGTGAAAAGGGTGGCATTTCTTCCTCTGCCTTTCACGGCAATCGGACACTGCGTTCATGATTTGAGGCATTTTGTTCAAAGCAAACCACTCCAGCAAACTTTAGATGCCAATCTTAGCCAATCAAGATGGAATATGAAAAATCGGACAGATCCATGTTGATCACATGACTATAGAGATAATTTGTACAGATGTATGTGATGTTTGAACAAAATCAATAGGAGAAATATTTAAAAATAATGTTTTGCAAAAATCAGCCTCCTGGTGGCGCTATAAAACGCAGATGTGAAAAATGCAGGGCAGAGGTTCGTTTTTCCTTGGCCTCTAGGGAGTGTGCCTGCAAAGTTTCATGCCGATCGGTCTAATTATAGGTAAAAAGGTGAATCGGCCTGTTATAGCACCACCATGAGGATGATTTGAAAAATTGAGGGTGTCATTTCTTCCTTGGCCTAGTAGTGGGAATGTGCGTGCAAAGTTTCACAGCAATCGCACACTGCGTTCATGATTTGAGGCATTTTGCTCAAAACGGAGCACTCCTGCAAACTTTGGAAGCCAATCTTAGCCAATCTGGGTGGAATATGGATCACATGAATATAGAGATACTGTCTACCGATTTGCGTGATGTTTGGACAAAATCTGTAGGAGTTATATCAATGTTTTATGTCGATCGGGCCAATGGTGCTGGAGATTAGCTGTTCAGACGGACGGACGGACACACACACACACACACACGGACGGACGGACGGACGGACGGACAGACAGACAGACAGACAGACAGACAGACAGACAGACAGACAGACAGACAGACAGACAGACAGACAGACAGACAGACAGACAGACAGACAGACAGACAGACAGACAGACAGACAGACAGACAGACAGACAGACAGACAGACAGACAGACAGACAGACAGACAGACAAGGGGCAAAACTTAGTCTCGGCACGTCTTTCGGCCTGGCGGAGACAATAAGTGTGTAGAGGGGGGTAAGACAAGGGGAGGAAAAGGTCTCATGTAGATCATGTGCTACAGGCAGCTAATGCAATTCTTGGAGCATTGCTCCTCCGGATGGCTAACCTACCACAGCTGCCAGTACTGTCTCCCAAAGGAAATAAAAAGCTCATTCATGTGTTATTTTGTAACTGAAAATGACCTCAAACTGCTATCTTTCCACAAAAGACTGGTACAAGAGTTACCCTCGCTGGGATATAATGAATACATTATATGTTCCAATCCAGTCAGAACACCTAAGCAGCTTATATTTTAACCAGCAAATGATAGCAAAGAAGTCTTCCAAGTAAACCATTAGTCGGTGAAGAAGTCACAATTTTAGCTGTGAAAGCAAACTATACATGTTTAACCACTTTTCTGTGACCTATTAAGTACAGAAGCAACAAAAACCTTTTGAATGATAAAAATGTAGACATACTGTGTGCAGGTCCTGAATGCGGGTTCTAAGTCCCTCTACAACATCATTTCGCTCGTCATTGCTATTGGGATATGGATACAAGTGACAGTGATAGCTGGGGAGAGACAAAAAACAATTGTTAGCCAAAAATCAGATAAGCAGTGCTAAACAGTGACAAGCCGCAAACTAGACATATTTCCATCACGGCTGTATGCCTCAGATGCAATTTATATACTTGTCTGTACACCAGGCATAGGGATTCCCCTCTCTCTCTCTCTCTCTGCACATAGTTTGTGTCTCTTTCTCTGTGTGTGTTCTTTTTTTAATACACTACTTATGTGTATGATGATGTGAGGCATATGTTTGCGATATAGGGGATGATTACATTTTATTCAACCGTGAGGTCACAGTGACCTTGACCTTTGACCACCAAAATCTTCACTTCATAATTTTATCCTATTAGACATTTGTGTGAAATTTGTCGTAATTAGCATTATTATTAGCACATTAGCGTTTGTGCCAGATGTAATGAAGTCTGAAAAGATTATCTTATGGTGTTCTGAGATATTGCGTTCATGATAATAGAATGGACTTGAGGTCACAGTGACCTTCACCACCCTTCACCCACCAGCACGAAATGGACATTTCATCCAAATTTAAAGAAATTCCCCTACGGCATTCCTGAAATATTGTGTTCACAACAATGAGACATACGGATGGGTGTACATACAGACTACGCAAAAACGTTGGCCATGCAGGGAGCGTTACCATAGTGAGACAAGAAACAAAGAAAAGAAGATGATGCCTGTGGCTAATATAAGGCTATTACCGGCAAAGGCATAAAAACTAAGTTCAATCATTACCAGTCACAGATCTTCTTAACCTTCTGGCCGATTTGTTCCCCCCAATAAGAGATCAGGAACACCACACTTTTAGTAGGTTCACCCTGTAAAGGAAATAACAGGAAATGTTGTATATTAATTAATTCACAGTGTCTTGCTCATGTTCTGTTCTAGAGATCACAGCCATGATGACCTACATAGAGTGCATGGACATCTTCAAGCCAATACGTCAAATAAAACTTACATGAACAAATATATCAATATAAACTAGTTAAACTACATCATTATAGGTTGGTTTCAGTGGATATCTCAGTAATATCAAAATAAGAATCAAATTATAAAAGTGCACTCCTCAAAGTGCAGATCTCCACCAGGCTGGGTTGCCTGGGGCAGTGTCAGTAGTGGGGTGCAGCCGTCCGGACACAAGGAGGGTGCAAAGGGAAATTGAGTGTTGGTGGCGCCCCCTATGAGCAGAAGTGAAAGCGATTTGCCGATTTCAGAGGTGCGCTACAGAGGCCCATCAACATGCAATACCAATTTGGGTATGATTGGATGTTGCGTTCATGATATAATAGGCCCCGGCCACAAATTTGTACAAACAGTACAGAGTATCAAACACCTGTTTGACATTCATGTCACATGATACACAAGACCATTTGTGGCTAATATGGTGGGCCCAGGGGGGTCATGTTAATGCTACAAACTGTGAAAAACAAGAGGGGGGGGGCTTGCAACTCACTTTTAAAAGCTCCAATTGCTATTCACAGCAGCAATACAAAATGGAGCATTTAAAAGTGAGTTGCAAGCCCCCCTCTTGCTTTTCATGGTTCTTTTTTTGCAGTTTGGCTCGGCACCAGAAACGGAGGATGTGGAGAGACATCTGTAGCATTTGTGGCCCTACAGGTGGAAGTGAAATCACTTTTGGCCTAAATTAATTTCATGATTTGTGGTATTTTTTGCCAAATGGGCCCCTCACGCAGATTTTGGAAACCAATCGTAGCCAATCGGAATGGAATATGAAGAATCTGACTGATACATCTTCATCGTCATGTGATCAAGATGTACATCAGTCAGATTTTTCATATTCCATTCCAGAGAGAAGGTGTGCTAACTAAGTCTGTTTTGAAGAAAATTCACAATGGCGGAAAATGTAGTCAGGACTAGTTGCTCAAGATCCAAGGAATCCAGGGGAAACTTTTTTTATTGTTGTTGTATGACCTACTGTTCAACAGTTATAGGCCACTCACAGTCATAGAGACGGGTGAAAACATAATCCCCATAATCCCTTTCCGGCCAGGCGGAGATAACTAATGGAACCTGTGGTCACTTTAATATGCAGATATTTTCATTGTTTAATAAAAGTGTCTTTTTCTTTACTGCTGATCATTTAATCTCACTCTGATATGTAGGGAATTGGTAAGGACTGTGGCCAATATTAACTCAGGGGGACATACCGAGTCAGGGTCTTCAAGATACTCATCAATCTCCGAGTAGCTGAGGATGGTGTAGCCTTTACACACTCTCCACATCATCCGCTCAAAGGCCTCTATCTTTGTCCTATGTATCAGCCCTGAGATAAAACTGGGAGAATGGGGAGGCAAACATTTTTAAAAGCATAACAAGTGTGCACCAACATATCGTTGCTGTTGGGCGTAAACCTAACTGTATGTACAAAAGCGTTTTCCAAAAATGTTTTCCAACGGATCCAATTCTAGCTATTATTTAGTCACAAGCTCTTGTTAATATGTTTCATTGGTTAAATATTGATAAAACCCAGAGGCAAACTTAACCACTTTCAAACTAGCGTCCCTATTTTGGCATGTCATTAACCCACTTAGATCTGAGGCCGATTTAAAAAACGCCTTCTAAATCCTAACCAAGGTTTTCAGAAAACCTTCTATTTTTTATTGACACAATTTGAAAGAAATCCTGTTGCTATATACATAGCAACATCTAAAATGACACAGATGCTTTCCCGGTTTTAAAGGTATAACAACGTATAGGCTTTGCCGGTCTTTATGGGTTAAAGGCTTATGTTCCAAATTCTTAATAAAATGGCAGATCTACAAGCTTGCATGTTGCGATGCATTATGCGTTTGTGGATCAGCTATTTTCACTACTTTTGCATGACAATGTCATATAACAAAGTATAAAATAGGGCATTCAGGTATGACAAATCATCAAAAAATGAAGTTTGGACAAACAAGGTATGATGATAATTTGCAGTATAGTCCCTCACCCCAGTTTGGCTCCAAGCCTCTGCATGCTGTTGTAGTCCATCATTGTGTCCTTTTCCAAGAAGGGAAACTCTTCATACTGCACTTGTAAGGGCTCACGCTGCAAGACAGATAGGGGAAATGACAACGGAAATGACAACTGTCAAAATCAAAGGTGAAATACAAAAACTCACATGATGTTCAGTTCATGTGTTTTTTGATATGTACTTGTTTGCTTATTGATTGTATAATAAGAGGCAAAAACAGAGGAGGAAAAAAATACATGGCCAAGATGCTAACCTCTTGGCTTCGCTGAGCAAAGTTGCGTGTGATACGCAGCATGTGTGTGTACTCTGTCAGTTCCAGAAGATTCTTTTGTAGCTTCTCTTTGTTTCTGGTGACCTCGCTCAACTCCACTTCCAGCCTCTGCAGCTGCTCCTGTAGAACAGAGTGACATGCACAGATGAGCAAAGTGCTACACTTCAATATTTTGTGTCTCTTCATATAAGTGCTTTTAACTAAAGGTAACTAAAGGTAAAATACGAAATAAGAATAAAATTGACTTAATTTCTACACTAGTACAGACCACCACAGACACAAACTCTGCCTAGTGTGGAACATTTTATGAACATGTAAGATGGAGTAGGAATAAGCAACTTACAGTATGATAGAGGGATAGCAAAAACAAATAATATATACGCAATAGCTAACCATTATAACCATGACATGCTTGGGCAGTGGAGCAACTGGGTTCACATCTCCTTCTGGAAGTGGTATATCAGCTTTTTTTATTTCCCTCAAAAGGTATCCTGTAAAAGATAGAGTATATCTGTCAACATAAGGTCATCTTTTTAGTTATCACTGTAACACAAATACAGATAATACAAAGAGAGTAAGGATATAGGAATGATACTGCCGAGCCTAATCTGTATCCAGGCAAGCTCTACTATGACCCCTTGGGTCATTGGTCCTCAATTGAATGAAGAACCTCAGAGCAGTGGTTCTCAAAGTGTGGTCCACTGTCTGGGACCCTCAGTGTTCCTTGAGAGGGTTCCAACATGGACCCTGTAACTCTGAGTTATGGGGGTCCTTCAAATTAAAAAGGTTTGAGAACCACTGCCTCGGGGGGTACGATTAGAACCAATCTAGGCTGGCTTGGCACTTCTTTGGGGGATAGAATCCTATCACAAGTTGTCTTCTAGTTCTACCTTATATGGGCCCAGAATTTAATCTCCTGCGAATGGCCTCCAATTAAAACACCCTTCTGCCTCGTTGACCACTCAGATCATTGGCTAGAGAGCGCTTCTTAGTTTTAAGACAAATAGGCACTTATAGAAGTTAAAGCGGTGTATGAGTACTGTGTATCCTTACCAAGAATCCTCTCCATCTCTTCGCATCTTTTGATCTCACTGACAAACTTTCGTTGGAAAGTGTTGACACTGGGATTGAGCTGAAAGGTGCAATGTGAAAAACATGTGTTCGGTCAACAATTAAAAGTATCAATTTGCAAGGGAAATAAGCCCTCAGTTGTAACTAAGTTGAAACAACAAATCAAGTTAAAGTACCAGACTATTTTGTTCAGGTCAAAAGGGTGTCAAATCCAATAGTTGTCCGTATGCTACGCAACTCAGTGTATAATCTATTAGTTAACGTGTACTTGTGCTTTTGCCGTTAGCCAATTAAGTTATGTCAACTGTCTTTGACGGAAGTTTTTGCAACAACACGTTAGCTGCTAAAGGTTAGCAGCAGCTACGGCACAATCGTGGGGAAACTGAGTGGTGGAAAAAGCACTCAAATGTTTTACCTAAGTAAAAGTATCAATACTGCAATGTAGAAGTACTCTGAAGTAAGTCCGGAATTCAAGATGTACTTGAGTAAAAGTACAAAAGTATTAGTATCAAAATGTACTTAAAAGTACCAAAAGTAGAAAGTACTCATTATTCAGAATGTCCCATTTCACAAGTTTTCAAATGTATAAAATGTCTATAAATCATTTGAAAATAGCAGATCTACAAGCTCACAATGCGTCGCATCGCGATTGACTAGTGAGCTTGTAGATCAGCTATTTTCAAATGGCCGAAATGAAGTGGTTAATGTATGTTTTGTAATAATAATCAAAATCTCTAAAGTAACTAAAGTTTTAAAAGAATTGCAGTGGAGTAAATTTATGGAGTCAGTAAAGTACAATATTTGCCTCAGATGTAGTGGAGTAGAACAGTAAAAGTACTGAACATGGGAAATACTCCAGTTAAAGTAAAAAAAATAAAAGTAAAAAATACCTCAAAATTGTACTTTAAAGTACAGTACTGGAGTAAATGTACTTAGTTACTTTACACCACTGTGGGGAAACTTACGTCTCTGAACTCCACCAGTCCCATTTCTCCCAGTTCACTGATACAGTCGTACGAGGATCCAGACTGCAGGAACAACTGGGCCAAACACATCTCCTCGCCTCGGAACAACGAGCCCATGTTGACAGGTTCCTTTCAACCCGACAGACGCGCTGATATTAGCTAGTAAGCTAGCTGCAGTCTCGTTAGCCAATGTTATGGCCGTTATGAGCCTCCATTTGAGCTCCGAGTAACTTCTGCGTTATTCCGGGGCTCCGTTTTAATGTCAATTGTTTGACTCGATGTTGACGCTAACGTCAGTGTAGAGTCTGCTAGCGAATACCAAAACGCTCGCCCCAAAACACAGTCGCCCCCCCCCCGGGACAAATCCCGCGGTATTCCAAAACGTAACCTCGGTAAACTATGCCTGAACCTAACCTTAAACTTAACCTCAGTAAAACTATGCCTAACCCTGAACTTATGTCCAACCTTATCCCCTCAGTGAAACAAATACAAGAACCGCTGGTCCGCGAAGAAAATGGGGGCGAGCGTGTTTTGGGACGAGGCTTCCGATTACCCTGCTAGCTGTTAGCCGGCGACGAGTTGATTCCGTGGTGAGAAAAGCTTGTTTATTCCGTCCGGTCGATTCACTTGGACACTGGCCGGTTCATTTCCATTGTTGACGTTGGTTGTTTGCTCGCATACTGTGCTCCCAGTTGTTGTAAAATTATAATGATCTCATAGAAGAACTAAGTTTCATCAGACTCCAGCTAACAAGGTAATGATCCAGGATCCTCCACGTCATTTCTCACTCACTGTCAGACCGTCATTCAGAGTCCTGTTGCCAGATTTTGCTAGAGAAATAAGCAGCCAAGTCTAGGAAAACAAGCCCAAAGAAGCAAGCTCACACAACGCGTTGCATGTGAGCTTGTAGGTCAGAGATAAAATGTGGAATATTTTGAATATTTTTTAAACGTTCTAACAACACAAATCTGGAACAGGGCTCTCTGGCACAAAACATTTTAATGGAAATATTTGAGAGCCACTGGTTTTAATAATAATTTAAAACATTGAAAGCAAGCCTAAATAAGCAAGTACACTTTAGAAACGAGCCCAAAAAACGGCAACCCGCAGCTACCGATTTTTACAAGCAACTTTACATAGAAATAAGCCCAAAGTCGCTTATAATAAGCGGATATGGCAACCCCGATTCAGCGTCCTTACATGACAGTGAACCCAACCTTAGCAGCTTGATTGGCCAATCACCACCGCCCCCTGGATTCAGCGCATACCGCCCAAAGGAGGAAAAAAAAGCACAAATATTTTTATATATATTTTTTTCATTTCAAACGATTCAGCAACATCCTTTTATTTACACAATGATACATATTAACATCCTCTTAAATTAAATTGTCCACAGGGCAATATGACAAACATTTTAAACACTCTCCCTTGTCCCTGTCTCTCATCTTGATCAGGACCTATGTCAGGTAAGCTCTGCAGTGGGTCCACCACATTATCAATCCACTTGGGTCTTTAATTAGAACTTGTACATTTTAGTGAGAGGAATTGTTCCACGCCTGTCGGATTTGTCTCCATGGAGTCCCAAGAACCGAGGCAGCGATGAAGAAGAAAACTAGGATGAGACCCTTGGCCAGTGACTGGGAGTATGGCTCCCCTGAAAGAGGAAAAGAGCAGATAAATCAGTAATGCTACGGCCATGGTCCACTATTTGGAACACCAATTCAACACAGCCTCTGTGGGACATATCAAAGTCTCACCTGTATAATATCTGGTGATGGGGAAGGCAAGCTCAGGCCAGCACACATCATTTCTGTCACAGTCATACTCTGTGAAGTTGATTTGAAACCTAGGAAAAAACGAGGGGACAAAAGGGGAAATGCATCAAAAACCATCAGACAGCTCAAAGGGAAATGTATGTACACAATTCAAAGTAACTATTAAGCTATATTGTTAAGTTTGTATCATTTGAGAGGGCACCTTGTTTTGGGTGGTCCAGTGTTGATGGGAATGTCAGTGAAGGTGATTGAGGAGGTGACCGGGAATGACTGAGTCATTTGGTTCATGCATGGAGAGGAGTCACCTCCTCCACACTCCATTCTCCAAGTAGACACACTGTAACTGGAAAAGAGCCACTCATAGAGACATAATCTTTCACACATCTAATGAGACTCATGATCCCTCATAATCTTAACCATTTTGGTCTGTTTGAGGAGAGGGCATATTATAGATTAATGAGCTTCTGTGTAACCACACAAGCAGTGCAGCATTGTATACCTGACTTGAAGGCTGTGGATCTCCTTTTGATGAATACCATCTATCACCCCTGTGACAACACTGCTCACATGGATGTGCAAGTGCGACGGAATCCCAGAGCATGAACTTGTGGAGTCTTCTGCAGGATTGCTTGAGTTCAGTGTTACAACTGGAATGTGTAGTGAGGAAAGTGAGAAAGGCATGATGATTAGAGACTGTCTGAGAGGCATTTGACTCTTTTGTCACATCCGGGGGATGGGATAAGAGCGAAATGGCTTCCATGTGAAGCCATTTTAAACATATTTGTTTATACCATAAGTAATAATTATGTACTTACAGGTAATGTTTGCCCAGTCTGCCAGGCTTAGGGAATCTGGGTCTCCACTCTTTGCCACATGTGTGGCTTTAAAGAGAGCACCCTGGAGAGTGTCAACAGTGTCTCTAAAAGGAGACAAAAACATGATATTTTACACACAAATAACGATGGCATACATCAAACGTGAGCTCAGACTCAGTGACTCACCTCAGAATGTTACATTGAGTCAGATTCTGTAGGCTGACCGGTAGCAGACATCCTGCTGTTGAGTTCTCCCCAAACAGAACTGGCCTAATCTCAGCAGCGTAACAGAGCCCACCACTTACTGTTGAAAACAGTCATTTAGTTTATACATAACACCACAACATATCAATTATTCAATGATGTTATTGCTGCAGCAATGCCAATATTTTACGGTCTTCTTTCTTGGATTGAAAATGTTATATTACCTGGCTTCCAAATATTGATTGATGTTCTCTCTATGAATCCTGTATTGTTCTCTGAAGTGTCCACAAATCCTCCAATAACAGGCCTTCCCACCTGATACCCTGAATAGATATATTATATACAACATTTGCCTGTAAACCAGTGGAACAAGTCTATACAACATTGCAGACCTGTCCAAATGGTAGGTTGGCTAGTTACTGTGAATTGTACATGCAGGAAAACAGTACATATAAACTGAGATGACCCTGATTCATTTAACAAGAATAGACCAGACATAATATACAACAAATAAATAGAGTGAAGATGAACATACCCCACCAATGCAAGACACATTCAGTTTAGTGGTGGCTGGCATTCAGTGCTCCCACCATTGAAGGAAATAAACTGCCACCAAGCCTGTGCGTGCATGGACGCAGGCTATATCAAAATGTATGGAGTCTTAACTTGCACTAACCTGGGTTCCCTGAATTTGGCGTGCCTGTAAATTCGCCGTTCAGAAACACAGAAGAGTACCTTGTAGTTAAATGCACTGTTGAAAAGACAGAGAACAACAAATGAGGTCAGTATTCATCAAACATAACACTATAATGTTTTAATGTTATAAACCAAGTAAGTTAGCAAAACTTAGTTGGAGACCCTTACTACTATCATTGAAGGCGACATTCCCAACAGTGCGCGTTAGTGTGATATTCATAAGGCTGTTTCCTCGCCAGAAGAGTTTGTAATCCAATGCCACGGTTACATTCTCACAAAAGTACATCTCTTCATCAGCAACAAGTTATGTGATGACAGAATGGTTTGGGGAAAAGAAAAGAAATCAGAAACAATCTCATAACATTAAAGTTACTTATATAAGTTATTAAAGTAATGGTAAATGTAGGGAAATATCCATACTTGTAGGAGCAGTAGGGTCTGTGCTCAAGACAAAGTGACTAAGGTCACCAGCTACTTCATCCACCATGTCCACTGTAACCACACCTGAAATATATTCCACCAAAAATGTCAAAAATGTGTAAATAGCAGAATATTAATGATTGCAAATTGTGCAATCATTGCACATCATGACCACGTGAAACCATGCATTCCTATTCTGCATATAACCATAATGTTTAATATGTACATGTGACTGAGAATCCAAGTTTTCCACAAGTATATTGCAGGAATGCATGCCTATCTCAAGAAGGCAATACGACTGACCAAATTACAAAATAATACAAAAACCTCACAACAAAATACAGTGATTAACCACATGAAGCCAGTTTTACACTTTGCTGGTGTAAAGCAAAAATAGCGTAAATCTCTCCTTGTATGTTAGCATCTAATCCAGTCAAATAGATGGCTGTTTCATTGACCAAATAATACAACTGGCCTCCAGCCAGTCTGTACACCCTACAAGGAGGCGCTAGCTGAAATGCTACCCAAACGGCTACATAGAACTACAAAAGTACACAATTTTTTAAATCATGATCACATTTGTGTACGTGGCCTTATTTTAAATTGTCAAAGAAAGAAATATAAAAATATGATTACCAAATGAAAACTAAATATAATAACTATAAATACTGTACCTCCTTGGCCATCCTTCACTTGAACCCTCAAATCAGTTGCCGTAGTCTGTAAAGGAGGTTGATCTGGGCAGGAGCGGAGAAGGGTCACACAGTTTTCTTGGAAGTTTTTCAAGAATGCCACAGGAGCATTGTCTGCACACTGACCCAGGAGAGAATGCTGTGGACACACACGCACAAGCACACCTTGTAGGAATGTGGATTTCATACACCATAAAATAAAAATACAATAAAATAAAAACTAACCTGAGGTATAGTGAAGTATTGATCCTTTAAGGTGAAAATAGGAGTTCCTTGGCGGTAGTCATCAGTGGAAATTTGTGCCGACAACACAGACGGTTGGAAGGAGGGCCCAGGGATTGGTGTGCTGAATATGGTACAGTGTGTATATATATATATATATCCATGACCACTTTACTTCTCTTTTGACTATTGTGTGCTTTTGTAATCAATTGTACATGCAATTTGTTAAATAAAGAACTCAATCAATCAAAACACATGTTATTACATTATTAAATGTGTAAAACAAAGTCATATAATGGCATAATATTGTTACATTTGTCTCTTACATGGTTTCTCCCTGATAAAAAAGTCCAAGGTATGGATTGTTTTCAGGTGGGGAGTTAACACATAGAAATGGAAACCAATCAGGGGCGCTTTCGGCTGATTGGGCTGAGCACTGATAGGCTGGAGTAGGAGATATGCTCCCACCATACGGTCCAGGGAAACAGTGGGATTCAAATAGCTTCAAATCGTCAGGGGAGCAGTCCTGTGAAGGCAAATTCAAATATAACATGAACAAATGCAATGTAAACTGTCTAAAAATGTCTTAAGCTATTATTTCAGAATATGTAATTATGTGAAACTCAAATACCGTGTCACAACAACAGCGTATATCACATGTTGTGGGAGTAAGGTCACAGGGACAGGAGCCCAGTGGATGGTACACTTGATTGGGTATTACTGTTTTCTTATCTGTAATAAAGAGTGCCATTTTTGGTTTAGCATTGTATAGCTAGACATCACTTTGCACCGCTGAATGATTACTTGCTCTGAATTGAATTCAGTGTAAAAGATCTGGGATCTGAGCTTGTATTGGACTTACCAGACAGAGGGCTAGTGGGAAGCAACAGGGCATAGATCTTGACCTGGATGATCAGTAAGGCCTGAGGTGTGCCTCCAAGACAGGCAGACAACTGAAGAGTCTCCAAAACACAAAGTGGTTTGGGACAGCAGTCTGAATCGGTCTCATTATCACCACACAAATACAGACTTCGGTTCAATCTGAGATGGACTTGTGTTATGGTCTGAGGCCCAAAAGAGGAGACAAAGATGGCAGCATTAGGAAACATTGACTCACTGCTACTGTACATAAAAGCGGACATACAAATAGCAATCGTTGCCAGAGTGTTTGTTCAACAACATCGTCTCATCTCCTTTGTCTCTCCAGCTCTCTAGTAAACAGAAAATACATTTTCTGGTCAGGATACCAGTTTTATCCTATCAGGAGAGAGAACTCATACAGGATACAGAATAAACAAGTGAATTAATTTTACAAACTAAAACAAGCAGACAAAATTGGAAATGGAAAATTAAAAATATAAGCTGAAATTTTTTCTTTGATGAGTTCTCTCTCCTGATTGGATAAAATTGGTAGGCCTATCTCAACTTGAACCAACTTGTTTAGTAACAAGCTTGACGGTCATAGCTGAATGCTGAATGGTTAGAGAGTCCACCTGGGAAACCAAAAGTCCCTTTGACTACAGGCCTCAACAACGTGTTGAAGTGTCCCTGAGCAAGACACTTAGCCCCAAACTGCTCCCCGAGGCACTGCCCCCGTACCGCCCATTGCTCCTGTGACTTAGGATGGGTTAAATGCAGATACCTCAGTTCACTGTGAATGTAAATATACAGTGAAAAATACCAAATATTGTTATTGTTATATTAAATGGAGACCACTTATCCTGAACAAACACTCTCTCACACACACACACACACACACACACACACACACACACACACACACACAGTCAGAGAGTATAATCTATATACTATGACATTTACAGCACTTATATATATATAGAAATGTATAGAACATAGATCTTTAACTTTTAAAGAAAACATTTTTTTTTACATATCACTTACACTTTTACTCTAACTTACCACCACTTTAATTATAAATAATGCGATGCTTCTTACCTTTCCCACCTGTTCCGTTGTGACATTCCACTGCGTCGTGTTCTCCTCTCCACATGATGGTGGTGAAAGGCTTCCTGTAAATTGTAGCCAAACTCAGCAAATCTACATTGCACATCAACTGACCTTTTTGTTTTTGATATCAATAAATCAAAATTTTATATAATGTAAGCGGTGAAGTTCTCTTATAAGCCCTCCAAGGGTTTCTTACCTCACCGGCACAACAACTATCTGTCAACTTTCCAAGGAAAGAAGTATACTATGCGTATGTATGTATGTATGTATGTATGTATGTATGTATGTATGTATGTATGTATGTATGTATATATATATATATACTGTTGTGCAAATCAAATAAATCAAACTGACATCTTGATGTATACATGATATATACAGCAGCTTGATTGATGAGAGACACTTTCTCTACCTGTGGTATAGGATGGAGATGCTGTCCTAAGCTTCAGAGAGATGTCCTGCGACGCGTTTCCGAGCAAGAATGGTGTGATCGTGGATCCAGTAGCAATTAGATAGGAAGGCTGAAAAACTGTTGAATACAGTGTGTAAGCACATTGATTGATTGAATACTTTATTAACAGTTTGCAAAAAAAGCACATAAAGTACAGTTCTAAACAAAAGGATGCTAAAAGGATTAAACCCAAGAAAGCACTATGACGGTTTCCATTGGGGTCCTGTGTATTCAATTAATCGAACATGACAGTAAATGCATAGAATACCGAGGGCAACGTTATTTCATAAGTTACCTCGAATTACAATGTTTGTAGAGATATTTATCGATCGAATGTGATATTTAAGCCAAGGATTATCACATTCACGCGCCCAGCTAAGCTTTTTGGCAATCATTTGAAAATTAAGTGTAAAATGAGACCTTACCAAGGGTACTTTCTGTATGTGAAAAGAAGAAAAACAACACTAAAACGCACATACAAAGAAAATACGTCTTAGAAGAGCAGTGTGCTTTAGCCATTTGTTCATTTCAGGGAGCCGCCATGAGCCTGTTTGTAAACTTGTTTGAGAATGTCTTGGCAACGAATCCTGGACCAATCACAATCTAGAGGTAGTGTTGCCAAATCTTGTGAGAGAAATAAGCAACCCAGGTCTAGGAAAACAAGCCCAAAAGAAGCAACTAGACTAGAGCACTATTTGAAATACATGAAATGCATGAGATCACAGACATTCTAGGGCTAATTATACTGTAGTGTACACATTAAAAATAGCCGATCTACATCAAGCTCACCAATTCATATTCATTTGGGGGTCCATAGCATGAAAAATATTTGAGAACCACTGGTTAAAAAAAAAAAAAAAAAGTGAAACAAGTCCAAATAAGCAACTACACTTTAGAAACCAGCCCCAAAAAACGCAACCCGCAACTGCCACTGGACTGCAACTGGACACGCAACTTCACAGAAAAAGAAGCCCAAAGTCGCTTATAGTAAGCCGACATGGCAACACTATCTAGAGGAATGCTTGTTCTCTTGAACCCAGAAGAAACACGCTGACGATCAAAAGATCAATAGAGACACCAACTGGATTGGAGTTGTACTACACGGTAAAACTCAAAACACTTCCTTCACATTTCATTGAATTATGATGAATATTTCATTTCATATTCCGTGTCTTTATTGATTCATAAAATCACACTGTGTCTGCTATAAAAGCTAAAGTACTTTCTAGGAGGAGGATACAATACACTAGCCTCGGAAATCCATGTATTTTTTTTTGTTACACAATACACACAACCACACTGCCACAAGATGGCAGCAACGCCTTGTTGTTCAAGTTATATAACCGGTTTCACGTAGTAGAAGCAGTGTTGCCATGTCGGCTTATTGTAAGCTACTTGTAAAGTTGCTTGTAAATATTGGTAGTTGCGGGTTGCGTTTTTTTGGTCATGTTTCTAAAGTGTACTTGCTTATTTAGGCTTGCTTCCATTTTTTTTTAATTATTATTTAAACCAGTGGTTCTCGAATATTTTCATGAAAATGTTTTGTGCCAGCTAGGGAACATTTGTGTTGTTAGAATGTTAAAAAAATATTCAAAATATTCCACATTTTATTGCAAGAGTTTTTTTTTGAAAATAGCAGATCTACAAACTCAGTTGTGGGCTTGTACAGCTATTTATCGGCTATTTTCAAATAACCGATGCCATAAGTTTAAAGGGCTCATAATATGTGGCCCTAAGCTGCTTCTTTTGGTCTTGTTTTTCTAGACCTGGTTGCTTGTTTCTCTCACAAAATAAGGCAACACTGATCACACGAGGAAGAAGGTACCATCATTTGTAAACATGTATAACAACAGTTACAGTATAATATTTATTTACCGTGGGATTTAAGGGAAAGATGTTGTCAACTGAAGATCTGATGGCGAGTCTGCAAGACTGCATAATCACAACAACAGCCACAGATGTCAGCACAACCCTCCAACTCCTTGTCATTAAACTGGGTGAATGTTCCAGGTGGGGGTACAACACAATAATATTTACCACTGTGCACCAACGGTCTGTGGAAAGTAACTAAGTGCAGTATTTCCAATTTTCAGTACTTTTACTTCTACTCCACTACATCTCAGAGGCAAATATTGTACTTTTTTACTCCACTGCAATTATATAAAAAATACTAGTTACTTTGTAGATTTTGATTATTATTACAAAACACAGTAACCACTTCAGCCCTATATATATTTCGTCTATTTGAAAATAGCTGATCTACAAGCTCACAATTTGTTGCATCGCGACTCATTGTGACCTTGTAGATCTGCTATTTTCAAAAGATTTGGCACAGATCCATATCTTATCCTGGTGAGGGCTGTCAATTGATAAAGGCGAATGAATGTGACATGTTTGATGTTTAACAGGAGTGATGTGAAGAGATGCAAGGAGAGATGTCTGGAGGAGGCCACTCAGCTGTTGAGGAAGATACCAGAGGCAGAGCTCCATTCTGTGGATAAGAGTCACCTACTGCTGCTAGTGAAGCTCCTCATCTCCATGCAATTACAGATGATTAACATCTCCACTGCCAGTCGTAAACTGGACCAGGTCAGGCTTAGAATCTAGATCTACTCTGGTTAGATTTGATGCGTAGCTTATAGTCAACAAAGTGCATCTTAATGAGTCTCCATTTCCTTTTGCAGATGTTGCAACATCTGGCAAAGGTGGATCACCAGCTAGTTTTTAAAGAAACCTATCTCTGTTTGCACTCCATAGTCCACGTTGATCAGGTACCGAATATTCAGTTGATCCTTGTTTGTCAAATCTCTGTGTATTCATCATTGCATTGGCGATAACTTTCCCCTTGTTTTATTTTCAGATGTCAATTGAGGATCTGCAGAGAGGTTCGTGTGTAGGTTAATGATGATGATATATGTATACTATTGCTGTTTGTAATTGCATTCATAATGAACTTTTCAACTATACGACGTTAACATTTTCAGCCTGCATGTTCCTGGAGGACAGCACTATTGGCCGTGCTGTGTGGCGAGAGATCTGCCCCTCCTTGTTAAAAAAGGTGGCTGAGTTGTTCCCCGTTATACTACAAGAGGAAGCATTGAGAAATGGACCCATGTGCTATGCTGCAGTTAAGGTAGTTGTAGACAGCAACCGTATGTCAGTGGTTCTCAAAGTGGTGTCCGGGGACCCCCAGGGGTCCCTGAGGGGGTTCCAGGGGGTCCCCAGCAAAAGTAACTAATAAAGCATCAAAATCAGTTCAACCTCTTTAACCCTATAAATTGGCTATTTGTAAATACAGTAGCTGCATTGTGAGCTTGTAGATCTGCTATTTTCAAGAAATCTTGTATGGGGTCCCTGGCACAAAATATTGTCAGATGGGGTTCCGTGGCCAAATATATAATTACTTTTGGGGTCCTTGACATGAAAAAGTTTGAGAACCACTGCTGTATGTCCCGAGTGACTGATTATAGTATTTGTCACAGGTGGTTGTTGTTGTTACTGATGTGAAACCTGTGATCTCCATAGGTTTGTTTGCAGATGTTTCAGCTCTTGCCTGGTGAGGTAGCTCCTCTGGTGTGGGTAAAGGAACAAGGGAGTCCAGCAGTCCAGAGTATCCTGCAGGCCCTCATGGACATAATCCTTGGAAAGGTATTGTTGTGATTCGGGTTGGGTTGACCAACCATGTGGTCCTTTAAGAGTCTCCATCTAACTAAGGGTGGTGAGTGATATTTCAGTTGAGTCGCACACGTGGAGAACAAGATTACACCAGGCAGTATCACACGACAAGTTCTGAAGTTTACTACACACATAGAGAATACTCAGAATATATACAGTATTGGACACATGACGTGACCAAAAGATATGAGACAAGAACAAAATGAATAGGAATAGAATATGCATCTCGTATCATTGTGCACAGACGTTCATAACAGGTATCTGTCTAACTTGAAGTATCAAATTACTGTTGCCTTACTACCTTTCTTCTCAGTGCCCCTGTGCTCTGTGTTTGCATTGCAGTGTTCCAATAGGGACACGCGGCTGTTTGCTGGTACCGCTGTGGCCATGCTGATCAACACAGCACCAGAAAGTGGAGCTGGAGGAGAGGCAGCTTGGAGTCTGCTGCAGGTCTCTCATTTAGGTACAAAAACAATCAGCATGTTTACATTATGAAAGCCATTTTACTACATCCATGGAAACTGAGTTCCATTCCAAAAATCATATCTGGGCAAATACATTTTGGGGAAAGAAAATGCATTGAGTTTGTGTCATGCTGCATGTCACCCCTGTTCTATAATCTCCTCCCCAAAAAAGGGAAAAAATACTGTAAAGGTCATCTTTGAAAAAAAATATGCTGTGGATACAGAGATAGACCAATGTTAGGATTCATGTTATTGATGCAATGCATCTGTTAGGTCCTTGGATGCTGACTGTTGGTGAGCTCCGTGTGCAGTGCAACTCTATAGGGCAAGATGGAGTAGACAGGCTAGCTGTGAGCAGGGGGCTATTGACCTGCAGCCGGGCCCAGATCCTGCTCAGCTCCCGTGTGGACACTACAGAGGTATATCAAAATCATTCAATCTGTTTCCAAGTATAGCATTCTTGACCTTTGTCTCTTGTGCTTCCCTTCATCAATATCCCTAAAATCAAAATATATTATTTCTGTTCCAGGTGTGTTTACTCCTGGGAGGTTTGTTTCCTCTCATCTCTGCTCTGTGTGAGGAGAAGTCGGCCTGTCACTACTATGTCTTTGAAGGTGAAAAATATGTACAGTTTTAGTGTGCACTAAAATGTGCACTGTGCATAATTGTATACTGTATATGGCAAAATGAACTGTTAAGACTGTTGTCATTGCAGCATTGATACTATGGTTGAAGAAAGTGAAAGGGAGTCTGACTGACATCTTGGACATGACCGGTGTTCGCCTACTAGCTGAAGACTGCAGTCTACAATCGGAACTAGTTAAAGTTATCTGGGACAATGCAGAGAGCCCAGTGAGTGTGACTGACTTCATTAGACTACTGTAAATTAAAAAAAAGTTACCTTGTCCTTTGGTAAAATCATCATTAGTAAATTTAGCTATTTTAATTATTGTTTTAATTTACACACTCCTGGTTCATGTCCTTGAACAGGTTGTGTTTTGCCCGTGGCTGCTTTAAAAAATATATATAATTCTCGTTATCTATTTGTAATGGCAGGTGGATGGTGTGCAAGATTTTGTGCACAGTGCCTTTTGTCTTTTGTTGGAGATCTATGAGATGGACTGTCAACGATTTGGAGACAGAAATAAAAGTCTTTATTCTACTCTACTTCAACGTCTAATCAAACTCCCATGGGAGGCAAAAGCCAAATATTCGCCTCTTTGTGCTCTAATCCCATATTTGGGTACTGACACGGTGAGTTAAATACATTTACTACAATGTAAAATAACCAATAGACAGATAAGATAGACCTTTATTTGAAATTCATTTACTACAATGTAAAATAACCAATAGACAGATAAGATAGACCTTTATTTGAAATTCAGGTGTGGCAATGCTGACTTTGACTCACGTCTCCTCAACAACACAGGTGCTGGGTAGTTATACTGAAATTCCCAATCATCTCCTGAAGTGCCTCTCCACCAATCATCTGTCACCATGTGCTTCTGAGCTTTACAAATGCCTGATCCAGCTGCAGAGGAGGGAACTGTGTGATGCCCCACCAAAGGATTCCCCGCCCACTGAGCTGCATCTTGCCAATCAGTGGGCATTGCGTTGGAGGTCCACCCTTCTTGAGGCTTTGACCTCTGAAGTGACCCTTCTTCAGAACAACAGCTCAAGCCACATATTACCCTGCACCTTACGAGTCTTCCCTTCTGCCATGGAACCTCTGTTGGCCTTCTTAGAGCTGGCCACCCCAGGCCACCTCCATGCCTGGGCCAGCATCATGAGTTCCTGCCGGGCCACAGGTGGTGTTTCACCTTTGGCACTCCAAGGTGACTCAGGCCTGGAGACCCTCCAGTTGGCTCTCGGGACTGCGGATGACAAAGTCCGTCTGGCTGCCCTCAATGTCCTGTGTTGCTCACCAAAGACAAAGGATGCGCCAACTTCAGAGGAACTGTCCCTTATGAGGTCATTTATTACTCAAAATCTGAATTGTGATTCCTCACCTTTCCGACAACATTTACAGGCACGAGTAAAGAGGTTCCTGGTTCGTATCAGAGACTGCTGCCTGGCCCATGTCAGAGGACCAAGGGTCAAAAACAATGGAGATACCAGCCTTGCCAAGGAAGCAGAGCTGTTACTGAGTCAGGGAGTGGGTGAGAGAAATAAAAACTGTTCTTTCATATATAATAAAAAGCTGTTCTTTGGGACAGTTTGATGGTGAATTATTATTTTCTTTAGGCTTTGTGGATTGGTTGGGTCAGCTCCCATATTCCTATCTGGCACCAGGACACAGTTATCAGAGGAAGAAGACTGTATTGCTTCTGCTTTCTGCAGTTCTGGAAACCTGTACAGACACCTGGAGTCCTGAAAGAAAGAAGGGGCAGCCGCCAGGTTAGTTTAAGAGCCGGAATGGAAAAGCAAAGCGAAAGCTGACATTTTTTCTTGTACTCTAATGTATACCCAATATGGTGCATACATTGCCTGCATATACTGTATGTGGGTATATGGCTTTAATATTATTATGTACTAACGATCTTCATGAAACTGTTTTTGCAGTGAACGTGGCAACTCTTATTACTTGGGCCAGGCAAAGAGGACAGTGGAACTTCTTCTGCAGATCAAAACAGTTGGTCCTGATTGGCTGTTTTGAAGATTCCACCAATGAGGTGCTACTGGTGCTTCACAATCCCTGTTTAGAATTCAAAAATAGGTATATGGAAAGATAACTTTTAAATGTTTTCACCTTTTCCAGATCCGAGAGCTCTCTGCAGGGTTGCTGTTGAGATTCTTCCCACTCAGTTTTTCAGATGACATCACCCCTGTGTTGTTCAGACGAACCAAGCAACTTCTCTGCAGTCCTCGGGTACAGGAGGCTCAAATGGGAGCCCTGATGATGAAGGTGCTCCTCCAGAAGTAAGCTTCACCTCCAGCATATGCAGTGTTCTCAGAATAAAGTTTGCTGTGCTAGTGAGGGCTAAAGCTTTTGTGAACTCTTTCATTTCCAGATCTCAAGGCCAGTGTCAGGATCTCTGGATAAAGAGTAATGTTAATGAGAGCAGTTTAAGTGACCCCAGGGCCTCTGGTGTGGTCAGATACCTTGTGAATGAACTGGCGCAGCACTACCTGACTGCTAAGGCTGATATGATGCTCGCTGCAAGGACCAAACCTATACATGGTGAGTCCTGAGCTCATAATCACATGGCAGCCATTTCTCACTCATGCCATACTCTGACAGATTAACCCATTAAGACCTGGAACTGTGTCATTTTTAGATTTGAGCAAAAAAGCATTATTTTACACTTTGGCTATTCAAAAATAGCAGATATACAAGCTCATAGCGCGGCACTCGGTGCCGCGCTATGAACTTGTAGATCTGCTATTTTTGAAAATTCGTGAAAATGTGTGCAAATCATTGAATATATATATTTTTAAAGCAAACATTTTAACTCAAATCTTTGCTTCTGGGGGTCCCTGGAACAAAATATTTTGATGAGGGTCCGCGGCCAAATACATATAATTTTGGGGGTCCTTGACATGAAAAAGTTTGAGAACCACTGATATAGAAACATACGTTTTTCAGAATACTGTTGAGATTTAGGAGACATTTAGAATCGGCCTCAGGTCTCAAGAATGTTTCCATTCTTAATCTGTTGTAAAATACAGTGTAAGACCGTGTTCTGAATTGTGTTCCAGGTATTTTGTGTGCCCTTGAGAGGTGTTTGCTTGAGGTGCCCGGCGTTCTGTGTGACATAATCGACAATAATTTGACCGTTGAGCTACTGGGCCTGCTGGAGAATACCTCTCTGCTTCTGCTGGGTGTACTGTATGGGTCTACTGCCAAGGACAACACTGTTGACCAGAATGGTAATGTTTCAGTGTCCAGGAGAGAAGACTGATCTGGAAATGGTGGTTATGTAGCATATATAATATAGATATATAGTATATAATTTATTATTATTATTATATTATTATTATTTTGTTTGTTTTGAATATGTAGCACTTTGAGAGTTTGAGATCTGGTTCAAATATAGAGTGTGTTACAAATAAACTTTATTATTATTATTATTATAGATAATTTGAGATTGTAGACCTAAAACCAGATTTCTTATGGTTTTGATAGGGGTTTTGATTTAATCAAAAACGTATATCTGTGGTTAATATTAGCCTAAGCGTTGAATGTTTTTGTTCTGTGTGTAGCATAAATTATACTTGTTAACTCATTCACTCCCTCTGACGTAATTGACGTAATTAACCAATACTGCCACTGACGTAAAAAACGTTTATTTTTCCAAATCCAAATTTGACCCAAAGACCAAGGAGATATGAGTTTTTGAAGATCTAGACTTCCATCCACTTCCTTGTTAACTTAAAACTTAAAAATTCTGTATCTCGGTTCCTGAGTACTTTTTTTTTTTTCAATGAAAAATCTCTGGCAGTGGGCAAACGCGTAAAGCAATAATTGTGGCAGTGAATGAGTTAATAATGTGTCAACAAGCTCTTATGTGCTTTCTTTTTTTCTTTTTTTTATACTTGTAGTAATAGTTATATACTGTAGTGTGTCTGTCTGTCTGTCTGTCTGTCCACCCATCCATCCATCCATCCATCCATCTTCAACCGCTTATCCAAAGTTGGGTTGCGGAGGTAGCAGTTCCAGCAGAAAAGCCCAGACTTCCCCTTTCCTGGCCATGTTAGCTAACTCTGACTGGGGGACCCTGAGGCATTCCCAGGCCAGCATGGAGCTATAATCCCAACACTTGGTCCTCGGTCTGCGTCTTTAACTCTTACCAGCTGCGTGTGCCTGGAAAACCACCTTGGGGAGGCGACCAGGAAGTCCTTACTACATGCCGAACCACCTCAACTGGGTCCTTTCTACGGAAAGGACCCAGTTGAGGCGAGTCGCTCACAGATGACTGAGCTTCTCACCCTATCCCTAAGGGAGATGATAGCCACCCTACTGAGAAAATCCATCTATCCGCAATTTTGTTCTGTCTCTACATAACCCATATTTCATGACCCTAGATTAGAGTAGGAAAGAATATTGACCGGTAGATCTAAAGCTTACCTTCTGATTCAGCTCTCTCTTCATCACAGCGGTGCGGTACGGCGAATGCAATACTGCTCCCGCTGCTCCGATTCTCTGACTGATCTCATGCCCCATCCTTCCCTCACTCGAGAACAAGACCCTGAGATACTTACTCCTTCAATTGGAGTATATAGTGTGTGTGTGTGTGGTTCAAAAAACAGTGTTGATTTGTAGAGATTGTGACAAAACGGGACTATCATAGGCCTTTGTTACATAGCTTATTTATCCCAAAAATCGCCCACAGGAAATTCAGGAATCCAGAGGTAGCTACCAGGTTAGCCTGCAAAGATCAGATGGTGTATGGAAATGTGGGTATGTACTAGTATCCCTAAATCACTGCATTCTTTGACAGACGTGCTCCCATCTTTCTGTGACATGGGGAATGCCATCAGTTCTCTGATAGCCCAAGCGGATGTGGAGAGCCGTGGAGAAGGAGAGGAGTGTGTTCTGCTGTCTGAAGAACACAGCTTGGTTCTAACCTGCTGCTGGGTAACACTCAAGGTAAAATAGAAGTGCATGCCAATTATATAGAGATTATTGAAACACCATCTGACACCACAGATATGAATCTTTGCCGTATATATTGTAGATACATGTATTTTCTACTCTTCTCCTCTAGGAAATAGGATTCTTTTTAGGATCTCTAGTGGAGAGAATCCTTGCTGAATCCAAAACACTGTCACTCCTAACAGTGGAGGAGCTAAAAAGGGCTTCAAAAGTATTCAAAGACATTCTGCTCAAATGTCGCCATTGGGTAAGAAAGATAAACTCATCCAGCCCAAGGCATAGATCACTTCAACACTTGTCATCCTCATCCCTGTAAAAACAACAACGTGGTTCTCTCCACCAGGGGGCAGTGGAAGGTTGCTGTGTGGGCTTCACCAAATTATGTGCCTCTCTGCTGAGCAGTAGCAATCTGGAGTTAAGGGACATCCCAGCCCAAATGCTGAAACAAGTAAGCTGTCAAAGGTGTCCCCATGGGTTATTTAATGATCCACCCCTCAGACTGCTGCTTGACAGGTTCATTTCATCCTCTCTGATTTTCACTTTCCAGGGGCTGCATGTTTTGCAGTCTCCTCGCTGTACATCTGTGACGCGGCGAGCAGCAGGGCTTCCCATGCTTATCCTGTGTGTAGTGTCTGCAGAGGAGGCCAGCAAATGCCGGCCCCTGCTGGCCCACAGCGTACACACCTTACTGGAGACAGCTAGAACTCCTCTACCTCAGAACTGGGACCAAACACTGGACCTGCCTCAGGTAAAATTGGCATGGATGAAAAATAAGAAATACAAAAATATAAATAATAATGGTCAGACATACAAAGAGAGACACACATATAAATACACTTGTCTGACAAACTACACATACATGCAAGTTGTACTGTATGCAAGCTCTTATACTCTCCATTCTATGTACCTAGGTGAGTGCAGTCCACACTCTGCAGGCCTTGGTGCGTGGCTCTGGGCTGGGAGTAGCCATCCTTCAGTTTTCCCCTGATATAGCCATCTTGTCCCTCACGCTGCTCAGTTCTCCTTGCTGGGCGATGAGGAATGCTGCCCTACAGTTATACAGTAAGACGTTAATTAACCTGGGTGTGTCTGGAGCTCGAGTTGGAGCTCGAGTTTATCCAATATGATAAACATTGTGTTTTTATTTGATGTACCCAACCCTTTTACTTCCTAGTCAGATATCTTCTGATGTTCATTGAAGTCACTTGATTATAGGTGCTCTGTGCTCACGAATGGTTGGCCAGCAGCCTGGGAGTGAGGAAGGCTCTACGCAGCATGCCATGTCTCCCCCTGCCTTCTTCATCCACTACCCTGCACTGCAGCCATTCCTTCTGCAAGAGCTAAAGGGGGCAGCACAAGACCTCCAGGGACCGTCCGGGGAGGCCAGGCTATACCTCCACCCTTCCCTCTACCCTGTCCTCACATTATTAGCCAAACTCCAGCCTGGCATCCCAGACATAACAGGGTGATTGTAGTTAACAAAATCACTGAGGCCACTACATACATACAGTACCAAAGATAGGGCACCGATCAACACAATGAGCAGCAATATGATAAATCATAGTTGGCAATAATAAGGATTCATAATTTCGATTTGAATATTAAGCAAAAGTAATTGTGATAATCATTTTAGCCATTAGGCTCCACAAAGGCAAGGTGAAATAAACGGTCAATAAACATTATGTTCATTGAAAACATCTGAGCTATTTCTCATGACTATTATTGTATTGCATTGCATAATCTTCTCATGACTGACATGGCTTGGCCTGGTATTTGTATCTCGTCTGGTCTTTCTTTCCCAGAGCTCTGTCAGACTTCCTGGCTCCTTTACTCCATTTGGCTGCCAGCCCCATCTATAGTGTCAGAGTGATGTCCTCCAAGGCCTTGGTTGCCATGACTCCTCCGTCAGAATACATGAACAATATCCTCCAATTGACAGCTGAGCTGCTGTACTCCCAGAAACCCTCTTGTCACAACCGACTCCATGGACAGCTATTACAGATCAATGCCATTCTAGACAGAGCTCTATGCACAGACAGGTAAGAACACTAACATTAGAAGGTTTATTCCTTCATCAGCTGATGTTACCAGTTAACACTAAAGCTGGCTATAATATCATATGGTGTGCTGTCAGGTGTCCTCACGCAAGGCTTTCATTAAGGGCTAAAAACGAAGTGCTTTTTGCTAGTGGAAATTGGAAATTCCTTGACATATAGTAGCATGGATTAACACCTGGCTGTGGTAAACACTTTGAGAACGCCATGTCATTAATTGTAGGGCCACTTCAGCTGATCTGTGTGAGGTGGTAAGCAGAGTGGAAGCCTTGTTGTGGCTGTCGACTGGAGCTCAGCACTGTCCCATGGTGAGAGAGGCCTACCTTGGAGTAGCACACTCACTGAGAAGATACTGCTCTGAGGCCTTCCTGCACAAGATCAGTGACACACTTCTACGTGAGCTACATACACCACAGCATAGACTTCAGGTATACTTTGCTATACTTTACTCTCTTCTCTCTCCATCACACTCACTCTCACTCACTCAGACAAATCATTCCATTACAGCATATTCAGTCTTACAATAGATTAAAAGATAAATACACAAAGGCAACATGAGTGTGTGGTACCACACCCAAATGTAATATTTGGGTGCATTCTAATTGGATCTACTACGTTGTGAGAATCTTCTCCAATTTTTGGTGTTGACATAGAGCGCATCAGTTATTTACAAATGGTTATTTTCCATTTTCGTCTTTTTATATGTATTCAAATGAATGTTCATCTCATCTCATAACCAGGACATGATTATAAACTGTTTATTTACAGGTATATGCATGTTGAATAGGCTAATTTAGCAATGATACTTAGGCCTGTCACAATTATTACATACTCGACTAATCGCAATTATTTGAGATAATCGCAATTATTTGAGATAATCGCAATTATTTTTGTCATAATCGTCATCCATCGTTTCCAAGTTGAAAGATTTTCACACATTTCCAAATATTAAAAAAGCAGAAATAGCAGATCTACAAGCTTACAATGCATCACAAGCTTGTAGATCAGCTTTTTCTGCTTTATTTACAAGTAATACTTTTTAAGTATAAAAATTATTAAACATGTCAATAATTTCTTTGTATATTTCAGTTATTTATCATATCTGCCCTGTGCAATCTTTGCATATGAACATATGAACATATGAACATATGAAGCCTAAAAGGCTTCATATGTTCCAATGTCCAATGCCAAACACACAGTTGAATCGTTAATCGCAATTATTTGAGTGACAATTAATCGTCAACTTAAATGTGTAATCGTGACAGCCCTAATGATACTTAATCCGACCGTCATTGTTGTCTTGTCAGTTGTCACAAATGTTAAGACGCTCAGAAAAACCGGTCAGTCAGTGCTATGAATTTTCGATCTGCGACGCACCCTGGATGCATTCCTTTCCAAATTCACAAAGTAATGGGGTGACACCTGGACACGCCACTGACGCACGCACGCATGGACACACACACACACACACACACACACACACACACACACACACACACACACACACCACAGATTTTGATAAATCCCTTATGTCAACCCTACAGGTTGGGTCATCGTCCTTCCATCAAAAAGCCATTCGCTTTTTGTGTGCAGACCTAATGCAGGCATGTCAAATATGGGAAAGCTTTTCTACAGCAAGCCCTGATTTGAAGTTCAC
This sequence comes from Gymnoscopelus braueri, assembly GCF_963280865.1. Classification (NCBI taxonomy): domain Eukaryota; kingdom Metazoa; phylum Chordata; class Actinopteri; order Myctophiformes; family Myctophidae; genus Gymnoscopelus; species Gymnoscopelus braueri. The sequence continues at coordinate 30,947,549 of NC_137608.1, forward strand.
ATTGGTCACTTGTGTGGTTGATGGGTGTGACTTACAAGAGGCTAGTTTGCAACAGGTGATCCAGAGAGTGCTGCAGGTAAGACATGATTCCTTCTCTCAAGTAGTGGTTACTGCAGAAGCCCCTTTTCAAAACCTGTCCAACAGCTTTCAGTACAACATGACTTTGCTAGAACACAATATAAGGAAATCAAGGAAGCAAAGATAGGCTTGAATATAATGCAATGTGAGAGTTAAATCAGCCTGGAGATCTTATTTTCCCCTTCCGCAAGAAATGGGTGTGTGTATGAGCTATTATATTCTATAATCTTGAATACTTGAACAGTGATGTCAAGGATCTGTCTTTTGTGCTGTGCCATAAGGTTCTCATTGGCTCACTTGTACAAACAAACTGCTGCATTCTATGCATTCTCTACATTGTGTAATGATGCCTTTATAGCTATATCCCCTTTTGTTTTTTACAATTCCACTAGGATTAGTCACCCTTTATCACAAGATACCTGTTTTAGAAATATATACTGCATGTTGCCCCCATTAGCATTTCAGTTACATTTGGGTCAAATGTGGCATTTTATCACACTTAAATGATTGTATACTATGTACAGTATGTAAATGTATTTTCAGAAAACATACTGTGCTCTTTTGTTATATTAACAAAAGAGCACAGTGTGAGGATAAAACATATCAGGGCAAATGAGATGATAAAAGCTGAAAGAATAGACCACTAAGAACTGACATACATTTTGGACTTTGTAACATTGCTTTTGAAAGCTGTTATTCAACCATGAAGAAATGATCTTGTTATGCCCTGTGGTTGAATATACCCCTATTCCCCATAGACCTAGTGTCTTCCCAGTTGTGTCGTGATGATTTATGGACACTATGTCCATGTCACTGTGATAAAGACTTATCAGTGTTTTCTCTGCCCAGTTCAACCTGAGGGAGGCACTGTTGAGTCACAGTGTGGAGTACCGTAGGACCTACCTGGCAGCCCTGGTGGCAGTGATGACCTCTGCGTGTCAGTCCGTCTTACCTCAACATTCTTCTTTGTCAACTGCACTGGATGGGCCCATCCTGCTGGAGTGCCTGGAGTTGTTGCTCGGTTACCTGGAAGGCCAGAAGGGTGGACCAGAGTTCCTGTCCTCGGTCCTTTGTGCTGCCAGCCTGCTGCTTTCCCAGAGGTTGGCCTCTACATTTTATGTATTTCATAGTTTCCTACTTCTGTGTGAAAACAAATCACTTTGAGACAATGAACTCCGCCTCCCTCACTTCTTTCTTATCTGTATGTACATCAGCCTTCAGATTTCCATGTTCCAGCGCTTGTGTAGCATGTTGGAGGTCCACCGGGACCCAGCGGCTCCCGAAGCTCTCAGGATGGCCTGTGCTCAGGCTCTGTGTCTGGCTGGAGCTCCCTTAATGAGACGAGCCCTGACAGAGAACCACACGTTCCTAGTTATCGGCACCAGGTACTGAGGTGTAAAATCAGATCTTAGATCTCATGATCTCTCTCCTGCTTCCTTTGAAGGAAATGTGTCTATTTTGTTTTGTGCAGGTTGATCAACACAGCCCTTTGCCTGTTGCAGGATGAGAGCCAGCAGGTAAGGATGAAAGCAGCTTGTTTCACTTCCATGCTCTACCATGCCAGAAGAGGAGCAGGCCAGAGAAACATCTACCTCATGCATGTCAATCAGGCAGTGCCCTTCTTGTTGGATCTGCTAGTGGAGAAATACTGGGATAGTCCTGGGACATTGGAGGTGCTGCTTTGTCATCTGCCTGAGCCTAACCTTGGAGCTGTTTTGAAAGAAGCCAATGAGATGGGGTGTGTTACCTCACCCAGTCAGTACTCTCATCTAGATGACATTCGTATTATGTCAGATTCTTCTTATATTGCTCAATTGTTATTTTTCACTTCAACAGGTGTGCCAGTCTGTATGAGCAAGATGAAGCCAATATGTTTGCAGAGCCCTCCGTGATGTCTGCATATCTGCTTCCTTACCTGCTGCAGATTGCAAACAAATACTGTCAGTCTACTGCCTTGGCAGAGAGCCTCAGATTGTGGGCAGAGGAGAATGTTGCGCAGATCCTAGAGAACCTTATGGTCTGCAAAGACTTTGAACCAGGTAAACAATACATTAATTTAACCACTTAAACCCTATATACTTCATCGAACAGCAAATTGTGAAAATAGCTGGTCTACAAGCTCACAACGCATTGCACCGCAATGAATTCTGAGCTTGTAGATCTGCTATTTGTAAAAAACATGGAAATTCTTGCCTATAATGCCCAAAATAGGGATGCCAGGTAGGCATCCCTGGCGGGGATCTGCGCTGTGAGGAGTGTATTTTTATAGATTTTACCACTGGTTAACATTCATCTCAGTATGGTCTGAAAATCTACTTGCAAAGACTTGAAACTTGCTTGAGATAGCACAGTGACAATTCTGTAACCATTTATATATTTGGTCAATGTTATGTTATAATGCATTTGAAAGCTAAAATTCAAAAACATTTACAAACGCCAGTATGCTTTGGAAAATGTTTTCAGGGCTAAATATGCCAGACCAGTGGTATGGTCTTTTGTTATACTGTGTAGATATTGATATGGAAATGGAAATCATAATCAGTTCATAAGTAGCTATGATACACAGTACATGTTGTGTGTTAGCATGTTCTTTATTCTCTGTAGGTGAGACCCTGAACCCGGCATGGCTGACACTTCTTGTGGATTCAAATTTCCATGGCACCCTATGTGGCCTCTTCACCAGGGCTGCTTTCCTTCTCAGGCTGTTGGATATTTCTGATGATGTGCGATACCTTTGTGACCCTTTGACCCTACGGACAAATGTGCAAGATATTTTTAATCGGCTCAATCAGAATGGGGTCCAGTTTTCTGATGTCTTTACTGCTGCTGTGGCTGGAGACTTGCCAGATTAAGGAAATGGAGTGTGCTCCTCCATTCCATTTTTGTATGCTCAATGAATAAAGCTATTTTATGTTGATATCAGATGTGTTTGGATGTTCCAGGAAAGCCTATGGCAGCTGTATATCAACCAGAATGGGTCCTGAATTAGCTGTACAGCTGCTGATTCTGCAGTACAGTAGCTCTGGACAGAGATGACGTATGTAAGTGACCACTGAATGCGTGATCACATTACCTAAGCTGATGAGAGACATATTGGTCACTAGTACAAGCTATGTGTGCAGAGTTGGGGACACGGTAATATGAGAGCACTATACAGTGTACTGATGTGCAAGGCTCTGTTTTATCACAATACTCAAGTATAAGAGAACATAGGCTATATGATGTTTTTATTCTATTAATTCTTGATACACAATGTTTTGTCTGCAAAGGCATCTTTGCTTGTATGTATAATAGAGAACTGCGAGTTGAACTGGTTGCAGATGACTCGGCATCTTTGATATCTTGATATATTTTTTTATCTTTGCCAAGTCTTACTGAGTTTCATCTGCACCATCACCACCAATAACGGTTCAGAAAAATATAATGATGCAATGCAGCAGCCGCTGGAGAGATGAGCGGCTTGGTGCCCACTAGGGAATGTAAGGTTTACTGTAATGATCCATTAGAGGTATTCTGCTTGGATAAGTGTCCATTTTCCAACTGCATAAAAGGCTGAAGATGATTGACTGGCCATGATAGCAAGCTGGTGGTTGCTCTGCAACAGACCACCCACTACAGCAGGCTTACATCATCATAATGTCCCAGTCATTTTGTTAGAGAAGTGCACACATTAGCATCAGGCAAACCTTTGATATGAGGGAACAGAAAGTTTATCACACTAATTCATTGAATTTTTTTATCCCAATGAAATGTAAAAAAAATACTAGCTTGCCCTGTGATTTTTATTGGCCATTTGCAAATGTTTGAAATCATGTATTACAGGTTCACTTGATTTATATTTTTCTCAAACAACCATGTCAACATAGGGTAAGTTTATCTTTGAATTTACATAAAAGGGAAAACTATAGATGCAGGCAGATATTTTTTGGTGACTTGTGTCCTTGACAATTTGTGAAATTACAAGGTCCTAATTTAGTGGAAGGAACAGACTGCATGCTTTTACTCTACAATTTGTTCCTTTAGTCTCATTACAAACCATATTGCAATTTTATTCTACTTTGGAAGATCTGCAAAGGGAATTTAAAAAATTGAGTGTTTAGGAGGCTGTGTATGAAGCTGAAAAGTGACCATCTGGCCTGGTAAAAGCTTTTGCTGCTGTATCCTGGGACTCAAATGTTACAGCCTCTCTTTCAAAAAGCCTGTGTGTGGTTAATGAAATAATTAACCATGGCACCAAGGCCAAGTAGTCACCTCAAGCTTTTATAAGGTGGACGTGCAGATGCATTTGTGCGTGTGCACACATCATTTGGGGCATAAAGAATGTGTCTTTCCACTGATGTATCACAACAAATCAGTGAGAGATCATTAGAGCTTTATTTTGGGATCAAATGCACCAAATGTATGAAAATACATCAAATTGATTTTGGGGCTGGGGGATGTTGGGGCCAGGGTATTTCCCAAAATATTTGTTCTTCACTTAGGCCAGCTCATTCAGGTGCCTGGTTGTGTTGGAGAAGAAGCTCTTTGACAATTTACTGCCTGCGGAGCCATTTTCCATGTGGAATCATCTGAAACAATCTGTGGTTGGCGTAACTACGATCTTTGATTCTGCCAGCTTTGCTGACACTGCATTCATCGTAAATGTCTCGGATGGAGGGAAGTTCACATCCACTGATGTGCTCAGCTGTCTGCTTGGCACTTTGCATTGCCTTGCCTTTGAGGTCAATACAGTTCCCATACCAGGCTGTGCCTGTGACGCAATCAGTCAGAATTCTCTGTGTACCTACCTACCTATACTAACTTCAACGTCGGTAGAAGCACCCTGCATCACGTGCCACATATTGTTTAAGGGAGAGTTTTTTTTAAATACAAACAATACTGCCCTGAAAGTTATCATGTAACAAATTATATATACTTTTTTTCCCCACACCCGCCATGTTCAAAATACACAGAAGGGATGACTTACAAATGCAGGTAGTGGCAAAGCTGCCCATCTTTTGTATTGAACAATACCATTCATGCATGGATTCATTCATTCTGCCTTGTTCAGGCAGAAAGTAAGCCATTATGGAATGGGACAGAGAGTGCAAGAGTTGTAGGCCATGTTTGTTCTGGTAATGGCCTGAAAGCAGGGCAGGCATGTATTTGAAAAGGGAGAGTGAATGTTGACAGACTGAGTCATGCACTACTGGTGGCACTGCCTGCTCCTTTTATTGGTCAGTCCAGAATGACAGGTGGCCTCTTTCCTTTGAGCATACTGGATGGTCCAGGCATCCACATCCACTACAGGCAATTCTATACTCCATAAGAAGTGATGAAGTGTGAAGTCCTGTTATGCCAGGGATGTTCACATGGGGGTAAATGACCAAGGTCAGGGGTGTGTGTGTGTGTGTGTTTGTGTGATACAGACAGATGTATGTGTATGCAGATACAGATATTTAGGTAAAAATATATTCAGGCATTAAGGAATTTTAACTGTTTCCAATTAATCCCAGTTACACAGCTGGTTATTATTATTATTATTATTATTAAAGGTTCTGGTAAACTGCAGGTGTTATCACCTGTTGTCATTGGTATGTTTCTAGTCATGGGGCTGCTTGCCAACCGCATATTGTTTACTATAGGGCCGCAGTCAGACTGTTGGCTCAGCTTCATTAAATAGCTCCCTCCCTTGGCTGGCATTGTAGTCAGATGATTTGGCCCTGTGCCTCCTAAGTAGTGGTGTAAAGTAACTAGTACATACTATATTTAAGAACAATTTTGAAGTATTTTTTACTTTACTGGAGTAGGCCTACTTCCAATTTTCAATATTTTTACTTCTACTCCACTACATCTCAGATCCAAATATTTGACTCCAAAACATTTATTTGAAAACTTTAGTTATAGTTACTTTGTAGATTTTGATTATTATTACAAAATATACATTAACATTTGAAAATAGCCGATCTACAAGCTCCCAACGCAACGTGTTGTGAGCTTGTAGATCTACTATTTTCAAAGGATTTTCATACATTTTAAAAACTTGGTAGCCTGGCATGGCCAGACTAATAATATCATTGCGTAGATATTAGTCTGGAATCTCTGTGTAACCTGCATTTCCAAATGGCGAATTAAAAAAATGCCTCTGGTGATAAACCGGCCCCATATTTGCATACTGGGCCCTGATTCTGATTGGTCCCTCACTACTTCGGAGGGAGTGAAATCCAATCACAACTGAGCGGTGCCAGACCAAATCTGCCGAGGGCAAGTTTTTTTTGTTGCAATGGCAGATTTGTCTGGTTTCCATTCTAATGAAATGGGACATTCTGCATAATGAGTAGGCTAAATACTTTAAGTACATTTTTATACCAATACTTTTGTACTTTTATTCAAGTACATTTTGAATTCCGGACTTTTACTTGTATGTAACAGTATTTCTACATTGCAGCAGCATTGATACTTTTACTCAAGTAAAAAAAAAAAGTACTTTTTCCACCACTGCTCGCAGGAAACGAGTGAGGCTTTAGGACCTTGACGTTTCCACTGCAACGGGGATCCTTCTGCCAGAGAGGAGAGGCTCTGAGGTTGTTTACCAAGAAAGCTGAGAACCGTCGCTTCGACAATAACAAGGGCTGTGACTCGAGAGAAGGGAGCAGTTTGACTGATCCATTCAGCATAGGCTCTTCTTACATTTAAAAACATTCCATATTTTCTTATATTTTTTTTAAACTAGCACTACAGTGCATTATGTTAGCACATGTTTTGTATTCATCACATCACTTATGCAAAATGTTTTTTTCTTTGCACTTTGTTTTGCTGAGTGTGGCTTTTGTGGACAGCAGTGCATCAAAGGCTGAAGGTAATTTGATACAGCACATTGTTGTACAGACTCCAGAGTATTAAATGTTTCTATTGTTGTAAAGTATGTTCCATTGTATGTTACGATTTTAAGTATTTAATCAATTTCAACATGTTTTTTGGCTACAGTATGCTAAACATTATTGATTGCTCATTCAACTACTTTTCTTTTTTAAACACAAACATGACTGTGGAACAGGCATTTATTTATCTTGCTTGCTTTGCTAAATTATTTTGTTCAGACTGTATGAGATCAAATGGATTGGACTACAGAGGAGAACAACACAGCTCCTCATCAGGACTGACCTGTCTTATCTGGACCAATGCCACCAGAGACTATGATGCCAGAAGCCTTACTGATTCTATGACAGGTAAGGAGATCATTTCTGCTCTGTGGAAAGCCTGCGACAAAGCAGAGCTCAATTGAGCATCCCACCAAATCAATATGAGACAGTGATTCCCTTCTACTTGTACATTCAGTTCACATGGCATGACGACACAGGACACACTGACACTGTACATATCGCCAAGGGTTAGGTTACTTGACTCAGAGGAGGGAGGGGTGGTTTGAAATGTCACTGATGTTATTATGTGCAACAGCATTGTTAAGTGAGGCATGTTAGCTGCTATCTATGACTCTTTCATCTTTGTTTTAATGTTTGATGATACAGTGACACAGTTTTACAATGCACAGCAGGCTGGCCCCTATAAGCGCTTGAATGTTTAAAATGTTGATATTTCATTCATTGATTGTTGTGATATTAAACATAGAAATTATTTGATTTTCTTTACAATATACTATACAATATGGATGTATCCAAAAATGGTTGCTGATTCTATTCTTTGTGATAATGCTGATGTGTTCATTGTAGTGTGATGAAGATGTGTTAATGTTTGATGAATCAAGGAATTTGCTCAGACACCAAGAGAGATGGATAGTATTTTTCCATGGGTCTCACATGTCATATTTCTGCCTTATTTCCTAGGTGTCGGGGACCACAATTACTGCCGTAATCCAGACTCTTCCGAGAGGCCTTGGTGCTATATTGTCGGCCCAGATGGAGAGGTCCAAAGACAATCCTGTTCCATCGACACATGCAAAGGTAGCGCAAAAGCATAAAAAACTGTATTTGAGGCACAAACATTTGTGCCTCAAATAAACATCCAATTAAGAATATAGCCAGCAAAATGCGAGATGGCGGCCTCTTGTTTTCTTTCTTTCTTCTCTTTTTTGTTGTTGTTATTGTTATTTGTCTCCGGTGATTTTTCTAAATAATTATTGGCCCTTGGCTGGCTAGGTTTGCTCCCAGAGAGGAGCTCTCATTAATTCAGTTGGGGTATTTGAGGCAAATTATAATCGTTTGGAGGACAATGTTGCAGTTATATAAATGGTCCAATTATTCAACAGAGCAGTAGCAACCTCTCAAATCAGAATTCACTATGAGGCGCTGTTAGTCAACCAAAATAATCACAGTCAGGTTCCTATCAAAATCTCGTATATAAGAGTTTACCGATTGATGGCCATTATTCTGTCTTCAGATGTCTTTTTTTCCAGTCAAGAACCTAATAGTATTGTAGCTCAGTTGACTAGAGTTGAGCCACTAGGAGGATTCACCCACCTTGCCCTTTGTTCCGCCATCTCAGAGCAAAGCCAAGTCATACAATAACAAATGCTTTGTCTGTAGACTGAAGTTTTAAACAGCCCTAAATCTTGCCTCAGTTGCCTCAGGAATGACATAGGCCACACCCAACAACTCAACTCATTGGGTGAAAGGAACATGCTTCCCTAGATACAGCCCGTAATTGGCTGCTACCCTCTATGACCTCATGCCCTTTAACTCCAGCAGAATTGGAAAACAACAACTTTTTTTTGGAGAGGGTTGGACCAACTCTCCTCACATGTGAGGCTCACATGTCCCAATGGCAGATGTTGATGTGTGCAGCTGCACCATCATGTTTCTTGAGACACGTGATCTCACCATGAGCTCACGTGAGGAGAGTAGTTGGTTCAACCCTCTCCAAAAAAAAGTAATACTTTGATTTATGGTCCCACAACCAAAGAAGAGCAGTCTCAGGGAATTTGCCATTCTCTTGTCATATAGCTTTGTGTCATGGTAATAGTAATGGTAATCCCATTAACAGTGGGAAAAAAGGCTGCTGCTAACAAACACAAGAATTGGGTCTATTATACGGTCTCAGAAGTATCCATAAAACAATATAGATCAACATACTTAGAACCAAACCATGATATTATATTGTATATTCGACGACATCTCATATATTATCAAATAGTCCACAGAGTAGGTACTCTTGGTGCAAAAACACTATAATTACAATTGCACATGTGGAAAAAAAACCGCCTTTGCCTCATGTGTAAATGTAATTGGAGGGTTTTCCATTTGTTTCTCAATTATAGCACCACACACAGCATGTTCCTAAGTGAAACTTATGATATTGAGTTTTTTTTTGTTCATTCTGTCTTCAGAACAAGCTTCCACGGTGGCAGCTACAGCCGGCACCCTCAAACCAACGTCCACTACAGCTGCGATGCGGATCTTCCAACCAGCTAAATCAGGTCCTGCTTCAGGAGAAGTGATGGGCATCAGTCAGAGAGTACACACAGGACCAAAAAAGAAAAAAGACCTGGGTGCTATTGGTATGTTCCAGATGAAGTGGCTTTCTAGTAGCAAAGTGTAACTGCTTTCCCTTCTACACACGTACCTTGAAATTAATCTTTTGTTGATATTGTGGATTGTTAAGTGTGTTCTGTCTTTGCGTCTCAGGCTATGTCCTTGGCATCTTCATGATGACTCTTATAATCCTCCTGGGTGTCGGCATCACTATGGGCTACTTCTACAAGAGGTCAGTGTCTGAATCATTCAAAATTCTTGCAGATCGCGACAACTTTTAGAAAATAGGAATATGAGAAGGGTCAGACAAGGTGTGAGCAGTTTGTAGGTAGGACATACAGGAATTGGTTTTGCCCACGGTGCAAAAACATGACGCATAGTATGAAAACAATGCATTTTCACTAGTCTCCTGGCCAGACGATCAGAGATCTCTGCCTCCTGATACGTCTTTGGAAATCTAAATTCAATGAATGGGCTTGGACGCCGGAGAAAACCAGCCGTAAGGAAGCTTAAGCTATGCACACTGCTTTGAAAACCAATCCTGATACCATCCCAATATGAAGGGCCACCCTAAAGTCTGTTAATTTTTTTTAGCTTTTTTAGATTTTGATGTCACCAGACATATCAGTAGGCAGATATCTCTGATCGTCTGGCTAGTGGCTACGTGAGAGAATATGCAATACATGCATGGCTGACAAACAGTGACATACAGAAATGAATGAGAATACCAAAAACTGCCAGCATCAGGCACCAACAAAATGTTGTGTTTTATTGATAGACCAGTATCCCGTGGAATGTATCTTGAGAATTGGGGCCCTCGTCCTCTTCTGGTTGCACAGTAATTCCTTCTGTGCACATAATAATAATTGACCACATTCACATGGCAGCCATTTTGCTTTTGTGTTATATTTAGGTGAAACCCCCAAGATTAATTGCTGTGTGAATATAGTCAATTAGAGCATCCAAAGCACTGCTCCTCAACTAAATACTGTAATGGTCTACTGTGAAAGTCTATCTATGTGATAATATTACAATTGACTGGCAACTGTCGTGTCCAGTGACACACACTTGAAACTTCTCAAGAGACATACTGTTGTCTGTTAGGGCACATGTTTTAGTGCTGCTTGTTACGGATCTGTCGAGCGGAGAGCATCAGCTGCTATTATTTCCGTTCTCTAGTCAGCTTGCTTTTGTGGCACGCTAATGTGATGAGGGCCATTCAGATGCCTGTGTCACAGCAACCACAACAGAACATGGGCGGGGACATGCTTCTGAAAAGCATACAGCCTGTGTCTATTTTAAGCATCTTTGTGTGATATTCCAGGGAGAAAAGCGACTGTGGAGGGGTATCGTAAATCCACTGCAGCACCACATGCCCTTGTAGATCTGTGGTTGGCTGTTCAATCTGATTAGCTGGGCCCTTGTCATTGTTATCTATTTTGAGAAGAAGATAAGCAAAAGCTGCAGCCTGCTGTAATGCTAGAGGGAATGAGGGGAATTAGTCCTAAAATGACCCAGACCACAGTTCAAAGAATCTGTGAGGATAGGTAGGTGTAGTGGACCGTGGAACATTAGAAGTAGGCTGGCAAGAAGCAGTTTCAGTCTGTTCCCTGTATATCAGCAGAGAGCAGGCCTCATACTGCCTACTGACGACAATAACATATTTGCTTACTTAAAACTTACATACTACAGTACTTACAGTATGGTTATGTTTTAGGCACGGGTTTGGTGAGGTTCACCCATTTTCAACTTCATATAATTGGTCCTCACTAAGGCTCATTATAAGATTGTACCATTTCTGTCTACTAGTCTGTGTCTCAGAGGAGGGCTGTGAACAGTTTAGAAACCTGCCGAACAAAGACGCCTTCGGTTTGGTCATTTCAAACTGAATTTCAATTATATATTTTTTTACTTAGTATTGATGCGAGAACAATGGCTTCTATTTCAGTTATGCTAACTTTACAGGAAAAGAAAGGATGTCGTTTCTAGCTTGGAATTTAGCTTTAGCTTTAGCTTGGAATCCCCATCGATGATGTCATTGGTAGGCACTAGGCAGGTTTCTGAACTCTTCCATAGCCCACCATTGAGACGCAGAGTGAGTATACAAAATTGTGCCATCTTATAATGATCTTTAGTCAGGACCAATTATATGAAGATAAGGTTGAAAATGGGTGAAGTAAGTGCTCCTTTAAATATAGGGTAAGGAGGTGTTCAGAGTGGCTGATGTTGTCTCGCGTAGCCAGACAAACTATTCCACAATCTCTGAATGCTATATAGAGCCTGGAACTACACCTCCCGGAAAGCAGAGACAGGAAGCTGGCATCTGTTCATCATTTCCATTCACTAAAATATATTAGATTTTCCTTTTATTGTAGAATAATTTTCATTTCTGCTAAGCAGCAAGCTATATACGCGACTGTAAAGATGAAATGGAAGCGGGGAGGCGTTGTCTCATCCGCTTTATCGCTTGATCATTTTCAGAGCTTCCGTGCACCAGACTGTATGACAGAAGCATTTGAAAATTGTGGGAGACAACAGTCTGGCTTGCGAGACTACTGATGGCTTAATAGCATTTCTCTACCAATGCTATGCAATGGCTGTATATCTACTGTGTTTTGATTAAATAGTACCCTTGTAGTTAATTTGTGCATATAATATATACATTTTATTATCCACAATGCATTAGTCATGGCTCTACAGAATATTCTGCTTTTATCTTATTCGTAGCTTAGTTTCTTAAATTATCACAAAATTGCTGTTTCAGGAAAGTTCAAGCTTAACTGTTTTTTTTAATTTAAAACGAATGATGATTCAAAAATCTTTGAACACAACCAGCAGATGGCGTTAGTCTGCAATTTCCCTACTGAGCGTTGGTAATGGAAACTTTTATAAATGAGGGCTGACAAAAATGAATTACTAGATGAGGGCTGCCTCCAGTTTTACAATAATGAATAATGTGTATGTTTGTTTTATGTTTTTGCTGCAGGGCTCGGGACATAAAGAAACATCATGATCAGCATGTGTATGAGCGGGAGATGCAGAGGATCACCCTGCCCCTGTCTGCCTTCTCCAACCCCACCTGTGAGCTCATAGACGAGAACACCATAGTCATCACAGCGGAGAATGAGCAGAGCCCTACCCAGGACACAATGGGGGGCGGTGACCCTCTCATGGGCCAGCAGGCCGGTACGCCTGGAGCCTGAGATTGAGTATTGTCTTCACGGGAAACCATGGTGAATTTCGTTGGACCGAAACACTCGCACCCCCCTCTCCGGCCCCCAAGTAACCTCTGTTTTGAAGCCTTTAATGGAGAAGGAAAGCAGTGTTGAGCTCCAGAGACTTGACTTTGTGTCAGTTTTTTCTCTCCTGTTTTTTAAACACACCTGTGTTACAAGCAGGACGATAAATTGACACACGATGGACAGAACTGAGGTGATATTTCTCAACTGATGGAAACCGATGAGGCAAATCTGGTTGGATGGCACTGTACAGTAAAAGTGTGCATGTCAGGGCCGTGCTCGCTGACAAACACGTGATATTCCAAGAAAATATGGTCATGGGCTGCATGTAACTGCAGTATAGATCTATTGAATGGGATGTTGACCAATCAATGATTATGATAGTGTGTGATTAATCTTCTTGTTAAAGACACTGTGTTTGGAATGGGGTCATTCATAGCCTTTCTCTTGTTTTCTATTTAATTTTTGTTCAAATGAGAATGTTTTCAGAGATGCAGACTGTGTTTCATTACAAGCATGCTTGCAAGTGATACTGACTCACTGGCTGACCCAAGGGTGATGAAGGAAAGTCATGAGAAGGTGTATACATAACTACAGAGTCTACTTTGTCTTGAGAGATAGTGTTGAAACAGAGGCGAGAATATATATTTGCAAAAATCAGGGAACTTGAAGGTAAAAATGGTTCACTAAAGACACCTTCGACCCTGAAATTGCCTTCACATGATACTTTACATCAGAGTGCATAATTTCCCTGTATGGTTTCATGCGTTGAAGTTGAGAAGTGAGATGATGAGAGATGAAAGTAGTATACCGGTAGTTGTCATTGGCAGATGTCTATCTTGACCTGCTTTATTTACACAGGTTAAGAAGTGACAGGAATACAATGTGCTCTCTTTAAATAACCAATGACAGTAGTTGGTCCTCAGGACAGGACAACACTGCCACGAAATCGGACCAGATCAGACTGGGTCTGGGATCTAGACAGCACTGGACTTTGTCAACTTAGCTGTCTGCTCGCACAGCAAATTAGTTATTTTCAGTGAGCAAGGAAAGAAAAGAACAGTGTACTCTGTGAAGTGTTGTTGGCACCTGGTGCTTAGATTAGATTCAGACCATTGAGTTATGCACTCCATGCTTCAGGGTAAAGAAAGGAACAGAGCAGTAGAAGACGGTCCAAAGCTTTGTGTTGAAAAGAAATCAACAATTTAATGTTCAATGAAATGAACAATAAATAAATGTTGAATGCAGAAAATATGGTTGCCTGTGGTTTTAATTTTGGTGCCATTTGACAGTACAACACTGTGACAAAGGTAGTTGGAAACAAAATGCCTGATAAAAAACCACCATACAGAATGTGAGGATGCTAGTAATTTAAATCATAGACCATATTTTGTATAGACATAATAAATGATTAATATTGCATCACCACAGTGAGTCAATTGTGGTTAAATATATCAGTTTTGGGGTCTGTATCGTTGTTAGCTGCTACATTATTTCCATGTAACTGTGATGGCTATAATGATTATCTTCTACATATATGCAATATGTCACAGTACTGTTGCTCATCATTTGAAATTAGTACTTGAATTTGTATGATTGGCAGATTTTTACTGCTGTGACTGAAATAAAATAATTTAATCGAAAACAAAGAAACCATGTTTTATCGTCCCAGTAAGCATCTTAAAGGTCTCTCTATCCAGACATCCTGGACATGTCTTTTCCATGGGACTCATTAGAGATGGTGTGTCCAGGATGTTTCCATGGGACTCATTAGAGATGGTGTGTCCAGGATGTTATCCAGAGTTCTATCAGGCTACACACAGTCTCCCTCTGGTGGTTACTACAGCACTTCTGTTGTAGCATTGTTTCTATTTATATTTTTCAAAGCAGAGACAACTATGACAACCTGGCATAATGCTATCAACAGAGAGAACTATGATACAACTGAACAACTTTTGCCATTTAAAGTGAGTGCCTTATTTTTTTGTGGTCAGATGTTCTTGCTTCTATATATCTGATGCTCTTTAACAGGATACTGCAGATACCGGTGTCAAGTCCACTCCTTAGCATTTCATGAGACCCACTCGAATACTTAATTTGACTGTCAGCCTGTCTGTCCACTCACCAGTTTGTCCCAAACATTATCTCCAAAGATACTGTGGATTGCCATGGAATTTTTGTGTACCTTCATGAACCCCAGATAATGGCCCCTATTGGTTTTAATGACATAATGGCCTTCCTCTCGTCTAGTGCTACACTTAGGCCAAACCTCCCACTAGAAGGTAGAAGGAAGGTATTCATGCTAGGAAGGAAGATGAGCCCTAATGATATGAATGACACCATGACCTATCCTCTAACACAAATTGGCTGATGCCAAGATGAACCCTACTGATTTTGATAACCTCAGCTTTTGCTCTAGCACCAATTTAGGAGCAGAACAGATTCTAGGGTCAAGATACAGATACAAGTAATATTGCAGGATGACAGATAAGAAATGTTTTTTTTTAAATCTTTATTTATGAAACACTACAGTGATACAATTAATAGTGGTTACAACTGGTAGTTGTCAGTACCTTAGATAATGCTAGCAAAAAAAGAAAACTTTTACAACCTTTATATTATACAAAATGTCTTAAAATCTACAAATCCATGATTCCCATTAGAAAGGACATCCAATTAGAGCCAGAATATATACATATTTCTATACAGTTCTTAATAAGAAAAATATACAAATCCAGTTTTGTCTGTACAAGTAACCTTTGTAGTAAGTTGCAATGTCTTGGAAAGCCCTGTTGAACACAAACCAGGATCACATGAATGAAGAGCAGCAAGTTTAACACTCCCCTGTATGTGTGGTGTAAAATCAATTACTGTAGTTTTTATTGAAAACAAGCTACAGTAAGTTACCAAAATAGGAAAACAGACTAATCACAACTGTGCGAAGTCAATGGTTTAAAATATGAAAAATGAAAAAGCCTACCTTCTAAAGAACCGTAGATCTGTCACGTTAAACCTAATTATGAGAACACTAGGATTGTGATTTACAAAACAACATACAACAACATACTAGACCAACAAGTGACTAGTATAGTAAATCAGCGGTCTCTAGGTAGAAAATTCACTATAAAAAATAAAATAAAAAACATTTAGTTACGTAACATTTAAAGGTAGGGCGCTGTGTGACAAATAGGTTTCTCCTTGGTCAATAAAATCATAACATTCTTATGATGACTTACTTCACATCTATCTGAACCTAGGTGTGTTGACTTGGGGGCCACTTAGTGTTTGGCTTCCATTACTACACCTCACGTCTTTTTTTTAAGGTAAATACACTTTCCTCCAAAGCCCTGTCATCTATTTACTCTGACGTGTCAATCAGCCAGGTTGATTCACAAATCTGTTTTCTTTGCTGTTGTGGTGAAGTGAGGCTTCTCATGGGCAAGGACTGATCTCTGCATTCCACACATAGCAGACAATAACTCCAGAGCCAAATGGAAAGATAGAAACAAGCCACGTGAAACAAATCCACTTTCACAAGGAGACTTGTATTAAATATAGACCAAAGATCGTCCACAAGATTAGGACTCCTCCTTTGTCAGGCACAGGGCCTCAAACTATTTCACATGTTCCTGTAATACACAGTAAACATTACACATAACCCTGCATTTCCTGGTGTGTACATCATATGACCTATCGTAAAAGAAAAACTAAACTAGATTTTTTTTCTTGAAATGCAGCTCCTTCCTTTCCTCACAATGCAGGCCTCTTGTATAGGAAGGAGACTGGTCCAGCTACCTCAGGTGATCCAGTTTCCATAACGTCATAGTTAAAACATTTCTCTTCTCCCCATCGACTGTATACTGTAGTTGCAGCAGTTCAAACAGGCCAGAAGGTAGGTTGCAGGTCCAAAGAGGCACTGGTGCTAAGTGCCATTGCCTGTAACACTAGATCCATCTGGGGAAGCTACTGTTGCCGTTGCCGGGTCTGGGCTCTGAGACAGTGAACCGATTTTGCGACCATGAAGTCGACACAGACTTTGGTGCAGTTCATCCAGTGCAGCAGGCAGGGGGATGCCCATTTCCTGGTTGAGGGCCAGAGCTTCAAAACAGTCCTCCAGTTTCTGGAAGGGCGGCCTGGGGGATGAACACATGGGGGGGTTAGAGGTTAAAACCAGGCTGAATGAGGTGAGAGAGAACATGAGGAAGCAATCTGGCGGTGGAGGCATTCCCCTTGCACATGAAGGCTGAGATTGTATCTGAACGTTGTTTTTTCACTGGTTCTACAGAGTCTACAGAACTGCCTGGATAATGTCACACAGGGTGAAGCTGGAGAATTTTCCCACACGTAGCCTGCTTTACAAACTGAATTTCTCCTAACATGTTACTTTCCCTAAATTAAGACCCATCTTATTCCGCTTTTTGGCTTATTTCACATTTGCTTAAGCAGTAATCAACCAGACACAAAAAATGAAGAAAACTGTTCAAACAAAATAGTCAAATTAGTGGATATACAGCCGCCACACCCACTGTGATCAACAGCTTTTGATTGTTCGGGGGCTATAGCTTGTACCTACCTACCTGGTTGAGTTTATACTGAGTATGTTAGTAGTTACGTTTATTGTTAGGCAAGTTCATGTGTTTTATGTGATTAAAGATGGGATAAGGAGCACCCGGAGACGTAACAGAGATTCCGTTAAAAACCCCATCCGACAGCCGACTATCCACCACCCAAAATTGTGTTTGTTTCAGCAACACTGAAGACCCACCGGTTCTCTGGTATGAGGTCACAACAGGCCACAGCCAAAGGAAAGAAAGCTGGTGGGCAGTCATCCGGGAGGAACTTTTCATAAAATTTGGCAACATTCAGGCCAAAGTCCATCGTCCTGGGGAGGCACTCGGGGTCTGCAGACACCTGCCCGATAATCTGAAACACAGGACCATGGACATAATAGTCAACCCATGCGTCTGCTTGTTTGTATACACAGTAGATGTGCTGATGTATAACAGTGGTCTTACCTCGCAAAGCACAATCCCATAGGAGAAAATGTCCACCTTCTCATCATAGCGTTTACCTGAGATAGATAAGATACCTTTATTAATCCCGCAGGGGAAATTCAGGTGCCAGAGACACCACAGCATTAAAAGTTACAGATACAGTACAGTAAATACAGAAGAGTAACATCACAATAAAGATAAAATGAAGTAAGGAATACATTAAGGGGAATTTTGTTTAGTTTTTTGACTAAGAGTAAGCCATCCTCTGGGTGTTATTCTGGCATGCGTTGCTTACCATTGAGCATCTCTGGAGCCATCCAGTAAGGGTTCCCCACTACAGTATAGCGCTTCTTGCGGTCAATGCGTCTAAACACTCTCTTCTTAGAGGTAGGCTTTTCAGATGGGGGTTTAACTTTGTCCTCAACTATGAGCCGGGAAAGTCCAAAGTCAGCAACCACCACTGTGTTGTCCTGTTGAACACATGAATATATCTATAAAGTGCATTCAATTGTGGGAAAAGTGGGTCAAACAAACCAAGGCTGGTAATGTACTGTGTAAAAACAGATACAGGGAGAACCATAAAATACCTAACGATTTAGCTGAATGGCATTGCTGGAGTAAAATTCTTAGTTCTTAAAGGCATAAGCTGAGGGATTCATGATCAAATCCAAGATCTTGAACATTGTGAGATTAGACTCTCCTCTTCCGTGTACAGACATGACAGTCTTGGGTAGCGAAAATAGCAGATCTACAAGCTCACAAGCTTGTAGATTGTCTATTTTCATATAGATCAGGCTTAAGAAGCAAATCATGCTTTGTTTTGAGTATGTACAGTACTACTGCATGTTATAAGCAGCGTTACCTACCAGTTTAACCAGGCAATTATAAGAATTGAGATCTCTGTGTATGATGCTCATTGAATGAAGGTATGCCTGAAAACAAAGATTAGACAGTTAGTTAGTAGTTACAATAAATACTGTAGGTAACATTGTACGGCAAGGCAGGTTTATTTGTATAGCACATTTCATTCACAAAGGCCATTAAAATGCATAAAAAGGCATTTAAAGAGCAATGATATAATCTGCAATAAACTTTTGATGTAAGTAAATATGCTTCAGTACTGATGGAGTATACTGATTTTGTATTTATGCAATACAGATGCCCACAAGAGCTAAAAAAAGATACAGTATGCTTTTCTTTTCATGAATGTTAATGTCTTTGCAAGAGGCCAACTCACCATTCCAGAAGCAATGCTCCTCGCAAAGCTCACCCTCTGCTCCCATGGAAACGGGTCCTGTTAGGCCCCATGGAAGAAAACAAAGGAGAAATGAATAATAGATGCTACCCAAAGTGTGAAAGAAACTGATCACCGTTACAATATTAAGAAACATTAATACAAAAAACCTGAGCTCTATAACTATTGTTAAAGGTTTTGTTGTTAGGCAGAATTAAATGATCAAAACGACAGTAAGAAAACAAGTCATTCAGAAAAAGACCATTGAAGACCACATGTTCTGAACTCCAGTTTAACCCATTAAAACGGGGAAAGCATCCGTGTCATTTTAGATTTTAGCGTTGGCTATTCAAAAATAGCAGATATACAAGCTCACAGCGTGTCACTGCGCACGCAGCGAGCTTGTACATCTGCTATTTTTGAAAAATCTTGTGAAGACATTTGTAGAATCGACCTCAGGTCATAATGGGTTAAAGAGTCAGTGGTGGGAGGTGCTGTGGAATTTTCACCTGGGAACACTTTCTCCATCTACCCTCATTCCACAGCCATTTCACATGCCAGCCAGCCAGCCAGCCAGCCCACTATAGAGTCAAGAGCCCTTTATCTGAGTAGAGTTTACTCCAGGGCAGCTCAATCCCACACAGGACCAAGTACAACACAGCACATTCTATGGCCACAAACATTTATTTTTGGTACTGTGCTGTGGGACAGGAAAGGGAGGAGGTTAAGTGAATCAACTAGCTTAACGCACCGTATCTCTAATGAAATCCTTCAACGTGCCTCCCTCAATAAATTCGGTTATCAAATTCAGCCTCTTGTCCTTATATAGCACGCCGATGAACTTCAAAACATGGGTATGCTCCAGGCACCGCATTACCTTGACCTAAGGAGCAATTGAGAGAGTGACAGACAGAGAGGGAGTGTTAGAGTGCCATTTCAAGAAGGTAATCAATGGAATCCAAGTTCTACCCTGGTGAAATAGCTTTTGTGCAAAAACAAATCACATTATTCTTTTCCGTTGAGGACTAGAATACAACGTAGAATAATATTTGCATGTACACAGTTGTTGTTGGTGGTATAATAAATCATAGTTGTTATGAAATCTAGGCCTCCTTTACCTCTTTCAAGAAGGTTTTCTGGGTCTCCTCATCACAACGGATCAGCTCTTTCATCACCATGACTTCTCCTGTGGCTTTGTGGGTCACCTTTTGGGGTGCACACAAAACAAATTCAAAGTTGAAGTACAGACCTGAGAAGCAGTCAACTATAGCATTGGTATGAATGATAATATGTAAAAACAGTGCAAACACTTGGATGGCAGGATGTGGTTGGTTAGATGCTGACCTTGATGGCCTGTCCAAAGAAGCCTTTTCCAAGGACCTCACCATGGATGAGGTCACAAGGCCGGAATATGCGATGAGAGCAGCTATTGGAGGATCTCAAGGACTCAGAGCGCCCGATATCTCGTGTGAGACTAGGGTGCTCCTTTGGAGAAGCTGGCCCTGGTGACTTACATATGCTGCTACTGCGCCTATAATGTAGAACAGTGGGGTGAGCAATTTAGTATAAAACACACAATAAAAAGGCAAAACCTTTGAAGGATTCCTAAACTGAACAATTATGTCTATCACAATTATTATATTTTTGTTCTATAAGCATTATGTTGTGTTTGGCCAACTGTAATGTACCTTAATGATCTTCTCTTCAGAGTGCCATCATCAGTCACATCTGTCCTCTCTAGGACGGCATCGGAGGGTGAAGAAAGGCGCATGCGTGAGGTGGCGGGAACTCCCAGCTGGTTCTGTGAGGACCCGAGCCTGAGCCTGTCCAAACGCTGCCTGACTGGATCATACTCTATCAGCAGGTGCAGTGTATGACTGGTTTGATGGATAAGGTCATCCACCTGAACATGCCCAATGAAAGTGAAGCATCTCTTTGAACAAATGTCTTACTATTAAACAGACAATGGGCATAACTGTTCGTCAGCAGGACGCCAGATAACATACATATATAGTGACAAGAGATAAATACAAATTTAGAAGGATGGGTTAGCAAAAAATAAGACTGGCAAGTCGTAGGTTAAAGGTTAGTTATCAAATTCAGTTGTACAACAGGACTTAAGTAGCTTAAGAATTCTAATTACATTTCACTGCAGCAGAGAAATTATTATTGGAATGCACCTCGGGGAAAACAGGATAGGTGGGAAGGAAAGTTTTTAAGAAGTGAATGAAGGTAGAAATGGAATGTATGTTACGGTGAGGTTATGAGAATGAGCTACTGGAGCCATGCCAGATACCCTACTCTCCCTGCTAAAGAATGTGTAAATGATGTAGGAACGCATGGAATCTCAACAGGATCTCATGTACTGTTCTATACTTTAGTAACAGTTGATGTAGTATGTTTATTCATACAACAGTTCATGTAGCATGTTTATTCATACAACATGCACATTTATAAACACAGAACTTTACATATAAGGGGTGTTTAACATACTGAGGTACAAACTCACCTCCTCCTCCATCAAGGGCCCCACTGGATTGCCATTGATCTCCAGGATCCTGTCTCCAACATGGATCGCATTCCGAATCTCTGGACTTATAAGCATCCCCCGAACCCTGGAGCAACACAGCACCAATAGTTGTATATTATCAAATGCACATAAAGAATATAATGGGTTGTTGTTTTCAAAGAAGCTCATGTCTGTTATTCAGCCAGTAAAAACAGCCATGGACAACATGGACAGTGTCTGCGATCAATGACAACATTGTTCATATACTTGAGCTGGTAAACTGAAGGTTGCATCAACAAGTTTTAAAGGCTCAACTACAAGCTCATGTATTCAGTGAGACCGACACACACTTGCATCCTGTTATTTAGAAAGCCTATAATCAGAGTCACGTAATGCAGCATTACGCATACTGTCCCTGCAGTGCCACTAGAGAAGAGACACTTACTCTTTGACTTGGACACTGAGTGAGCCGCTCGTCACGTCCCTCACCACTTTGACGGAAAACCCCCTCTTGCCGTTGGCAGCAGAAGGCATGGAGATGAGAGTTACTGTGTGTGGAAGGGAGTCTAGGACCGAGTCAGATGAACAATTCTCCAACACAGGTGTGAGAATCACCTGCTTGTAGCATTTTCCGCTGCACACAAGTGAAGAGAGTGTGAATCATTACTAGTGTTCAGGTGTAGGTGTTAGTAATGTATGGTCCCAAATTAAAAGTAACTGAATTAAGGCAAACAGCTGTGACACATTACCAAGGTTTAATACTAATATTTCCACATAAAGCTCCAGATTTAGTTAAAAGTGAATTAATGTTTTTAAATGACTACCCGTATGCATTACAATTAAAAGTGTATCAAGGCTAGAACTCATGATCTAAGTAAAAAACTATTGGTAATCGCTGATGAAACTATAAGATGCAGTGCTCACTGCTCATCCAAACAGGAGAAATAATTACTATAGAGACCATGTCCTCTTATACTTCTCAATCTTCAATGTATCTGCATTTGTATTTCACCAGTTCGTTCACCAAACAAATACCCCAAAGACGCAAACAAAGAAACTCTGCTAAATAGAGCATATTCTGTTAGCAGAGAATGCCTAAACACTCCATAAACATCTGCAGCAGCATAAAAATAAATAAATAATTTTATTGTTAATAATAATAATTGTATTAATAATAAAAGGTCTTACCAGTACAGTTTGGAATGTTCCACCAAGGCATATGTATCCCTGTCCTCAATCACCACCTTGCAGCTTAGACACACAAAGCACTCTGGGTGATACTTGTATTCTCCGGCCACCTGGGAGGACAAATGCATTGGATTGATCTTCATGTTACTGTCAAGGTATATCCTCAAAGAAGGACGCAGTATGATCTCAAAGGTGAGCATTCTGTGTTGCACTGAGCTCTGCTCTTCAGGAGGAGGAATGCGTTATGATATACAGTGGTGCATGCCGCCACCCTCCTCTTCTCGTTGAGTATGACACATTCAGTAACACCTGCTTAACTCTCCACCTGTCTGGAATCTGCTATGATGTCACTACATATACAGTCCTAAGCAGGTCACTGCTCCAATGTTCTCGTCACACCTCCCATTGCCAGCTCACACTCTCCCCGGTTATGTTCTCACGAACACACCGGGAACACACCGCCTTAATGACAGTTCCCTTTCCCTTTCTATGAGTCGTCTTACACTCCCAACCAGCTGTTTCTCTCTCCCTTGCATGCAAGATGACACAACATCTCCTCTCCAGGCATCAAAGAGCAATGTGGCAGGCAACTTCAAATACATATAATGCTGATGTTTTTTAAAACAACTGATTTGGCATTTTCTGCTTTATTTGACTGTGAATAGAAAGATTGTCCTAGAGGAAAGGCAGGACTTATAGTTGTGCAGTTGTCTGGTAACAAAAACAGAAAGATATGTCAATGACAACAACACCTGTACCGTATTAAAGGCAATATTGAAACACAAAATAAGTGATTAGAGACAGAATAACAGGTGACAGAACGTTGGATTCTTAATAATCCTGGCAAAGGTGAGAAAACAAAAGTGGAAGCGGAATTACGTCAACCATGTTCGTGAAAAAACAACGTTAGATTAATTTCTGGATTTTAAGTCATTAGTCTACAATGTAGAACAAGTCTCTCATTAGTCTTACAATGCACACTAATACAAAGCTTTCTACACACGCACCAAGCTTAATATTTAGACTATATATTAAGCTCAGAGGCATTAGATATGTTGAGATTATTTGTACCAGACTGAACTGTATTTTGATAGATAAATGCCCTTCAAATGGTATATCAAAAGACAAACTCAAAGGCTGCAGGAGTCACTTTGAGATTTTTTGAAATGTATATTCTATATTTCAATTTCCAAATTCAATGAGGGAAAATCAAATGAATGAATGAACAAAATTTGAACCAGCACACCCCCCCCCCCTATTTTTCCACGTGGACTGTGAATCAGAGTGCTGAGAAAGGATTCCCTACTGCTACGGTAAGCACTGGGTGATGTAAGCCAAATGAGTGTAACCTTCAAGTAGTCTGGCTGTGACTCGCTGGCTGCAAGGCAAGAACAACATCACTGACCCCAGTCACAACAAGCTTCAACATGCCCACGCACACTGGTGGCAACGTTGGGTAACAGGGAAGGAAGACCACAATTTTCACTGGGTGTGAAAACACATGCCTCTTTTTTGTTTTTCTTAATATACCCCAGGACATACTATACTAGAGTTTGTTGCTGTACATTTTACCCTCTAAGCAGAACAACAAGAGAGATGATCAAAGCAGTTTAATTTTAGACCATTTACAATGTGACAGAGAACAGTAAAATGTCACAGCACCCACTAAAAATAAATTCCCAATGTCGAATAAAACGCTGTTTGCTTCAATCCGCTCAGTAAAAGCCCTTTGAATACCACAGCACTCACAACTAGCAGAAACAGCTCGGATGGTTCTGTTGCTTGGTAAGTGGCTGCCAACTCAAGCCTGCCAAAAATACTTGGCTACATGGACTAGTAAAGCGAGATGCCAAGACTAAACAGAAAGAGGTTCATTATGTGTTTTGCTTGGTGGCACAGAACCCTTCAGTTTAGACTCCACATTACACCAGTTAAAGCAAAATAACCCTGCTTGTGACCAGTGAGGGATGATTCCATCAACCTTTCCTATTTTGTTTAGACTTAAGACTTCATACCAAATAATTAAAAAATATGTAACATTTTATTTGAATGCCTCTCAAACACAGTGTATGGGGATTTCTATGTGCTAAATGAAAAAAAAAAGAAAAGAAAGAAATGCATTAACTAACACCAACTCTGAGCTTCTCTTTCCATACCAAACCCATTATCTCATTTTCTAATACTGGGATAAACACTAAGTCTTATTCGAGAAAGACAGTCTAGCTTAAGCATTCTACACTTCCCTTCACCCAAGAATTGTTAGATGTTTTTGCCTATAATTGTAACTTTATTAAAACTCACCATTAGTGTTTAATGCATAACCCATTGTTCGTGGATCAGTGCCTCCTTCTGTTATTCATTACACTCTGTTCTATTTCAGTCTTCTTCATTAAATATCTCTCTTCTTATTGACAAACCTTCATGTCAGCCTGTTAACAGGAACTGAGCGCCTCCTTTATTTTTTCATTAAAAGGAGTAGTTCACCCAAAACATTACTTATTTTCTAGTGAACTACTCCTTTAAGTTTTCCTGTTAATTCCTGTTAAAGGTATTTTTGGGTTTTATTTTTGAATATTTGTATTACTGTCTATTTACTTAAGGTATTGTTAATGTATGGTTATGTTCCGTCTTGTGACGTATGTATGTATGTATTGTTGGTGTTGAAAAATCAATAAAAACAATTCAATAATAATAATAATTCCTGTTAAAGGAATAGCTATGACAACTAGTCAAAGTATCCTGGATAATTAGCTTCGGAATCAATGAGTTTAAAGGCACATTTGTTAGTTGAAACTGACAGCTTTTATTTATCCCACATTGTGTGTCATCAACTAGAAAATGCTCAATTTATAGTGTAAAATATAAGCAATACAAAGGAAATTAACAAAACAAAAAATATATAGCTATTTCCCTGTAATAACATGTAATTACACCCTGAAAGAAATCAATCAATAAACACTGTGGCGGTAGTGGCAGACGAGGTAGCACTGCATCTACACAGCCATCCCACTGTGGTGGACTTAAGCTAGGCAATGGAAGCTCTCCAAACCAACTTGTGTTCTTCCCTCTCCAGGTCCCCACTAGGTCCAGTCTATACTTGTGGAAATGAACTGTGAAGGACTTCAGTAAAGAGAACAGAGCGGGCCTCAAGGCGAGCAGGGGGGGTAGCTAATACACAGATGAGGTCAAAGGCCCAAGCTGCTTTGTTCCACAGCAGCTCAGTGTGTAAGTCATCGCTCAACTGTGTATGTAATCACCACAAAACCAGCCTGCATGATATTTTTATGAATGTTAGTTAGCATTGATCTCAATCACCGGGGAGGAACTGGAACATGGAGAGCTTTGACCCACTCTTTCTAGGGAATCTGGTAAGTTGAGTTGAGGGGAAACATTGGCAATGTCTTCATGAGTACATGCAATGAATCTTATTATAACATAGCACTAAAGAATCTAACCTTAGTACAGCCTATACCACCAGAGGTTTTCAAACTTTTTGCGCCCAAGGCACACCAAAGGGCAAGTGAAAATCTCACACTTGTATTCATATTATGTGCAAAATAACCTCAATAACTTGTGTTATAACTCTGAAACTTCTTTAAAATGTACTAATACAGACATACTGGTTAGAGGTCAAACAAAAAAAGGTGGGAAGGATGCATGACATGGGCACACCTGTTATCAGGGACTGGGGGTACAGTATGTCCTGTCTCTCTGGGTAGAAGGCTACTGGCTACACACAACTTTCTAACTGTGCTTGCAGGTTTTGCAATGTACTAGCAACGCATGATTGACCTTGCTTTCACTTTGTTGCACCCCCCCCCAAAAAAACTAAAGAAACAAATGCACGAATGATGTAGCAGTAGCTTATCCATTTCTGATTAATCCTGCTGAAAGCTGACAAGTTTGCATGCCTCCTCATGCCAAATTAAATGTTGAACCACAACAAAATAGCGAAAACAGCCTATCTACAACCTCACAACGTGTTGCATCTGTGAGCCGAATATATGACATGCCCAAAATAGGGACTCCAGCTTAAAAATGGTTAAAGCATTTTTATGGCGTGTCTGTGCTCTCTGTCTGTGTCAGCATGCCACATTTCTTGTCACATAAGTACCCTCACTATATGTATAATTTGTTTTCACGTTTTATACTCAAATAATTAACTTTCATCGTATAATGGATGGAAGTCAATTGTGCTCAGATTGTGACTGAAACCTTGCAAAATTTGGAGTCATACGTTATAGATGCGTCATAGACGACTGATAGATAACATCACAGGCTGGCCATATGAAGTGAGATTCACATTGGAGCCGCGCTGTTCTCATGTGGACCTGAGATCCACATCATACGATTTTTGGGGGGAAATGGGAAATGAGTACACACAAAATACTCATAGTAAATTAAAAGATTACAAGGGCCACTAACACAGGATTTTACTGTGAACTGTAACCTGGTTGATAATTCAAAAATATGCTCCTCATTGACTTACATTGTATGGTAAAACAGCTCTCAAAGTCACTCTTTTAGCACATAAATGAACACAAACAAAGCTGATTCAGACAATATAGAGCATCACCAAACCCAGTTTTTTTAATAAAAATGTCAACTTCCTGTTGATTTTACTATTTGAAGATCTGGATCCGTATCCGCGGATCCAGTCCAGGTTTTCTTATTAAAAATGGCAAAATCAACAGGAAGTTGACATTTTTATTTAAAAAAAAAAAACAGTACTGGGTTTGGTGATGTTCTATATTGTCTGAATCAACTTTGTTTGCGTTCGTTTACGTGCTAAAATAGTGACTTTGAGAGCTGTTTTACCATACAATGTAAGTCAATGGGGAGCATATTTTGAATTATCAATTTCTAATCAATGGAGCAATAAAAATTTTTTTCTTGCCCACCTTTGGAGTTACATCATGGCAAGGTAACTACACAACCCAAACCTCTACCAAAGTGGTCTTGCCATTTAACATGGTTAGTGTTTTAGGCCAATGTTTATTAGAACACAAACTAAAATGGGTACAAGACAGCAGCATACTGAATAAGTAATAGTCTTTGTGCAAAAGGCATTAAGTGAGGACATTTACAGGAGACTTACCATGGCAGGACCAGTCATTAGCAGAGAACAGCCATGACAGATCTCCCCAAACTTCTCCCAGTAGTGTTTGCGGCAGTACAGCTTGCCATCCTTCTCATAGTACCAGTTAGTTAGGTGGTCACAGCACACAGAACACCTGTAGAGAGGAAAACAATACACTTGGTAACTGTCCTATGCAGGAAATAAAGGAAATGAAGGGAAAAGAGTGAACAGATGGTGTCTTTTAGCAGAGGATTTTTCAACCATCAAACGGTCTACTTCAAGGTGATACGCCAGAGGCCAAAGCCCAGCGTATGATTTCAAAGGCATGTTGACAACTACAAAGGTATATCCGAGTAATATCTGAATGATACCTGCCGAGCCTTGACAAAGAATCTCATTGATTGACCCGAGTAATTTAGGATTTAAAAACCCTAGTCTTGCATGCATACATGGTTAGTCAATAATTTTACCAGAGAAAAAGCCAAAGAAACCAGCCATAAAAATCTGGATCGATGCCCAGACATTTTAATTCATTTTCTTCAAACAGATACCTTAGATTACAGACTAGTGAAAGGATTTCAACAATGAGAAGGGAGATGGTGCTGCAGGAAGCATCAATCACTGCTGAACATGATACTTTCTCCTCCCAGGTTAGACAGGAGTGGAACATTAGCTGGAGGCCCTTTCTCCTAGATGACAGCATGTACTTTGTCTGCGTTCATGACAGTAAATGTATTAGTAGTAGCTTGTTCCTGAGACATGCTAGGTCTTGCTTGTAAGCTGGTGAACTGGCTAGGTCATATATCAGGAAGAACTACCTGAAGCTGAAGTCTCATAATTCACAGCAAGAGAAATCTGATAGGCAGTGGCAATAGCACATAGAGTGCAGAATAGACAACTAGGACTTTTAGTCTTAGCCTTAACTTTGCACCTCCCACCTCTCCCCCGAACACGGGTCAATTGTGTTTGTATATAGACTATAGCGTATACTATAGCCTGTACTATACAGTATAGACTAGCAAGCTCAGCCAAACCGGCTGCACCACAGTGGATTTGAACCTCTCCGCGGTGGTGGACAGGTACTTTAACCCTGCACCACCCAAGCGCCCTCATTTTGCACACTCCCAGCAACTCAGTCAGAGTGGTGTTAACAGTTGCTAAAATTGTTAAAGACAAAATCAAGCCTGATATTAGTCACCCCCTGAGATTCCCTGTTACCTAGTTAGACACCCATTAAAATATAAAGAACAGTGAGATTCAGAGACTACAGTCCTTAAATTTGACACACTATAATGTGTACAGGGCATAAGCAATGGATGAGAATTTATGGTTTTACCTATTTACAAACTATCAACATCAAAATCTTCATCATCATTTGCCACATTCCAGCATTTTAAAATAACCCAGTTGTTTCAGAGATAATGAAGCACTACTTTGACAACTATTTATGGGTTCATGAAAGACTATGAAGAACATTAAAAGTGGAAAATGCCTGGGCTTAAGTCTGCCAGGGTAAAGAGATTAGGTTTTGCTTGATGTTTGTATTTGGATGCTTTACTGACTTTCCATTGAGTTGTTATTCTTAAATCAAGATTTAAGTAATTCAACAGAGGAATACCAAATGGCACTGATGCATGCCGAGTTTATACTTAAGCTGAATGATATGAGTCCTGACACCTCAGCTAGAGAAATACTTGACAAATCAAGGAGAAATGTTATGGTCCTGAAGTGAACAACAGAGATGGAATGTTTGCAAGTTATTAGGAGAGCAGGGAGCACCTGCAGACTATGATGTGTCTTGGTGGCAAAATGGTGGCACTAGACTAAGAACAAAATGAACACAATGAAGAACCTTTCTTTTAGGGATTATATTACAGAACTGGTTGTCCATTATTGATGATTGTTTCGACCACATTCAGGATTAGCATATCAAAATAATAAAAAAAAACACCAATTTGTTGTACTTGACACACATTAAAACCACAGTTCTTAAAGGTTGAAGGTCAATACATGCTCCTTCCAACGTTGGACAAAACTTCCATTTCGCACTGGCTTTCTGAACTACTACGGAAAGTCACGACATCTGGGGGTGCAGGAGTGTAAAAAAAAAAACGTATCAGAAGTTCAGTTATCATCACCTCCCTTTCCGGAAAAAGGTTTGGACGTCGGAAGGTGCATGTCTTGCACTTAAAGACCCAAGTCTGCAGCATACTCCAAACAAAGTCTAATGTCTTTTGGCTATGGCAGGTGTTATTGAAACAAACAAAGTTCTATGAGGACGAGATGTTTTGGTATTTTCACACTTGGAGCCTTTCAGCTCAGAAGTAGATTCAGACCATTACTCAGCTATATTTATTGCATATGTGAACACGTCAAAAGCACTCAGACCCGTGCATTGTAGTAATAATATTTATTTGTAACACACTTTATATTTGACATAAATCTCAAAGTGCTACATTGCAAGAAAAAATATGTAAAAGAATGTGTCCACAGTGCAGCAGGTAGGCTATAGCTTATCCAGGCTTATAAACATTGGGACAGATGATCCCTGAGGTTAAAAAGCTCTCTGGCAGTGGCAACATGTGGACAGACCACATGTGCCTTTCTCTATTGATATAGTTGGAAGGACAGAGAATATGCAGGAAGTTATGGTCTGTGGGACAACCATCTTCGGGTACACACAGCAGTGTTTGATTTCATTAACATCAGCAGTCATGGTATTTGTATTAGAGGCAGACCGTCGACCGATATATTGGTTTGGCCAATATATTGGTAATTATTTGACTTTTTTGACAACATTGGTATCTGCAATTATGCAGCCAATGCATACCGATTTTTACCCACTTTCAACCTGGCACGGCGGCACACCAAATCCAACGCATTGTGAGCTTGTAGATCGGCTATTTGTTTAACTTTTTAAACAGGGGTTAAGTGTTAAATAAAATAAATGTATGTTTAGGTCTGTATTTTATGCGTGTTCGTTGTTGATTGTATAATTAAAGTTACATTTTCATAATAAAAGTTTATATACTTCATTTAAAAAACATATTTATCTATAATAGTTATTTGTGATTATTTTTATTTTTTTTACTAATAAGTTAAATGTTCTCAAAAAGTTTTGCAAATTGACTTCAAGATTTTGCCATTTTCTTTCCTAAAATATTGGTCAACACTGAGATCAGCATCAGAGACAAAAATCTGGCATTGGTCGGACTCCAATTTGAATACCGCTTAGCGTTCACACTAAGACTTAAGTGAATTGAACTACTGTTAACACTGCATTTCACAGCAAAATGACAAAGAGAGGATTTTAGACGGATTAATCACAGACCAGGAAGATGTGGGGAAGTGGTGCTGACAGTCTGCCAAGATAAAGATCACATTAGTGAGGGGCACCGTATGGGCAATGCTGCCCTACCCACAGCTGGGCTATGGCCACAATATCCTATTAAGAGTTCTGTCTGATGGGAGGGCTGAAAAGATCACACTACCAGACAAAACAAATGACAAAAAATGATAACAGATAAAGTCCCTTCTTCACTCAAAGTTTTAGTAAATACATTGGTTTGATTTGAGAGTACATTTTATGTTTTGTGCCAGCTCTATTGTTGGCAATATAATGATAGGACAATCGTCCATGATATATCAGTGTACTCATAGCTGGGGCTGAATTTCCTAATATGCTAACTGAAGATAGATTAAGGTATAGACATGAGGCATGAGTGAGGTGTGAAGATAGCTGTATTTGCAATGCTACATTATTATTCCAGATGCAAATGGATAATTGCACAACTTTAGCTCAGAGCATCCTTGGCAGACACCCTGTAAATTCATTTCAGAGTGCATCCAATCCTTGAACAAACTGTCTCAGCAGACGAAAACAACTGACAACTATAGCAAAATGCCCTGAGGTATTACACAACAACAACAAAACATCTGACAGATCCTAAAGCGCATGACTTCCTCCTGCCTGTAACATAGGAACTGGTCAGTTTGTGTGTGTGTGTGTGTGTGTGTGTGTGTGTGTGTGTGGTCAGTTTGTGTGTGTGTGTGTGTGTGTGTGTGTGTGTGTGTGTGTGTGTGTGTGTGTGTGTGTGTGTGTGTGGTACACTAAACTCAGGTGGTTATCCTAACAATGCAAGACCTGCCTACACAAACATCAAAAGGTAAACATCACTCATTTCCTCAGATCCACATTCCAAGGGGAATGAATTCCTGTGTTGGAGTATAGTAGTAAGTTACAAACTGGGAGGGTCTACGATACTGAGAGAGGGAGTGTTTTACTTTTCACTACAAATCAAACAGTGTGTGTCTACCAGGCAATCAATCTCAAGGAAGAGATAGAACAGACATCGTTCAACTGGAATTAAGGTATATCGGATTGATAGGTTGTTTACCGGTGTTAATTTACCTCCAAGAGTGTACAAATGGATTTGGTTCCATGCATTTTACCCACTTGGAGTAGCTAAAACACTCAGAACAGCTCTTTTAAGAACCACCCAAACATAACTACTGCAAAATATCATTCATCAGTAGTAAAATCAGTTCAAGGGCTTGTGTTGTGTCACTGTCTTTCCCAAGTTGCTGGTTTCCTGTGTGGGTTGGGGTTGGATGCATCAAGGAGTCAAGTGGCTGTCTTCGACGTCTTTGCGTCGGTCGCGAACCCTCCCGTTTGTTATGTAAAACAAACAAAAAAATAAAAACAGTCGCCAATGCGCGACCCCAACGGCACCTTCCCGCGACCCCACTTTGGGTCGTGACCCATAGTTTGAGCGCTGTACAAGAGCATACCCGGCGATGTGCGCAGCCAAACTATATGCAGACTTTTGGGTTACACGCTCGGTATGCATAGTTTGAATTTTGGACAGGAGCGCTGGTGATTTAATCCTGTTGGCGTGTGGTGTCTGTAACCCGGTCATTTACGACCCGAGGTGGAATCGTTGCCACCCACAAACATGAGAAGTTGATGTTTATGCTCTTTCAGCTAAGCTACCGTATGTGTGCAAATAACACAACCGGGATTCGAACATTGCACTTACTGTATCAATCTGCATTCTAGTGCAACGGAGATGATATCCCATAGCCCGAAATCCGAATCTCCGGTGTTTACACAAAAACGCTTAAAATGTGGGGAAGTGAATAACAAGCTTCCTCACTGTCTGCATATGCTAATGGTCAATGCTTGTGTGCAAGTTAAGATCATTTGCTCAACCCACTGAGGAGAAAAATGCGGATTAGACAGAGGTTTCCTTAATTTATAGTAGGATATAATATATATATATATATATATATATATATATATATATATATATAAATAAGAAACACTATTGACTACTATTGAATTAACAATACTCTGTACATTGCCAAATATGTGGAATTCCAATATCATAAAATAAAAAGATGTGGAATTCCAATATCATAAAATAAAAAGATGTGGAATTCCAATATCATAAATTAAAGAAGTATACTGGAGCTCTCTGCCAATTCTGATCCTTATTTGGAACAACCTGGGAGCCAGCTTTCTTGAGAGAAAAACAAAGGATTCTGTAGTCAGTGTCTGGGATGTCGAACCCACATCTCTGAATCGCTGTCTAGGAATGCAGCAGTGGTGAGCAGAGCAGTGTAGAGTCTGCTGTTACCTATAGGCCCAAAGACACTGCCAGGTTTACTGGAACATGAATGACATCAGCCTATAAGCATGATACAGAACGTACAAGTACAAGGAGGGTATGATGTGGACAATGGACAATAGCAACAACACAGGGGGTAGCATTTACAAGGAAGCCGTTTTAGTCGGTCTTGTACTCCAAATGGAATGCAGAGAGATTCCATTCTGTGTGCAAAATTAACACCGTAAAAGAAAACCCTGAAAAGCAATTGATTAAGTGTCAAATTACTCCTGATGTTAGTATTCCAACACCTGTCAGGATAGGTGATTTTAGGCCAGCGGGATTGAGCGCAGTGGACTGAAATACAGCACACTTGGCTGACAGACAGCACAGTAGTCTGGTTTTAAAAACACATTTCCAAAGTAACATACAGCACTTCAACTGAAAAAGAAGAAAGAAAGAAAATGTGACGTACATTCAGACATGGACGATGGTGTGAACTAGGGAAAGCCAAAAAAATGGAAAGCAGTATCAAAATACAGAAAACTGAGTAAAGAGAGAAAGTAATAATTGTCATAGTGCTATAAAGGAGCCAATTATAGAAGGGAATAAAATACTGGGTTATGCAAGGACACGGTACTGCTAAAAAGATTTAGGCTTCTCGAAATTCATAAGCAGCTGTTTCAGTTGTAAAAACGTATGGACTATGTTATATGAACGTAAGTCTCGGAATTGCCTTGAATCACCCATAGCCAAAATCCTGTCAATACAAATATTGGCAAACCAACTTTTTTTTTTAAAACCATTGGAGTAATGTCTCTGCTTAATTCAGCTACACCCACAGATTCAACTACTCTATTCTTTATCTACTGTCATGGAACTGTCAGGGTCAATTTTGCAGAGTGACCATGGAGACTGTCATTAACAGAGCTGTCAAGACCCTGGCCTCAACTCCAACCTCAGCATGTGTCATATATCCCAAAACTAAAAAGAACTGATATTCTGACTGAGTCATCTTATCTCACAGACTGTCTGAGAGATAAGATGACTCAAGAACATCAATTGTCAGTGACAGAAATAAACATTTTATGGTTATGACAAATGAGTAAGGTTTGTAGGGGTGCAACAGTTAGCCTAATCAAACTAATTGTTTTAAGCGATAATATATATATTTTAAAATCATTTAAATATAGCCGATATAGGCCTACAACCCCCATCTACAATGCATCGCAATATGATGGATGCATTCTGAGCTTGTAGAAAGACTATTTTCTCTATTTTTGCATGACACAATTGTGCGTTTTAGGTATAAAATAGCTGGGCCTAAGTGGGTAATAACACAAATCGGTTTAGTCTATTCTAAAATCGTGTTGATAATATATAATATAATATATACATATATAGAAAACATTATTCGATTAATCGGAAAAAAAATTGATAGAATAATCACTAAGAAGAGAATCGATAGTTTCAGCCCAAAAATGCTGTGCTTATCAACAGTATCTTATGGCATTAGTATCCTGTCACATGTGTCATGATCTGAGGATGATGCTGGACAGCTCATGTCAGCTCCAGTCCTATAAATCATTAAACCTCTAACTTAGAAAAAGAAAATGCCTGAGCAAAAGTCCATCAAGATATGGGAACTATTTGACTGGCCAGCTGAGACTGATCTGTGACAGGCAGGCAGCAACAGGATAAGAACACCTCAGTTGGGGCATTTTGTTCAAAAGGTACAAATTGTACAGTAAAATAAATAGTATGGGCATGTTTTTGGCTCTTAAGAGCACACACTTTACAACAGTGGTTCTAAATCTTTTTAGGCCGTGACCCCCCAAAACAATCATATATAAACTGGGGACCCCCCCACCCTGATAAGCACTTTGAATGTAGGAGTTGAAGCATTGTGAGCTTGTAGATTGGCTATTATCACAATTGTTTGCCTCTTTCTTATATTATTTGACAATTTAGCCAATGTTTGACCAGTTTTTATAGTGTACTTTGTTGATTACTTTTGATGCAGTAATGAGATTTTTTTTTCATTTCCATTTTTAGGTATTAAAAGGGTCTTAAAAGTCCTTAAATTGTCACTTTACTGTCATCTGGGGATCCCCCCAAAATCATGTGGGGACACCCCTGGGGGTCCCGACCCTAGGTTGAGAACCACACGTTTTACAAAACAGAATCCCCGAGAAAAGGGTGGCACGTTGACGAACAGAACCAATTGTCTACATGTCAATGCAATTCATTTCCTCTTTCAGCGGAAACAAAGCGTTCCCCCTAAATACATACAAAGGCAATGTTCTCTTAAAGGAGTAGTTCACCCAAAAAATTACTTATTTTCTATCAATTGCACACCCCATGAAGCCTTGAATCCATGGATATTTTTTTGTTTTTGTCGCATTCCTAAGCTAATAATTTGATTCCCGTCTCTTACCGACTAATGTATCCGGTAGGAGACACAAAGTAGATTATTTGTGTCTCCTACCGGAAATACACCCCGGTCATCAAATTATTAGCTTAGGAATGCCACTAAAACTAAAATAAATCCATGAATTCAAGTCTTCATGGGGTGTGCAATTGATGGAAAATAAGTCATTTTTTGGGTGAACTCCTCCTTTAAGGGGGGAAAAAAAGAAATCCCACTTAATACAAATCTCTCAAAACGTACAGTAAAATTGGTTGATAAAGCACAACACTTACTGAAAGCAGGCGTTGTGCCAGGTGTCCTGAAGAACCTTCTTGTGAACAGAGTCCTGGATTGTGCCCCCACAACCCGCACAGTGATGTCCATCTGTACCTTTGATTGATTGAATGATTGAATACTTTATATAGCAGTTTGCAAAAAAAAGCAGAGCAAGTACAGTTCTATACAAAGGGATGCTAAAAAGGATTGGGGTCCTGCAAACACACATGCATCGTTCTTCCAGGCATCCTTTATTTACTATGCTCAAATTCATCAGACATAAACCATTTGATGTATTATCATTATCAGCTAAACACTTTTAGCCTGCTACCCATAACGTTAATTTGTAAAAGATTAATTTGTCTCGCACTGCAAACACCAGGGGTTTTCAACAGGGGGGCCGCCAAATCGTTGTGTGATATTAACCACTTGAGCCCTAGCAGTAGCATCCCTAGTATTCTGAGGGGAACATTAACCGAAAATAGATCGGCTTGTAGATCGGCTACTCTGGCAAAGACGTTTGGTGTAGGGGGGAAGGAGCGAATCAAGTACAAACTATTGAAGGTTTAAGTGGTTAAATGGCTGAAATGAACAAAAAACATGAATTTCCACTGATGATAGTCAAAGAAGCTCTATGAAATCTATGAGAAATGTTTAATCTGCAAGACAATTGTAAACAATGTAGTGGGGGTCCCTGCTTCATCTCTCTCTCTCAGCTAGGGGGTCCTTGGGCTGAAAAACGTTGCTCTAAACAATAGGCTAAATGTATCAATCACATCAACAAAAGGAACCATGCCTCCCTCTTCCAATTCGATGGTCAATTATCCCGCAAACAAAGACCATAACATCCCGCATCATCAGACTGATGGAAACCCTCCGTTTTTAGAGACGGAAAAAAATGAAATGTCTCACCTTCCAGTTTCTCCATCTAATTGCTGATTTCGTCGTCGATATTTGTGTCCCTTTAAAAAGTTCTCACACTGAAACGAACGATCGGACGATGATGGGCATGTGATTGTTTCATTCTACTACCCCACCGTCCATCCGAGAATGTCTACGGTCCAGACGGTTAAAGTAAGGTACAAAAAAAAATCCAAAATCTCAACAGCGAAAGGCAACTCTTTCAGTCCAACTTTTCCTGTTGGCAGGAGAACTGACGTAATGCACATTCTACATTCCTGTACGGAGAGCGGAAGGGATCGAAATGCAGCACCTGGGAGCAGCGTTGCCATGTCCGCACATTATAAGCGACTTTGGACTTTTTTTCTGTAAAGTTGCTTGTAAATATTGGTAATTGCGGTTTTTGGGGCTTGTTTCTAAAGTGCAGTTGCTTAATTGGGCTTGTTTCCAAAAAAAAAAGATTATTATTTAAACCAGTGGTTCTCAAATATTTAAAAAAACCCAAATTAATTAATCTGAAAATGTTTTGTGCCAGGGAGTGACTGACTACCACATAGATATATATAAAGGCTAGATGGCTCAAGGGGACGGCGCAAGCGTAGCTCAACCGCGGCCATCTTGAAACAGTCATTCATAACATTATGTCTATGGTGCAAATACTTTGAAATAACCATAGCGTGCTCAATTTTCATCCGATTTTCAAACGGTTTGGTGTGTTGTAAACACCAAAGATGTAGTTATGATACTGCATACTTATAATGTTTTTTTATTTTTATTTTTATTTTATAAATTTATAATTTTATTACATCTTTGGTGTTTACAAAACACCAAACCGTTTGAAAATCGGATGAAAATTGAGCACGCTATGGTTATTTTAAAGTATATGCACCATAGACATAATGTTATGAATGACTGTTTCAAGATGGCCGCCATGTGGCAACGTCGTACTCCATTGGCCACCAGCGCGGGTGAGTCATCTAGCCTTTATATATATCTATGGACTACCATACCAAATTTGTGTTGTTAGAATGTTTAAAAAATATTTCAAATGTTTCACTTTTTTATTGAAATAGCAGCTAGCAATACAAGCTCACATCGTGTCGCATCGCATGCGACGCTTTGTGTGAGCTTGTAAATCGGCTATTTTCAAATAGCTGATGAAATTTAAATGGCTCATGTGGCTTCTTTTGGGATTGTTTTCATAGACCTTGTTGCTTATTTCTCTCACACAATTTGGCAACACTGCCTGGGAGCACGAGAAGCAAAGAAAACAACCGTGCTACACACAGCTGAGCCACTGGCTCCATCTACTGCCCACTTGAGCGCACTACTGTCACAGTGGTGGAAAAAGTACTCACAAGTCCGGAATTCAAAATTGACGAGTAAAAGTGAATGAATGTAAAGTAACAAAAGTAGAAAGTACTCATTATGCAGAACCAATTTCCCAACTCTTCAAATATATAAAATGGAGTTTTTTAAATGTATAGGGCTGAATAAGTGGTTAATGTATGTTTTGTATTGTAGTAATAATCAAAATGTGGTGGACAGTAACAGAGTAAATGTACTTGAGTACAGATTCTGAGGATCTATACTTTACTTAAGTATTAGATTTTTTTTATACGAATTACTCTTACTTGAGTACATTTCCAAGTATATTAAATATTTTACTTTTACTCGAGTATATTTCTAGGAAGGCGATAAATTACTGAGTACTTTTAAGCCCACTCCACATCCACAACAATGTTTCGCCATGCAACTCCTTGCAACATGCAACTACTTGCAACTACTTCACTTGCAACCATTAACCCCAATGGCAGTTGCAAGGAGTAGCATCGGTGTGGTTGACCTTAAAACAGTTTTGTTGCAAGGAGTTGCGACTAGTTGCAGCCTTTAGGTTGGCTGTTTCTTTTCTTCCCTAAAATGCAATTGGCCTAACTTCTGCTCTCACACTAGCCGTGTTTCTGGCTTCCCCCTCCGCTCGCATCTTTGTTACATCTTGTATGGGTGTATAGGAGTAAAAGTATTTAGTTCTGGTTCCTCAGTCATTTCTATGTTTTTATAGGTGTTTCTGAAGGCTTTGTATAACGTCTACAAGCAAGCACATCTGTGCATGCAGTGCAGGTGGTTTCAGAGAGTTACAGTACTTCTCTGAAACAAGAGTTACAAGGTCCTATACATTCATTGTGAAAACATTACAGCAATTCATTGATATCAAAATTAAGAAATGTACTTCTACTTTTACTTTTACTTGTACTTTAAGTATTTTCCAAAGCATGTACTTTGGAATACTTAAGTATATTTAAAAGCAATTACTTTTTTACTCTTACTTGAGTAACATTTTGACTGAGCTACTTTTACTTATAGTGGAGTACATTTGACCAAGGAGTATCTGGGCTCTTACTCAAGTACTGGGGTCGAATACTTCGTCCACCTGATCAAAATCAACAAAGTAACTAACTAAAGCTTTCAAATAATAGTGGAGTAAAAAGTTCAATATTTGCCTCTGAGATGTAGTGGAGTAGAAGTAAAAGTACTGAACATTGGAAATACTAAGTACTGAACATTGGAAATACTAACTCCAGTAAAGTAAAAGTACCTCAAAATTGTACTTAAGTACAGTACTTGAGTAAATGTAGTAGTTACTTTCCACCACTGGTCATAGGGGAACTCTCCTGGCCCGCCCGTTGTTTTCGCTAGATGGCAGAGTAAACTAGTGAAAGCTTATAAACTCTATGAGTGAAAAAGAACAAAGAAGTCATTAAGATTGGTCCAGGTCACGATTTTGTCGTGTCAAATCAGTGAAGCTATTTGAAATCGTGAGGCATACTACGTGATTTTGTCCGAACCTTGCCGCTGTTTTAGTTGAGTATTATCAAATTGGAAAGAGTTTCACAGATTCGCTCTTCCGGGATTATAAATCAGGAACGAAACATTTGTTTTTAACAGACAAAAATAGGTAGTAAGTGTAACATCGCGCATTGAAAACGTTTTTTAATATGGGATACACTAACAGGATTAGGCCAATCATTTGTTTCTGGATACTGGTTTAAATCGCTTTTTGACCGAAATGTAAACACATCAAACACATGGGACTTTTAATATAGATAGACATAGCGTAACAGAGCTCCTATAACCGCGGAGGTGTGATTGCGTTGCGGCTAGTTGGTTGTCAGAAGTTGACCTTTTATGGTTTATCCGTTGCATTATTTTCATAATACAAAAGATAAACATTAATGTATGGACTTCAGCCTACAACAGTTGTAAAACATCAGGGCATGGGCATTGGGCTTAGAAGAACACACTCAGAGTCAGAGAAGAAGGAAAATTACCCGCCCACCCACCAATCGAATGGAAGCATCCTGTAGCCAATCAGATGGTCGGTTGTGGACCCGCTCAGCGGTGTGGACACCAATGTTGCCATGTCCGCTTATTATAAGCGACTTTGGGCTTGTTTTTCTGTAAAGTTGCTTGTAAATATTGGTAGTTGGTTGCGTTTTTTTGGGGTCTTGTTTGTAAAGTGTAGTTGCTTATTTGGGCTTGTTTTCTAATATTGTTTAAACCTGTGTTTCTCAAATATATTAATGTCAAGAACCCCCAAATTAATTTGTATTTGTTGTCTGCGGACCCCCATCTGTATTGCCAGAAATTGCCCCTTTCTGGCAATACAAGATTTGTGTTGTTAAAATGTCAAATTGTTTTCGAGATTAAAATAAATAAATAGCAATAGCATTTGAAAATAGCCGATCTACAAGCTCACAACGCGACGCGTCACTAACACTCTGGACCAGGGCTAATGTATTATGTTAAAGGGCGAAGGCAGGGCTTGCTTCTTTTAGGCTTGATTTCATAGACCTGGTTGCTTGTTTCTCTTGCAGAACCTGGCAACACTGGGTGGATACTACAGTGGGCATGACTGTCCGCACGGCATGAGACCGTCGCCCGGCCGCCGGTAAAGACATGACATAAGACGCGAAATCAGGACTGCAGGTGGTAGACAGAGAGCGTGCGTTTTGCGGCGGGTCACCTGATAGCGGTTATACTGTAATACATACGCCTTTGTATGGCACGCACAATGACATAGCAAAAACATGTGTTTTCCTATTAGCATGTCTGTTTGTATTTGAGGAAGGAAGCGTGTGTCATTGTCGTCTTTCACGTGGAGGTTTATTAGGGTTATCCAGAGGCTGTATCTGGGGGGGTATTTATTCGTATTAAAGATTACATGTAGGGAATCGTCGTGCCGGGGAATGATAACTGAAACAGAGACGCATCTCTCGACTCAATGGTTTTGTCAGCTTTAAAGGCTGTTTGGTCTCGTCTTACTTACACAACGTTTACATTGTGTAACGGGTAACGGCTCACCTTGATAAGCAAAAGGATATACTATATTAGTCTATCACAAAAGGCTGCAATGGGAGTCGGAGCCGAAAACGACACATCGACTTTGAAGATACCATTCACCGGCACTCACCGTGAAGCGGCGTATAGTGACAAGAGGGGGATTATTGCTCTGAAATCGCCCCTAGACCACTCGACCCCCAGTAGCGTAGGGGAGGTCGGGGCACCGCGAGCGACATGGGGTCGGCGGTTGGAGT
Source organism: Gymnoscopelus braueri (assembly GCF_963280865.1). NCBI lineage: Eukaryota > Metazoa > Chordata > Actinopteri > Myctophiformes > Myctophidae > Gymnoscopelus > Gymnoscopelus braueri. The sequence continues at coordinate 30,989,128 of NC_137608.1, forward strand.
TCATCCTGGCGTCGGTGGGGTACGCGGTGGGACTTGGGAACGTCTGGAGATTCCCATACCTGTGCTATAGGAGCGGAGGCGGTAAGGATGCTCATTAAGCCCTTTGGGTTTCATACAGTAATATATTACATAGTTAATTCCTCAGTGTTAAAATTGATGTAACTCTGTGAGAGTGTACAAATTGGTCCACTTGGTTACATTGTGTACACTTGGAGTAGGCCTATAGATCAGTGGTTCTCAACTTGTAGTTCGGGACCCCCATGGGGTCCCCACATTATTATTATTTTGGAGGGGGGGGGGTCCCCAGATGACAGTGAAGTGACAATTTAAAGACTTTTAAGACCTTTTTAATACCTCAAAAAATGAAAGAAAGAAAAGAAAAAGACCATTACTGCATCAAAAGTAATCAACAAACTATACTATAAAAACTGGTCAAACATTGGCCAAATTGTCAAACAATATAAGAAAGAGTCAATAATTGTTAAAATAGCTGATCTACAACACCTGGCGTTGTGAGGCGTTGTGAGCTTGTAGATCTGCTATTTTCATAATTTTTATCTATGGAACAGAGACAGACTAAATGTAACGCCTCATTCCAAGTGCTTATCAGGGTGGGGGGTCGGGTGGGGGGTTGGGTGGGGGGTTGGGGGGTCCCCACCCCAGTTAAAATATGATTATTTTGGGGGTCACGGCCTGAAAAGGTTGAGAACCACTGCTATAGATAATAGATAAATTAACACATTAGAGGATTATGTATATAGGTATAGATTATTAGCTATAAATTGATTGATTGATTGATTGATTGATTGATTGATTGATTTGATACATTAAGGCAATTATGTTTCTGCACTTATTTTCGGTTTCGGACAAGAATTTTCCTATTGGTCCTAAAAAACGCTGCTTATCAATTCATCGGTTAATCGACCGATAAGGTTATCAACTATCAATTAATGAATTAATCAATAATTTGCATCCCTACCATATACAGTAGCCTACATACTGTACTGTACAGTATTCATGTTGCACCCCCTGCAGGCTGTGTATAAAACATTGGCCTACCTACATCAGTCATTGCTGTTACTTTAAAGGAGTAGTTCACCAAAAAATATATACTTATTTTCTATCAATTACACACCCCATGTAGCCTTGAATTCGTAGAGATTTTTTTTTTGTGTTGCATTCCTGAGCCAATAATTTGATGACCAGGTGGCTGGTCAGTAGGTGGTCATCAAATTATTGGCTCAGGAATGTGACAAAAAACAAAAAATATCCATGAATTCAAGGCTTCATGAGGTGTAAATGACAGAAAATACGTATTTTTTGGGTGAACTACCCCTAGCAGAGAGACTGTACATACAACTCTAGTGAATGATAAATTAATTTGTATTAATAATTTGTCTACTCTTATTCCATTCTCTATAATTTTGCTGTTATATCCCATGTATATACCGTATTCGTAAAACAAAAAACTCTTGTCCATCATGTTAATCAGAGGATATTGTATATATTTACTGAATAGGTTAATTCTCAAATAATTAAATAATGGACAGTAAATAGTAAAAATAGCTTGCAGATCTACTATTTTCACTATTTATGAAACCTTTTGCCTGTAATGACTTGCCCAAAATAGGGATACCTTATTAATTGATTATTTTATTAAATGTTTGATTATCAATTCAATCTTTTAGTTCAATTAACTGTTGCAGCCCTACCTTGGCCCTTGATTCCGTTGAAAGTAACCACCTGTTGAATACTGGTATTATTTCAGGGTTATAATAATAGACTCAGGTGCATATAACCACCACGATTTACACAATGAATACAACATTTTATCAGAGAGGGGTGGGGTTGACAGATTTCAAACATAATACAAAATAAATTATCAACTGATAGACTTTTCTGTAGGCGTGTCTTGAGGAGAGTTTTGACAGATGATACTGAATTGGCTAGCCTTAGACTTAGAAAACTTGTCCCCCGGGAGGCAATTTGTGGTGCAGCATAGAACATAATAAAATTACATAATTTATCTGATGTGTATTAAAAGCACATCAGATAAATACAAACAAACTTAAAGCCTAGCGCTTTAGCAAAGCCCAGATAATATCTTCCTATAAGCCAAGTCCTTGGAACAGCTAGGACACCAGAAGAAACATTCCAGATCTTAAGGGGTTAACTGTTATATGTAACTGGGGACAAGAGAGAGACCAGACCTTAGATGAATCAATACAATCTTATAATCTACAAATTGAAGTAGCCTATTTTAAAGTGAACAGGCATAGGGCAAATTTACAGTACAACAGAACATATCAAAATAAACTAGAAAATACTGCAAATATTGTATTTTGAATAAATAAAATAAATTTCCCATCTACTCCACCCATATTCACCAGCACATCTGATTAAACTAGTCACTCACCATCAAATTAAGCCTTAAATATGTCTGCTCATGCTGGAATATATCAAATTGTTGTAAAACAATTTCCTGCATGCCTCTGCATAGGGATGGGTCCGAGTAATCAAATATTTGAATAATCATTTGTAGGATAAAAATTGAATATTAAAACCCCTTTTTATTTTATTTTTAAGTTCTGTTGCAAAGGCTATATTGTCATCCAAACCCTGCCCATAGACAGTAATTACATTTTAGAGGATACCTAGTATGGCTGTAATATTTATTTATTCTCTATTTTGAGTTTACAGGAAGTAATTCAAAATTGAATTTTAGGGACTTTTGATATAACAAATACACAAAAATGGATTGACCCTGGGTATGCTCTAAAAGTGTGAAAAACATGATTTTTTATGGTTTAGTTATAATTATGTAAAAGATGTATATGCTACTGTCTTTGTTTATTTCTGAAAATCAGTTTATAGGCCAATGCAATGCTGTTCAATCAGAAACACTCACGTCAAAGTAGATTTAACCATTTATTGCCACAAATGGAATACAGTTAAGCTTGGCGTTAAAGCTCCGCTCTTGGGAGAATATTCACTGAATTTTGTCGAAGCAGCCTGCTAAGCATATATTCAGGGTATGCTTAAGCAAATCCCCCATAGGGATACAATGTCAACAATAAGCAGTACATTGACATATTAGTTTGAATTAGCAGATATACATGATAATCACAAGTATTTGAGCCTATGCCAGACTCTAATCTAAGTGATCAAAAAGGTCAACCAAAGAACATGCTTTTTGTATAGGATTGGCCGTCTAGTCAGTAAGAATACTCTGAAGATTCTTGCAGGGGCCCTCATACAAGGTTATTACGATTATGCATGCTCCTCATGGTATCAACACCACCAAGGCCTTAAAAACCAGGCTCCAAACATCCCAAAACAAACTAGTAAGGCTACTTCTTGGCCTCAATCACAAAACCCATCTAACCCTGCTCATTTTGCTAGGATTGGATGGCTTAAGGTTGAGGACAGAGTACAGCAACTTACAATGGTCCTGGTCTTCAAGATACACCACAACATTGGTATCCCCTGTATTTGTCAAAATACTTCCAAAACGTTAATGAAGTCCATGATCATAACACCAGAGGCAGCTCCACGAATCGTGTTCAACCCAGATTTGGCTCAACAAAGGGAATTAACTCGTTCTCATGCTATTCAACAAAAATGTGGAATGCCCTACCAAAAGGAGTAAAGGAGTGTAAAACCCTACTCACTTTCAAAACTGCCCTAAAGATGCACCTTCAGGAGGCTGCAATTCGAAAATGGCCCCTGTCTAAGTCTTAACCTACCCCCCCCCCAAACCCCCCCTTCCCCATTTTTTTCCTTCTCTTGTACATATTTTTCACTCTTCATACCAGTAACCTGTAAGCTGATTGTATGACGTTCTGTATAGTAGTGTGTATATCTGTCTGTCTCTTATATGTCATCATGATTTGTGTGCATGGGGATCTCATCTTAAACAAGCTCAGTGCTTAATGAGTCTTCCAGTTTAGTAGACCTTGTATTGTGAATTTGTACTTCCATGTACTGTTGTTCTCATGTCTTACTAAATAAAGTACATCAATCAATCAAAAGGTGGAGGCTGGGGTGGAGGAGGAGCTAGCAGAATGCATTGGTTCAGCAACCAAGAAAAACCTAGAGAATTCGAACCGTATTTAAAGGAACCTCTTTGCTAATGCGTGAGCTGTGATTGGATAATGAGTGTGTGACGTAATGACCAGCAGTGCTGTGAATGGGGAATAGAAAGCTGATGCTCACATCAGCTGGCTGACAGCTAGTTACAGCTTTGGCGTGCAAGACTTCCGTGACCTGCATGAACTATGCTTCATTTATTGTAACCTCTATGATAGTCATTTGATGAAAAAACTAAACAAATCCCAGAACAATTTCACCAAAAGAAATCCCATGGCCCAAACAAATTAATTTATGATTTAAAAATAAAAGGGGATTATAGTAATCGATTTTCATTTTACACACCCCTACCTCTGCATTAGCTTGTTGCTGTCAAGATTATTTATTTGACTCAAAAACGGTTACAGAATTCAGTAGACACACCTGTGGTAGCAGGAGAGAGAGAGAGAGAGCGAGAGAGAGAGAGAGAGAGAGAGAGAGAGAGAGAGAGAGAGAGAGAGAGAGAGAGAGAGAGAGAGAGAGAGAGAGAGAGAGAGAAATATACAGTCTGTACATGAAAATGTCCAAATTTGAAATGCCTGTTTACAGACTAGTTAAATACAGACTATGACAGGGACTATTACATGAAAACCTATTCATTTTCCCCATTGAGAATGGGGAAATAGAGATAAAGTATTTGGGCAGGAATGATGACAGAATTATTTATGTCATGACTCACTGTACAAGGTTTATAGACCGCACAGCAATTGGGCATGTCTACCAGGAATTTTTTTTTTCTTTTTCTTCACTGACGTGTTTGATTGATTGTTTGATTGATTGATTAAATACTTTATTAGTCAGATATGTAAACAGCCTGAGTTACAGTCAGACATTTTGGCTAAAAGGATAACACAAAAAAGTCCTGGGGACTTGGTTCCATTGTGGTCCTATGGTGGTGCTATAACAGGCCAATTCACGTTTTGGCCTATATCTCTTGAATCATTAGTTATACAATCAAATTAGTTTTTCCCTGGATTCCATGGATCATGAGGAAACTCCCCCTGCCCATTTCTGCCTGTTCCGCCATTTTGCGTTTTCTTCAAAACCACGACAAGCGCTAACAGTTGCACCGTCTGTCGTACAAACTCAATTTCCCTCGCATCTTCCTTGTGTCCTGACTGCTGCACCTGACGACTGATACAGCCCTGGCCCTGGGTAGGCATTAGGCAACCCAGGCTAGTGGGGATCTGCACTCCGATCGCACATTTCTAGTTTCTTCTCTATTGTTATATTTTGTAAATGAAAAATAATAAAGTCTGCACACTGGATCATGCTCCAAATTTTATTTATTTATTGGCTGCCATAGCAAGTACGCAGGGAGCACCCCTGTCAGAGAGGATAGCCTCACTCCCTGGTGGGGCTCACGGTGCGGAACAGGATGTCTAGATCGGTTGATCCTGCCAGTAGAATATGCTTGTCTAACAAACGGCTTGTACAGTGAAACTTACTTGCTAATGTGAAAGCCAATACATTTAGAATTTTTGGAGCGTGATTCAGTGTGCAGACTTTATTGTTTTTTTAGATGTCGCTTTCTGTCCTGCACCTGGCATTTGTTTGAGTGAACAAGAAAGCGTGTGCTTTCTTGTTTGTTCATATTTTGTAACTGGAAATTGTTGTAGCTTAGATTAAAAAAATAATTGTTCCTTATTCATTGAACTCCACTGACAGCAAAGCTATGTGATAGTTCCAGTTTGGCTTTGAATGCAGCCACTTTATCTGCCAACTTAAATACAGTTGCCCTTCTCACCTGAAGTGACACTCAGCAGATTAAATATGTAGCACAAGTAAGCGAGTATTGTGACCCATTCCTTGTCAGTGACGTACTTAAACTTATACTCGCGTCACCAATCTTCCTGATGTACATTTGGAAATCGAGATTTCTATCGTCCCTTAGCATGGAACCAACCCATAGAGTTAAAAAATAATAGAGAGGGCACCGGAAATACCCGCCCATCCACTTGCATTGAGTTGCTCACCCAGCGCATGTGCCTAAATCACCTCTTCTTCCGGGTCGGAAATGTGACGGCCGGGGCTTCTGCGACATGTTATGCGTTACGGAGGTGGCGTTTTGCGTCACCTCCATGAGCAACCCCGTGCCAAGCTCGTGCGCAAGCTCGTGAGTCGAGCCCATTGGTCGAAACCGTTTTCGCTCATTCGTGACAGTGGCCCCAGGCCGTTTTAAGCTGCAGTACCTATGAATGGCCAACATGTCCAATGCGCTTCAATGCAATCTCTGTGTCTCCTCAGCTTTCAGGTGAATGAAATGGTGATGACTTGTTGCCTGATACTCTCTATTCATGCTATGTTTGACGACATACATCACGTGGTGATGGTCCTCTGTATGCTAATGACCTTGGCTATTGTTCTCACAGAACAAGTTTCGCTGCAGTGAGTGGGGGAGGGGGCAGCGTCGCTTGGACGCACAGCAAGGAAATGCAAACTGCGACTCTATGTCTGTTAGATGTAGTATCAATTTACTATTTTTAAAAGTATTTCGCGGGCCGCCATGGACCTTTCCGCGGGCCGCCAAATGCCTGCGGGCCGCCACCTTGACACCACTGCTCTAGGTTCTGGGTGCTTCGACCAACATAAATGGAGAAGATTGGTGAATCTGATTGGCTCCATACAAAACTGGTTATGACACCTTAATCAGCCTAATCACCCTAGTCATCATAGCAGTTAGAGCCTAACCCAAAAAGAGTGTTGTCACGGTATGATCAAAAGGGCATAAGAACCTGAACTTCCAGACTTTTATCTGTCTGGGGCACAAAATATCTTGTAACCTGGCGCAGGTCAAATGTCTGATGATGGTGAAATGTATAGGCAGCGCCGTATATGCTCAAGCTAAGATGTTGGCAAGAAAATTCTCCATGTGTGCAGACCAAGTTAAGATCTTACTTACTTAATCCTCTTCATCCCAGGTTGGACATATGTCTTTGACTTTAGTCTCTAAAAACATCTAAACCTATAGTAGTAGTTCTAAATACCAAAAGATAGCATATTGCGCTACTCTTGTCTTTATACTGCACCCAAGGGCCCAGCATCTGGCTTTGAAATTGAGTCTATATAGGAAGTGACAGTTCATATGAATGGCCTGTAGTTTCACAGTTTTACCCCTGCTGGTGCCAAATAATTTGTCAATTAATCTCCATTCAAGTAGGGTAAGTAAGGGTTTTTGACGAACTTTAGACTTGATTTTCTTACCTTAATAAACATAGTCATAAATATATGCTTCCAGTCGCTAGTTTAAAGTCTTCTTTCAATCACCATGATATGCATTTTGGCAAATTATGGTCCCATTTATCTTAAAATTGATGATAAAGTAGGGTATGCTCTAGGAGGGGCGGGATGATTTGATTGACAAGCTACACAACCAATAGCATTCATTCCCCGGCCCCACTCTTGATTGACAAGCTACCCAACCAATAGCATTCCTGTGTCATAGGATATGACGCGATATGACGTGGTATAGAAAGATGGCGCATTTGAAATTGCTGAACAATAGGCTTCATTTATGGTCTGTAGAAACCAATGGTGTCCACTTGTCCATTCTTTTGATATTTCTGGGTCTTTTTCTGCCTTTATTTGAGAGGAAAGTAGGCTGACAGGAAATGGGGAGAGAGATGGGGGGGTGACACACAGCAAAGGCCGTACACGCTGTAAGACTTGATTACCAGCCTATGTGGTATGCGCCTGAACCGCTAGGCCAGCGGGCGCCCGCCATTCTTTTTACTGTCTATGACTGCACCCTTGGGGGCCAAGTTAAAAAATGCATGCCAGCCAGTTTTAGGTTGCCTATAATTACAAAAAATCCAGGTGGTGTGAAAGCGACTCGTTTTGTAATACCTTTCAGGCTCTACACCTGATGTGCAAATGTATTTGTCGCCTGAATTTCCCAGAATGCCATTATCAAGCTGCTGACAAACCCATGTTTCAATCAGTTTAGCTTGCCCTATACTCAAATTTTTAAATTTGTACTTAAAATACTTTATTTTAAAAATACTTTAGTAATAAGTATTCAACATTTCATGCTTTAAAAAATACTGAAATAGTACAAATTACAAAGAACATTTTCTTTTTAATATCAATGCATTGCTGTACTGAAATTTTGACATTTTCAAAATGCAAAGATTTTCAAGTTAATGGAAAAATAATTGTGAAAATAGCAGATCTACAAGCTATTGATGCGGTGCGTTTTAAGCCCAGAGTATTTGAAACTGGGCTTAAATTGTTAATTCATTATGTACTTTAAGTCAAAAGTATAATATTTGTCTTTGAAATGTCGAGGAGTCAAAGTATCAAAAAATACAAATACTCAAGTACGGATATGAATTTTGTATTTACTTAAGTACTCAAATAGTAGTGTCGTGTACGTAGTTACTGTCTACCACTGGCTTTCATGTTGTGCGATACCAGTTGCCCCTGTGGAGGCGTTGGTGTAGCTGCCTTTTATAAACTTTTAAAGTGTTTTCCCTTCTGTGGAGGAACTCAGACTTTTATTCAGACTATGAGTCTGATAAAAGTTGATTTGTTAATTTAATAATGTGTTTGAGGTTAGAAGATTAAGATTATAGCATTGTACATACCAAATTGTCAAGAGATCAGAGGAATGAGGATGCTTATTTCTGCTGAGTCATAGACACAGCCTGCCTCGGTGGACTAAGGTGCAACTGATGTCTGGTGTAATTGAGAAGCAGACTGACTATAGGACAAAGTTTGAACTGAGTTTAGTTGACTTCGAGAGACATCTGTCGAAAGTGTTGTTCAAAGAAATATACATTTTGATTTCCTCTGAGAGATAGAGATTGATAAGTCCCCATGATCCCATGCTCAATTAAATCTAGTTTCTAAAGCACATGGCATTTAAAGACTGTAGCTATTTAAGAACAGTCATGTGGAGGATGACTGATATAGACGGCAGGAATGCCTTTTCACAGAACAATGGCTTCAGTCATTATTTTTCTTTCTTTGGTGGTGCAAGGGAAAACTTTCTCTCTAGTGAGAATAATCCATAGGTTAATTGTTGCCAACAGACAAACATCAGTCAAGAAATGTCTGAATCAATTCAGGAGGACCATGTATAAAGTTCCAGTCTGACCATGCATGCATGAAGTTCCATAATTTAAATTCAAATCTGTACACAATTGTGAGTGAAGTATACGTAATCATCTGTCACATTTTGATATTTTGTAAATATATTTGATCAATTTGTAATCAAATCCTGTATATATTTCAACCATATAAAACATTGTCCGACTTTGTGACAAGTAATTGACTTGACTACAATGTAGGCTTATACAAATAGTGGTCTTTAGGTCAAGGCTTAATAGATATCAAAGTGTGATCTTTGGGACTGTGAAATATATCAGATTCTCCAACATAATAAATATATTTTAATGAATTAAATGAAAACAGAAAGATTTCATTATTGTATATACCACCTTTGTGACAACAAACTTAAAGGGATACTTCACTTTCGGGCCGGGGACACATTTTAAAAAAATATTAAAAATAAATGAAAAAAGTTATGGAAAATTCATGGCCCCCTCACGCATTAGTAGGACACTCTAATGCGTGAGGGGGCCATGAATTTTCCATAACTTTTTTCATTTATTTTTAATATATTTTTTAAATGTGTCCCCGGCCCTAAAGTGAAGTATCCCTTTAAAGAGTACAAGTGATATTTGTCAATTGAGAGCCAAACTGAGTTATCTTTTCTCAAATTAATTTACAGGATGGATTAGTTGGGGACAAAACACTATAGAAAGATATAACACACTCTCTCCTTCCTTCCTCCCTACTCGTTATTACCGTACTTCCCATGCAGTACATGGGAAGCACAATTTATCTTGTCGCAATTGTACTCATTTATTTGTGTTGGGTGTTGGTGGACCCGTATGTCCTTGCATGTCTTCAGCACATCTGTTACGACCCAAAGTTGGAACCAGGGGATGAGTGGTGGAACATATTTAAAAAGCTGGTAGGAAAAAGGAAAGGGATTTATTAACGCTTTGACTGCCAATGACGAGATTTCTCGTCACATTTTGCTAAGGTGCAGACTGCCAGTGATGAGAATGACGAGATTTTGTGTTTTCAGTGGTTTTACACTAGATGGCGCTGTTCGCTAGCACATGAGTCACCATTTGACTCCCAGTGAAGCCCACAACTATGGAATGGATTATCGCGGCCGCACAATTTTTTTCTTAGATTCTAAGAGAACCCCTACGTCTTTTAAAGCCATTGGAGGGTGGATCGTTGTGAAGAATAATATTCTATGATTTTTCAAAGGTTAGTGAAAACACTCTGCTGGCAGAGTCTCTGGCAGTGGCTTAGCAAACAATGTTTTATTTCTGGCAGTCAAATAGTTAATAAACACAAAAATTAATGACAAAACAAATCACAATTAACCACTAAATAAATATACCATCAAGTATCAAGTAACAAAAAGGAATAACTAAATAATTAATAAAGGACACCAACAACTTATGCAAGTGGAAGTACACTCCTAAAGAGAATCACATGTGCCTGTCACTATGGGTAACCAACCACTTACATAAGTAAAACAAACTACCAAGGAGAGGCACGGCAGTCATTGTCACTACAGGTAACTATACCTCACACACTCTCTAGAAGAAAGACAGTCACCCGTCACTACAGGTAACTCACTACACCTAAAGCTAAAGTAAACCTAGAACTAACAGACAAGCCCGGATCTAGGCCAACTTGCTCCCTAGGCAAGCTTTCTTTTGACTGAATATGGTACATCTTTTAAATCCTCTTAGGCAGCCACAAATCTTTGGCCCACCTAGGTAAAGAATGAAGTTCAGGTCCTGAACTTTAGCATTCTGTTTCTTATCTCTCTTTCATTGGGGTGAAATATTTGTAAAACCCCTTTGGTGTTTCTTTGTCTCTCCTGCACAGATTGTATTAGTACTTGTTTGTAGAACTTTTGAAATATCCCTTTCATATTGCCAAATTAAATATGTAATATAAAGAGGATTTCTTGAGGGCTGTGGCTCACATGAAGCTCATAACCCACGTTAGGGGTGGGCAACCTTTTCGGGCACAACATACTTTGCTGTTTTCCAAGGCTGGTGAGATCTACAGTACCATCTCCAGACAGTGAAAACCACTGCCGCTTTTACGTGTGTGTGTGTGTGTGTGTGTGTGTGTGTGTGTGTGTGTGTGTGTGTGTGTGTGTGTGTGTGTGTGTGTGTGTGTGTGTGTGTGTGTGTGTGTGTGTGTGTGTGTGTGTGTGTGTGTGTGTGTGTGTGTGTGTGTGTGTGTGTGTGTATGTGTGTGTGTGTGTGTGTGTGTCTACTGTATCAACCTGCCTCATTATTATTAGAGTCAGATCATCAGGTAATGGTTCAAGAGGGTAACTCACTTCAAGATTTAGTTTAGATTGAACGTTGTATTTATCATACAACATGATGAGGAGAGTGTAAATATTTGTATTTACACATGCTTTCATGCTGCCCTGTGTTTATAATGACATGAGCTCTAATAACTAATAACTATATTGATTCCAGAATGGTAATAATGTAACTGACATTTATACACCGTAAAATCCTCAGTGTTATCCATTTGTAACTCTGAAAGTGTACAAATTACAGGTCCATTTTGTTATTTTTGTACACTCTCAGAGTTAGGATTTTACTATCTATGACATAGGGGCATACAACAGGAGATGCTTGTTGAAATCTATCTGTCTTCTCTCATATTTCTCCTGTTTCAGGTGCATTTCTGGTTCCCTACCTTACAATGCTGTTCTTGTGTGGCATCCCTCTGCTCTTCCTGGAGTTTGCTATTGGGCAGTACACTCATTTAGGACCGGTACATGCCCTTGAGAAAGTCTGTCCCTTGTTAAAAGGTGAGTAACTTTACAGACAGTGGTTTCTCACATGCACAGAGAGCAATCATCTGAATGACTGGTTTAATATAGCAATGCATTCACAGTAAAAAGCCTCAGGGTTAATATCATTCTGAGAAAGTACAAATGTACACAAATGGACCCGACCCATAAGGTTCCATTTCCTTGCATTTGTACACTCTCAGAGTTGCAAATAGATAAATTAACAGTGGTGGATTTCATTATGTTCTCTCTTTTGTATTTAGTTGATCTGAAACAGTCCAGAAAAGAGGTTCTAGCATAGAGTGGCTACATAAGCACAAAGCCTGTCACATAAATTGCTATGTCAAAGGGTAAATGATTAGCAAGCTCAATCTTGTATGTACAGTAAATACTGTACAACACAAACAGGTTCCTGTGTCTGTGAATAAAATGTATAATTAAATGCAATACACAGTCCACAGTGGATATTTAATGAACAATTTGAACCCACTTCACAGCAACCAAAATAAATATATGAATACATAGTAAAGTGCTCATCATATAAGTACAGAGATTGCTTTGTTGACATTTACAACAGAGAGAGATATGTAGATAATTTATTTATTTATTATACATTTTCAGTTTTATGAATTCTGTGTGCATCCAATTAGCCTAATCTCCTGCTTATTTAGGCTTTGAGTTACAGTAGTTACTATTTCATAATATACTATACACAATAATTGGTGTATGACTGTAAGATTGGGTTGTTGTTTTTGAGTTTTATGAAACATTTGTGTAAGACAAAACTTACAAAACTATAATATGTATAGTATTCTACCCTGCATTATGTTCATTTGTCATTGTATTGGCCTGTAATAGCTGTTTTGTCTTAAAAAGAAAAGGTGTGTGTGTGTGTGTGTGTGTGTGTGTGTGTGTGTGTGTGTGTGTGTGTGTGTGTGTGTGTGTGTGTGTGTGTGTGTGTGTGTGTGTGTGTGTGTGTGTGTGTGTGTGTGTGTGTGTGTGTGTGTGTGTGTGTGTTTGTTTGTTTTTCATGAATATTGTTGTGTATGCAGTTTAATTGATTGTTTAGTGTTCTTTTTTTTTCTTTACAATCACAGTTGATGGCTGAGAACTTGTTAACAACAAATTCAGAGTCAATGCCAGAATTGGATTGAATTTATTGATTTATTAAATCACCTACTAGGTTGAGCTAATTTCACAAAAATAGTGGGAATTCATCAATGATATTTTACATACACTCAAATCAATTTCTGTTCACCTGACAAGAGCCCAGCCATCAACAGTCACCTCTCTTGGGTCTGACTTGCAAAGGCTTTTTGTGTCCTGTTCTAACTTACGGCTTTTCTCCATAGTTTTTATCTCCTCAATGACAGAGATAGTCTACCCGGTCAAAACATATGGGTCCATCACTTGATTTATCGCTCATTTCTGCCTGGTTAATGCTCTGTGCTAAGCGAGGGCCAAAAGCAGGTAGTTCTCTCTACATATTCTTCTGCTTGATAATTCTATTCCACTTGGTGCAGTAGAATGTGATATATTTGTGAGTAATTTCCCCCCCCCCCCCACCCCCACACACAAACATCTCCTGCATTCATTACATAGCTTATCAACAGTGGATAAAAATACCACAGGGTGCTTATGCATAGCATTATAAGCGATGGGTATAATAAAAAAAATGTATTCCATTCTTTCTCATTTTACTCATGGACTAAGAGCCTTATTGCAGATTATACTGTGTACAGTAAAAACCTCAGTGTTAATTTAAACTCTGAGTGTACAAATGTTCATTTGGTTCCATTTGTACACTGTCAAAGTTACAAATAGATAAATTGGGGCCAGAGATCACATTAGGCCGGTAATTGACGGTTTTGGCAATGTTTTAATTAACAAAAGCCAGAAAATACAAATCCCTCTATCCGGACGGTAAATAACAACAACAACAACACAGCAATTTATTATTATGACCTTATGACCGGCAATCAGAGTATCAGACACATTGCAAATCCTCTGCTCCTTCACAAGTCCCTCTCTCTCTCTCTCTCTCTCTCTCTCTCTCTCTCTCTCTCTCTCTCTCTCTCTCTCTCTCTCTGTCTCTCTCTCTCTCTCTGTCTCTCTCTCTCTCTCTCTCTCTCTCTCTCTCTCTCTCTTTTTCACACACACACACACACACACACACACACACACACACACACACACACACACACACACACACACACACACACACACACACACACACACACACAAGCAAGACGGAGAGATTGGCACATATGAGAAGTTCCGTGTGGAACTGTTACAAAGAATCTCTAACCACAGACACGTGGACAGCAGACACCATTGACTAGCCCATTATGTCGCCATAATTATTCTGAAGTGCCTATTTTTGTACAGTACCCTTTGATTGTTCATTATTCTGAAGAAAATGTGTTATAAATTGATGATTCATAATTTTGATGAGAAACCATGTGCATGCAGCCACGCACACAAAATGTGCGAATTGTAATGTAGCTAATTAATCTGCTTGTGCAAGATGAAGCTGTTAAGCTATAGTACATTTTTATATTACTACTTTATAGTCAAATTGTTTTCAATAATGCTGCAACTGTTGTTGGCAAAATGTATGCGACTGCTTGTCGTTCATGCATAAAAAATGGATATGGCCGTTATTTTTTATCAGATGTCTGGTAAACTGTAATCTTCCGGACATTGTGACAGGCAGTTTAAAATCCTAAAGTGACCTCTGATTGGGGCCTAATGCCTTCTTCAGCGTGCCGTGTACCCAGTTTGACTCCTGGTCTGGACTGCTTGCTGTGTTTCAGTCCCCTGCTCTCTGTCCACCTTTCTTGTCTCTCTCTCTCTCACTGTCGCTATCGAGATAAAGCAGAAATGACCCAAAAAGAAGAAGAAAAAAAACTAAACAAAAAAAACCAAAATGGACAAATTAACACTAGGGATGTTACTGTGTTATGAACTCAAGGAAAAAACGAATATCTTAACAGAAAAAGTGTTTTAAAAAAAGTATAAAAACGTCTCTCAAAGTCTGAAGTTTAGCTTCTAACTTGACAGTGTACTCATTTTGTCATTTTGACCAAATTGCTAACACTCAAAAGAGTTGTGAATTTAGTAGACCTCAGTTGTGGTCCTAACAGTTTTCCTCTAATTAAGGGTGGTGAATAATGATTCAGATCAGTTCAGCAGCCAGCTCAGAGAACAAGATGATACCAGGCATTATCACACAACAAGTTCTAAAGTTTATTAAGCACATAGAGCATATACTATATTTGCAGAGGTTGCTGGAAGATATGAGTTATGACTGATAGAGATAGACCAAGACAAGAACAGACTGTGTGCTGAGCATACAGTTACTGTATGTGATAAAGAGAAAGATATACAGTACACATTGTACATGTACATTATCTAATAAGGAGATTAATTGTATAGTCACAGTGACATCTCATGTTTGGGCCAGCTGTATCTTTGAGAGCAAGCATATCTACATGCTTACGCAGCTACTAGAATTACTCAATATAGTTCATTACAGATGCTGTTATGCGGGTTAAACTTCAAGTTTATTACAACATTCGTGATGACAAGACTGGGATAAATGGTGAACCTGAGCTCAATATAATGACCTCCCATGTACTGTAGTGTCATTACAGGACATTATGCTGTTCTGCCATGTTATGTTACGTTAACGTAATTTTCACTTATTTTCTGTGTTTATTGTTTTTGATTGATTTGTTTGTTTGTTTTATTCCATTCAAATATTAGATCTACATTTGACTATTAACTTAAGCACCATCAACTATGCAAATTTCAATTCTTCTTCCATCTTTGTGAAATAGGTTTTAGACGGTTCCTCTTAGCTCCGAGGCCTTCCCATAGCTTCACTGTGCTGGGTTGTTTTTGAATTCTGCGGATTGATACGACTTGACAGGGAGAACTGAAACATCATAAGCCACTTGCAGTGTATGTGGTCGGCCAATGGAGCAGACAGCCATTTCAACTAGATGAAACAACAAGCACAGTGACAACAATAGCAGAGCAGCTTAACATGGAGTATGGCCAGTGGTTCTAACTGATCTCTGAGCTCAGAGGGGTTTGACTGGACTCTGTCATTGTGTTGACTCAGAGGTGTTTTTCAGCTGCCTCTCCCTTGGTATTTACCAGATAGGGAGATAAGATTCATTGAAGCAGAGCATTCCATCCGATCTCTGGCGAGCGGGCACATTTTGGCACATATCCGGAATACTCACTCATGGCTAGAGTTAACAAAACTCTATAGGAAAACTTAATGTCATCTTTGTTATTTTTTAATAATATCTGGTGTTTTTTACAGTATGTCAAAGACAGCTTTGGGAATGGAAAATATAAAAGGAACCCATCAGGTGGCTTAAGGTTTACTGAGACCATAATATAGTGATTTACAAAATGAATGTAGGTTACTGCTGGCAAATGCATTGCTAACACTTTTTCCTTTGTCTTTTGTTAGAGTGTGTGTGTGCGTGTGCGTGTGTGTGCGTGTGCGTGTGCGTGTGTGTGTGTGCGTGCGCACGTCTGTCTGTGCGTGTGTGCTTGCATGTGTGTGCATGTGTAATTAGTTTTTTATCTTCTGTTTTATCGAGTGAAGGCATTGCACCAGCTAAATAATTAGTACTGTAGAATCGGAATATAACTTATACAATATGTTACAATATGGATACAATATGCTTGGGGTACAATATGTTTGGACATGCAACAAATTTGCCTTGGTGAGGTTGGTGCAAAGTAGTGAACATAAACCCCTAAGAAAGATATTCAGTCTGTCCAAATGGCCAGCTAAGAGCTCCAGAGGTACTTTTCATTCACTGACTCTGTCGTCTTATCTCCCTCTGGAAGGGGGCAGGCAATACAATCTTTTAGGATAATTAGTTATAATTATTAGTTAAGGCTTTTGAAGGTGTAAAAAGTGTACAGCATATTACAATAAATTGTATTTATGAGAATCTGGTGAAGAAAATTTCATATTTGTATTTTATTTTAACAGCAGAACTATATATTCATTAACAAACTCTGTAAATCCATACTGGTTGCAGGCATTCAATATTCTATGTAATATAATACAGCTGACTTCTGCAAATTTGCCCCCTCACCGCTCCAAAGGTCCGTTGTTATCGAGTTATCAACTTGAAATGTCACCTATAGAACAGGTTACATAATAAAGTAATGTGGGCACTAACATTCCAGACTGTGCCTCCACAGATTCACTTAACAATACCGAATGACATTGTTATTCACACATCACAAGAAGAGAATGCAGTACAGCATCCACCACTGTGCACTGCTCATGCATGACTGCTGCAGAAAAGGACTCTGATTCGTGCGTTTTTCACTCCATGTTACTCTGCAGGTGTCGGCTTGGCAACAGTTGTCATCTCCTTTGTGCTCTGCACTTACTACAATGTGATAATGTCCTGGGCATTGTACTACTTCTTCAACTCATTTGGAGCCCCCCTCCCCTGGCAGTCCTGTAACAACACTTGGAATGCCATTGGCAACTGCTCCAGTGGTTTCCCTGGCAATGTGACGCACCTGCACTCTGCAAGTCAGCAGTTCTTTGAGTGAGTAGTATTCAACACTTAAAAACAATTAATGTGAACTATACAATACAGTACTGTCATTAATGGGGACAAAAAGTGAAACTGCTGAATGATAGGATTAGTTTTCAATGCTTATATCACAGCCCTTACGTACATGTGGAATATTTGGATGCAGTAATGAAAATCACTGTATTTGTATTTTCATACATTGTATCCATATCCTCCCAGTCATAGACTTCTGGAGATAACCAGGGGCATTGAGGAATCTGGTGGACTTCGCTGGGAACTCCTTGGCCTTCTCCTGATGGCCTGGACCATTGTGTATTTCTGCATATTTAAAGGTGTCAAATCCACTGGAAAGGTTAGAGAAACAGCATTATTTATTCATGGATTGATGACTAGCATTAGTACAATTGTAGGTGCAACTGTATGAAAAAAGTATAACTTATATAACCTTTATTCCAGCCAGCTGTCATTCAGTATGAAGTTTGATGGAGTGTATATGCTACAGTATGATTGGAAAACCAGTCAGATTGAAAAAGGTGCACTCGTTTTCTCAGATGGAGGCGCGCCGTCTGAAGGGGACTTGAGCCACGAGAGGCACCGGCGAGCGAGCTTAGGCCGAGCGAGTCGTTGTGCTGAGCGTTGCAAAGTCACCTTCAGCCGACTCAGCGCCGCCGGAGTTATGACAGAATCGTAAATCATCGATCCCGCTAGTCTCGGTACCTCCGAGGGGACGGGGGGGGTGTGGGGTGCGCCGCGGGAACTAGAAGAAATCTGACTGATTTTCCAATCATACTGTAACATATACAGTACTGCACCCCAGAATGTCTTAACAGGAAAGGTTTGGTTAGGGCGCTTACCACATGGCTCTGATGTCTGACAGCATGTACCTGGTTTGATTGCCAGGCCGGGCGGACCATTTGCTGCATGTCACTCCCCTACTCTCTCTCCCTTCTTGCCTCTCTACACTAAGTATCAAATAAAGGCAGAAAAAAAACATTCAACAAAATGCTCTCATTGATGGCTCTCTTTCTGCCCTGCAGGTTGTGTATTTTACAGCTGTATTCCCATACTTCATCCTGTTTGCCCTACTGGTCAATAATGTGCAGCTTCCTGGAGCAAAAGATGGCATCCTCTACTTTGTGACACCAGTGTGGAGTAAACTCCTTGAAGTTAAGGTAAAATGGATTGTGCTTTTTTTTGACAAAGCATGCAACTGAGGTCATTGCTGTAAATTGGGTAAATACCCCTGTTAATGACTTGTGTACTTTAAATAACAAAACTTTGGTATAGTTTGCATGCTTTTAAATCATGCCAAGAACCAGCAGATATTTACATTGAGCAACAGCGCAACTTAAAGGGCCATACCAGTGTTTTTGCATGTTTAGCCTTTTTACAAGTACACAAGTCATGTATACTTTACATTACAGCCAACCATTCTTTCAAAGTGTTATTGCCTGTAGTGTAATTGTCTCTGTCATGAACCAACTCAAAGTCCAGACAAAACCACACAAGTATGGATCAAAGTAAAACAAATTATACTATATTAAAATTGGAAGTCTAATGATGAGCGAGGTACGCCAAGTGGTCAGTGCCGAGATTGGGTATTCGGGCTGTATTAGAATATGACGTCCTAACTCTTCTATTGTAGAAGAAAGAAGTCTCTGCCCCCGCCCAAAAGGGGGAGCCTCGCCCCGAGCACTTACATAGCCGTGCACTTACATAGCCGTGCTCTTACATAGCCGTGCACTTACATAGCTGGCCACCATGACCATAACCATATAAGGAGTTCCCAGGTGTGGCACTTCCTTCTGACACACCTCTGTCAGTCTGACCACCTCCCTACACAAGGCTATGTAGAGAAGGAACAGTCAAATACGTCACATTCTAAGCGTTCTTTCTCGGAGACCAGCCAAGTGTATGAATAAACACTATCTTTGAATTATTGCAACCTTTGTGAAATAATTGGTTCAGGAAAATAAATATGTGTAAATATCTTCTTTTATTTTAGTTTATTTGACTAATGTCACCCTAATTCAAAGATTGTGTTTAGTTATACGCATGTCCACCGGACTCTCAATGACATAAATACTTTTACTTACATATTACTTTGCGCAGGAATTTCCACAGAAAATGATTGAAGGGCAGCAACAACAAAAACAACGCTCAGTGCATGAGTAAACACACCATTACACAACAGGGTGTTCACCATTTCTATTTAAATAAATGTTGTTACGTTTTGGTGCGGCTGAATGCCTTTGGAAAAAACACACACGCAGCCACAAGCAGAGTGGGAGGGGTCATCACAGTTCATATTGGAGACCGATAACATACTGTAAAAGATCAACATGATTGGTGACAGTGCACCTTGACAAATATGAAAACATTAAAGGTGACGGCACACCTTGACAAATATTAATTGATTGATATGATTAACTTCGGTAAAGTTTGCAATGCTTATAAACCAGCACAAAGGTGACTCAAAAGTGTTCTGAAAAAGGTATGTTACTATGTCAGTGGCTTTCAAACTTTTTCTTGTCAAGGACCCCCAAAATTATATATTATTGTGTTTGGCCGCCGACCCCCATCTCAAAATATTGTTATAGGGACAGCCAGGATGAAAGATTGGAGTTAATTAAAAATGTTTGCTTTAAATATATAGACCAATTATTTGTTTACCAACATTGAGACTGGATGCACAGGTGATTGTTTCATACAATCAATTCTCAACCTTTTCGGGGGTGCGCTGGTTTCAGCACACCCCAACCCCCTCTTGTGTGTTGTCTAGTGCTGCGCGCCCTAGCGAGACCTGACAGAATGGGTTTGACGCTTGCGCAGTATGACGCTTGCAACCAGTGTGACGTCGTCTGTTAAGGGGTCTATATATTCAAAGATTTGCAAAAATGTTCATGATTTTTGAATAGCTAAAGTATAAAATAATGGTTAAAGTGTTTTAAAAATAATAATTCCCGGTCTTAATAGCTGTTCCAAAATGTAAGCATGGTTTGCTTGCCCTAACTAGTTAATGTTAATATGCTGTAGGAAAAAATAAAATAAATTCACAGTGCCACACAAAGGGCCCAGACACACATATGCTTCAGACGCGTCAGACATGGCAGCTTCCCCGCTCAGTTCACTTCTATTATGGGAGGAAGGAGGTGGAGCGTGCTATTCCTGCATGTTGACGACGCTGAAGCGTGTGGCAAACGCAAGATAACATCAGAAATGGAAGTGTCCGACTCATGCAGATGCGTTGGCTGAAGCGCACGTGTTTCTGAGCCCAAAGGCTATAACGGCAACTTTTAAGGTGGAGTTTTCTTGCATGTATTACTCAATGCATGAGTTGATGCCACGAATCAGCAAGACACCTTAAATGTCAATATGACAACTTTGAACATTTCATTGTTTTTATTGGCTCTCTTGCGTGACATAGGGTACATTAACACATCTGCGTCAGAAGTGTTGTAGCCGACGCACACTGTGGCGTCAGATGGAACTGTACCTTTCCTCCACAAAGCAGCAGGAAAGATTCTAAACAAAGTACTGTGCATAAGGATTTGTCTTTTTGAACATTTTAACATAATTGCACAGGACAAGTAACTCAAAAAGCCTATACAAAGCCTATTATTTAAATATACAAAGAAAAGACTGACAATGACCTTTACCAATAATCAAAATAAATAATGTACTATGGCCAAAACAGGCCATATATTTAGTCATTTCAACGTTACATTTTTTTTCTTGCCCTAAATGCATATGGTTGGATCGGCAGTTCTGGACAACTGGATATCCATATATGCCTATTGCCTTTATATGGACATATAGGTTGGATCGAATGGACAACGTCTGTGTCATAGTGACCTGAAAATTGGGAAGGCTAGGAGATCTGGCTTGAGGCTGGGGGGGTGCACGAAATCGCTGAAATCGTGCACGCGAAGAATTGGTTTTTGGTTACTTTATTTCGGTTTTAGGGTTAGGGTTAGTTTAGGGTTATGTTATTTAATTCTTATTTTTGCCTGATTTTACTGATTTATTATAAAAAAAATAACTAAATAATGCTGCGCGCACATATATTATATATAATTTGCACAATTCCCAGAATTTCCTAGCATAACATTAGGGAAGGCTTAGCCTACCCTAGCCTTCATTACCCGCAGCCGCCTATGGACATGCCTATATATGGACATGCCTATATATGGGCGTATCGGGTTTGTTTATGGTTATGTCTGAGTCATAGTGACGTGGCCGTAGTCGCCGGCCGGGCCTTCCATTAGTCAATTTTAATATAGGATTCTGTAAGAAGATTGTTACAGGCCTATGCACACAACAGTAGGTTTCTCAGGAGAAATGATGCAGGTGTATGCTTCAATTGTATTGAGCACGGAATGTCTGTCAGTGCTAAACTTTAGTTTTGCATGGATGGGTTGTGTACTTACTTAACCTGTCAAAGAACCCAAGAACAGACAAGACATATCTTGTCTGTTCTTGTTAAATGTATCAAGCCAAATTTTATGTATATCACAACACAAATCACAGCTGCTGCCGAGCAGGGAGTCCGCTGTTCTCTGCTCGGGGGAGGGGGGGGGGCTTCACCATTACTGCAGTTCAGGACACACTAGACCGGGCATTCGGGGACAAGCCCCTAGAACCGAGAGAGAGCGGTGAAGCGCGTTGGACATGCTGGCCAATTATAGGTACTGCAGCTTATTACGGCTGGGGCCAGACATAAGAATGAGTGAAAAATTGAGAGAGACACAGGAAACTAACCGACACATGATGATACAAAGAAGAGGTGCCTGTAATAGGCCATAGTTTGTTGATGTTCAAACTGTGTTTTTCCTACCTTGCAGGAATCCAGTAGTAATTTCAGTATGTTAATGTCTAGCCGAACTAAATTCAAATGGTCATGCCAGAGAAACAGATCATTTTAAGGAGGGTTTATCACTTGAAAGTTTGATTTAAAAAAATAATGTTGGGAAATTCGTTAATTATTCCAAAATTAAAGAAATTAATCTTGGGGAAATGGTTGGCAGTAATGTAAAGTTTAAGTGAGTATTCAATGGAATAAAACATCCATTTTAAGTTATGTACCGTACTTGAAATAATTAATGATTAGGCTCCGGTGTCTTTCAAGATACCCTTTCAAGGTGTGGCACAACATGATATCTAGCACAGCAAACCCATGTTCATATGTCTAGACTAGAGCTCATGTTGGTCAGTGCTCCTTTATTCTATTGGTCATGGAATTGAATTAAATTGGAATTACATGCTGTATCAAGTAGAGCTCAATCAAAAAAAGTAAACTGCACTTTAGACTTTAGGTAACTAAATATTTCTTACTTTGTGGTATCTTATCAACATAGGTATGGGTTAACGCTGCTGCCCAAGTTTTCAACTCCCTTGGAATAGGATTTGGCAGCATGATTTCGATGGCCAGTTACAACAAGTTTAACAACAACATCCTTAGGTAATGATTTTGTATTTCTATGTACACAATGTTTGTAATTGTATAGCTCCAAGACGTTATGATAGCAACAAAAAATTGTTGCTATCCAACTTGCCTGTTTACATGTCAGTGGCAACGAAATTGTTTTAAAATGGCAGTTCTGGGAACAAGTGGACTTTATGTGTTTATGAGTTTGGTGGTCATGGGAAATCATTGTTTACTTTTTTCTACTTTTTCTTCAGGGACACTTTAATTGTATCCCTAACTAACGCAGCCACTAGTGTCTTGGCCGGCTTTGTCATCTTCTCAGCAATTGGTTACATGGCTCATACCCATAACCTCCCTGTGGACAACATAGCTACAGATGGTAAGTGCTTTATGCTTCCTGGGGTTTATTTATTATCTTTTCTGTTTGCCTTAGTATTAAACAAAGGAACAAGACAGGGTCATGGAAGAGTTCTCTCCACCATTTATGCACATCAGTTTGACATACAAAAGGACCCGTATGCCGAAAGAACAGCATGTGAGCAGACTGGAATATAGAACTAAGAGAAATAGACCTGGGAACATAATACACATATAGTAATACAAAACTCACAGGAAACACAAACTGAATATTTGTCCAGTTTGTCTGTGTGTCTTTGATTGCTTGTCAGAAATGTTGTTCAATGGTCCCTAGATTACCTGTAAAAGTTTGGAAGTAACTTGGTTGAGGTCAAATGTCAAAATCATTTTGGAACATAATTTAAAGTATTGTCCAATTCTTTTAAAACTAGAACAAAATGCTCTTAGGTAATCAGGCCGACATCCAGCACACAGGGGGCACACAGATGATACGTAGCCTGCGAGTTAGTTCAGGCAGTATACACTCGAGAGGTTACACACTGCGGTTATGCAGGCGCTTACGGCGCTTACTACAATACATTACTCAGACCATACGTCATAGCTGACGTGACATCAGCTGACCAATCAGCGGGTTATTTAAGCTCACCTCAAGTCTCTGTTCATTCTGCTGTCATTTGTCCCCTGGTCTGTTGGTATGCAACTGTTTCTCCCACCACCACCCCAGCACCACCAGTGGGCTCTGCTATTGGTTCTGTTCCCCATGGGGGATGTTATGTTATGTTATCTATCTCCCTGCTCTTAATGGTTAATGATGGCTGTATGATTATGTTGAGCAGGGAGAAAATTAGGTTGCAGAGCCTGAACGCCAAGATAAATTATTATATCACACTTGTATTCACATTCAAATAAATATTGATTCAAAATATTCGTGAGTTATCTGACTGAACTATTTTACTGAGCCCTTCCTTAATCCTGCAATGGTTTGCAAATCTCAAGGGTGAGGCATGACTTCACCTGTGCCTCATTAGAGAGTAGGTCACTTTTGTTGTTGCCCATTGGTGGAGCAGAGTTGGTGGAGCAGAGCTGGGTAGAGAAAGGTGGGTTAAAGTAAGCCAGGTTTGACCCACCTCACCACCTAGGATAAAAGCAAGTGCTCACTTGCACTACTGTAGTATTAGTGGGGGGCAGAGATAGGACTTGTGCCTGTCACCACTTGTTTCTAATAATATTTATAGAGGATATATGGTAAAAGTTATTAAATTACAAGTTTTTATCTGTGGGCAGCTTTCATTTACGACAAATTTAGCTAGAGCAGTGTGAGGATGAAATCTTAATTATTATTAAGTAAAATGTGTCCTTTGTTCCATTTCTCTTCTGCCTTCCTCAAGTTGGCCTAACATACAGTCATTCATTATTCATGGATTGAAGAGCTCCACATTGTATCTTTTGCTGTGGTGTAACTGGTGTTACATTGTCTCTCTCAGCACATAATATGCCAGGTGACAGGTTGTTTGTTTGTTCTCGTGTCTTTCATGGCATGTGTGGTGCATTATTGAATTATCTTTGTCTATTTCAGGCCCTGGCTTAGTCTTTGTCGTATACCCTGAAGTCTTCTCAACCATGCCTGTCTCTCAAGTGTGGGCCCCCCTGTTCTTCTTCATGCTTCTTTGCCTGGGTCTGGATAGTCAGGTATGACACGTCTCTATTTTCTATCGCTGTAGCTCCATGTCTCTCTCTGTCATGCAGAAAATAAGAGTTGGCACTCGAAACTCTAAAAGGAGCTAGAGACGTACACAAACCTGAAAGGAGGGTGTACCTCCAGGGGAGTATGCTGAGCAACGTTAATTGCAATGAGTGGGCGGGGATTTTCTGTGCCCTGTCCAGTCATAATATAGCTCAATGTTGTTAGCGTGCTCGAGAAATTCGATGCTGATTAGCCTAGTAGTATACAAGATTAGGTGTTGAGCTACTGTAGCTGTGGAGAGACACACACAGGGCTAAACGAACTACTAAGGAACTACACACTGATGGATAACCGGATAGTGTGTTGACCACACAATTGCAACGTTGGCGTCTCAATTCTGGTCAGAGACTTATGTTACATGTTGTTCCCCTTTTCCCCCTCAACGTCCTATCTTTCTACACTCTCCCATCTACAAAAAAACATTGATTTGGAGGCTACACTTCTATTGACAATGTTAGACAATGTTTACCACTCCAGTGGTAAAAACAATATGTAAAAATAAATAAATGCATACTGACTCAATACAGAATACAAACACTGTACTTATTAACAGCACCACCTTACTGGTCAACCATCACCAGTATTGCAGAAAATACATGGTCAATTAATCATAACATTTCTCACATTGCAACAGCTTGATAACTAATTGTTGTTCTTGAAAATGATAAAGAAAATAACAAAGTCATTGCCTGTAACTTACTTAAACAACAATGGATTGTAGGAAATTCCAGGAAACTGAACAGCAATGTGTCTAGTCCCCATAATTACTGTACATGTTGAGACAATCCTGAAAGTAGGCTCCTCTGTTGCCCTCTACAGGCTGTTTGCAGTACAGCTATAACAGCAGTTTCAACTAAATACAGTGTGTCACAAGAGCATTGCTGGCATCAACGCCACGCCACCAAACACAACAACTGATATCCTCAGAGTCCCTGCTGCTATAGAGATGTTGCTCATGACTGTTCCCATGTCAAGCTCCCCCATCACACCACCAACAAGACATTCTACACCAGACCCTCCTTCTCTTATTCTAAATAAGGTATAGGCTACTCAATCCACACAAACGTAGCACATTTGATATTCTATCCAGTAGTTCCCCACACACCTTTGGACCTTATCTACTTCCATACACTAGTCACCTTTGTTACTTGGTGAATAGTGTGGATATATTCAACGTTTGTTTTTTTATGTAACCTTTTGTGTAACCTAGAGTGGTATAGCTATCTGCACATGATATAAGTCCAAATTATGTCAATCCTCTTTAACTGTTTGTTACACACTGGTGTGGTGAGGACCCAAACTGTGCAGAAAGACAGGAGCTAACCCTAGCCCAAAACCTAAGACTGGTTGTTTTAATACAGGTGACACAGGTGATTTAATAAAGGTGACACAGGTGACACAGGTGAACAAAGACAGGAGCTCTCTAACATAAACTTGACACAGGTAACCCACAACAATGAGGACTGTCTGGCCAGACAGGAACATAGAAGTCAGAAAACTAAACCAGGGAACATAATACACATAGGAATACAAAACCTAGACAAGGAATGAGGCACAAAGTCTCAGCCATGACACTGTTGCTTCCGTGCTCCATGAGTGGCGAATGCATAATGGTATTTTATTTCTCTTTCCATTCGGTCTCAGTGCATGGTCTCAAATTCACACTTTTAGCACATTAGAAAATGGGAATAAAGTGCATTCTGCTAATATAAACAAACTATTCCTGGAACTTATTTTTGGTTAAGTGAAACAGCTGTATTCATGTTATATTACACTTTGAAGTTTAAAGAAAATCTGTAGTGGCACAGACAGTGTAATGTGAGAGATGATAACATAAAAAAAAGAAGCTCAGTCAATGGGTGGCATGCTCAAACCCAGCCCTTTAAACTCAAATTATTCTTTCCTATTTTATGCTATAAACTTAATTCACACTTTAAAAAGCGCAGTGTGTTTTTTCAATGTTTTAGCAGAATCAACGGTCGGTGTGACCGGTACCGGTCACACCGACCGTTGATTCTGCTTATGCGGCGGATTCTGCTAATGCTTTTCAATGAGAACAGAGTTTTTTTTGCGAAATCTGCGAATGGCAACAAACCACATTGGTCATTATGACAATTCCCCCTTGTACTGTTAGTCCCTTGTCACTACTGACCCCTACTGGTTGGTTAATTAGGGAGGAGTTAGGCGAGCAAGTGTAACCTCTGATACACGTGATGCCGATGGTCCACTTTCCTCTGACAGTGAGGAGTTTTCACCAGGAGGATGTAATGCATGTGAATGCATTATATGCATCTGTGAGACCCTATTCACATCTGCTGTTTTGAAGCTTATACTCAGCTGAAGGTAATATCATTAATTGTTGGTGTTTGTTTTTGGTGTTACTGTGTGCCAGCATGGGCTCATGCTGGGTTTAGCCTTCAAAATGGCTGCTGTGAATACGGTCCCATTCTCACACCCCTTGCGTGAAATGGGTGATGGTTGAGACAAGATGTTTACTATGTGGCACCCGTTGACGCGATTCTGAGGGTGCCACACATTCATGTTCTGTAGCAGTCTTGCATGCATCAAAAAGTTGAATGTCTCACTTGTACGCAAATGAAAAGTTCATTTTGCCAGGTGGCATCCAATCAGATTGCTGAATGTGATGGAGTAACTCTTAGGTCAGTGACACATCACTTGAGGGTTAGTATTGAGTCAATAGTACTAACCTCGATGACAAAATGGTTAAAAACTTCTTTTTTGCAGTCTTGCCTGCAATAAGCTTCTATTACAGGAAGTTGAACATTTTCAACTTATCTTCCTCCTAATACAAATGGCAAAATAGTTTCCAAGGGGGGTGCAGCGCGGAACAAAATGACGCTTCACCGGCGCATTTCACTGTTTTAGCGCTCCTTCAGCAGCCGCTGCTTCTAAATGTCGGCGCTTTTCGGCGATAGTTCTGTCTTCTTTCACTTTCTCCACGCCGTTTGGTGCCCCCCCAAGGTTGGTGCCCTGTGCTTCAACAAAAAAAAAAGTTTTAACTAAAATTACTTATGCACACGTAAACTGAACTAAAATGTATCAAACAAACTTAAAACAAAAAAATAAATAATCATAATGCTGGCGTGTCTTTGCGTCAAAAATCACAACTGCACCTCTGGTGTTAGGCTCCCAATTTCTTATTAGTCACACTTTTATTAATAGGAACTAGTCCATACCCACATTTCCACCCACCGTCCAACTGGGATTTGGGACAGTGACCGCTACTACAGATCCCATAGGCTGTGGTGAAAATGCACATAAAAACCACTTAAATTTGGGGAGCGTTAAGATCAATCTATCTTCTAGAGCTTTATAGATCTATGGCAGATCTTCATAGCTCTTTCACCGAGTGATTATGGTCCCATAGATTTGGTACAAGTGCACTGAACAAATGTGTAAAAATCTAACTAAATAAAGAGAAAACTCCCTGATGCCACCAATGACCTCACAGTACTGTCATAGGCTGGCTTCCAAGTACTATGATAATGGCTACTGCTATGAATTATGACCTTTACCTGCTTGACCCAGTACATAATGTGGTGAATCACTCTCATCTGCGTAAGCATAATTGATACCCTTGACTACCATGACCATCAACTACTTTATCAGATAGTCTGACGTTTGTGCACAATGACACGAGATGCATGTTCTATTCCTATTCATTCTGTTCTAGTCCTTGTCTCATATATTTTGGTCACGTCATGTGTCCAATACTTTATGTATATTCTCTATGTGTGTATTAAACTTCAGAACTTGCCGTGTGATACTGCCTGGTGTCATCTTGTTCTGCACGCACACGACTCAACTGAAACATCACTCACCACCCTTAGTTAGAGGGAGACTCTTAAAGGACCACATGGTTGGTCAACCGAAATCACAACAGCTACTGCACTAAGTGCGCTGACAACGGGTGCAACAGCTTTTGCATAAGCGGAGGATGTGTTCCCAACGTGCATCATTCAGGCAATTATATTTTGTGTGTGAAATGTGCTATACAATGAATTGCCCCTACCTTGCCTTGCCTATTGCCGAGTATGACATGGCTCAGCTTCAGTATGAAAGAGAAACACAGGTTTCAATCAATGAACTGCATTGCTTATGATCAGAAGCACACTAGTATGGCACTGTGGCACATGGTGCTTAAATCTTTCCTGGGTGGACTGCTCAAGTAATGAAGTACTGACAAAATAGCCAAATCTCTGTGCTACAGTTTGCCATGGTGGAGGTGGCTGTGACATTCATCATGGATGGTTTTGGTGCCAAGGCTCTACATTTCCTGAAGAGACAAGAGATAGTTGTCCTGGTTGTATGCTTAATTGGCTTTCTCCTGGGGATTCCACACGTTACTAAGGTAAGTGGCAACCAGTGAAGCCCTGCTGACAGGTCAGCCAGGCAAAACTGAGTACACATGTTGAATGTTAAGCTTGATTTATTCATTGATCAACAGTAGTGCTTGCCGAAAATAACTGATTTTAAAATAAGTTATTTTCGGTGAGCGACACCATCGTGCACCTAAAGCACTTAAGCATAATTGAGTATAAATTAGGCTTAAATGTTTGCTCTTTGAACACAGTTTTTAACCTGCGTTGTCCTGTTCCTATTGGGATGCTGAGCCCTTGCCTTTCTATTTTCAACCAGGGGGGCATATATGTGTTCCAACTAATGGACCACTACACAGCTGTGGTTTCCCTCATGTTCCTGGCTTTCTTTGAAGTTCTAGCATTCTGCTGGATTTTTGGTAGGAAGCACATGCATGATTAATTTACAAATGCTTTTAAAGTTGTTTTTGTTGTTTCTTCCTCCATAAGATTAGTCTAGAATGAATACTCAAATATTCAAAGACTTTATTTGTCACATATTCATATGTGTATGAGCAGTGAATATCTCATATTTTATTGCAATATCTTATATTGCAATAAAAAAAAGTGATGAAATTAAATTGTTTTTATTAAATGTTTTAAGTATGACCTTTTTATAAGTGCATCCTTCTCCCCTCAGGAGTACAAAATATCTCAGTTATGATAAAGAGGATGCTGGGAAAGCCTCCTAATGTGTACTTCCGCCTATGTTGGTTGGTGTTCTCTCCCGTGCTGGTGCTGGTGAGTGGGTACATGGCATCATTTTGATGATAAATGCTATTCATTTATCTCGTTCCCTCAAATTAGTATCTTGTTCCCTCGAATTAAAGGAACAAGATAGTATTTCGAGGCCACAAGATACTTAGGAGGACCTAACACACTTTTACTTGGATTATGTGACAGCCTATGTGCGTTCATCGTATTCTTTATTATGGTGAAGAAATTGATGCTATTCAAGGATTATTATTATTATTATTATCGTTTTGTCCATGTCTGTGTACAGTTGGTGCAATTGATACAGTAGCCGGGCGCACAGCGGCATAACATTCAGAGGCTCCCTCTCTCCTAATTCTCAACGAATCTCTGTGATTCTAGTTGTCCTAAAATCAGCAGAAGTTAGAGTGTCAATTCCTTGTGTCAATTGTGTTTATAGATATAAGATGATAGTCTATTCAAAGAAGACAATGATTTGTGTTGCGCGTCGTGCGCAATGCCATTTGCTCTGTTCAGTTTCATTAATCCATTAGGCAGGAAACAAAGAACAGTTTTAATAAAACATTTTCTATAATCAGTAACATGTGGGTGATAATGATGTCGATCAAATATGTTTTTTTGAAAGGCAATCAAAGGCTAGAGCGTATGTAGCAAACGTCGGTATAGTGTCCAAGCGGCTCAGTGCGGCTGAAGAGTTTTCACCGCAACATAATTAATCCATTGCGCAGGACATAATGAACGGATTACAATAATATAACATTCTCTATAATCAGTAACATGTAGGTGATACTTATGTTTATCAAATATGGTTTTATTGAAAGGCAATCAAAGGCTAGAATATGAAGCAAACGTCGGGTGTACAGTGTCCAGCGTTATCGGTGTCCCAGTGCGGCCGCAGAGTCAGACTGGGTGGACACAGATGCACCGACACTTCTGAATTAAGTGATTGTGAATGTGATTGTCATTACAATTTTACTGTAGTCCACAAAAGTGTGACTGTTAATTCCTTGTGTCAATAAGTTGTGTTTTTATCAGCAGTTGCCAGTTAAGCTTATCTAAGACGAATACAATGTCGTTTGATCTGCGTTTGCTATAACCACACCAGTTAGGTATAGGAAGCTACAGGTCCTATCTTGGACTTATAAGGGGTAAGGCGGCGCGCAAGATAGGGCCCATGTCTATTGTTCACATTAATATCAAAGTAGAATGACTGAATAGAGGGAGGAGACCATATCTACAACAAGGGATGCAGGGACGCAGTAACACACCGTGCAACCCCTTTTTTGAGCAGGAGAATGCCAGGAGAATGTGGACCACAGTAAATTGAATGACAATCACTTTCACAATCACTTAATTCAGAAGTGCCGGTGCATCCGTATCCACCCACTCTGACTCTGCGGCTGCACTGGGGCGCCGATAACATTGCACACTGTACACCCGACGTTTGCTTCATTCTCTCTAGCCTTTGATTGCCTTTCAATAAAACCATATTTGATCGACATAATTATCACCCACATATTACTGATTATAGAGAATGCTTTATTATTATAAACTGTGCTTTGTTTCCTGCCTAATGGATTAATGAAACTTTTTTGCGATTTTGTAACCCTTATTTTTCACCAATCAATCTGCCATACCTAATAGCATTCTTGATGAAAGAAATATACCCTTACAAGGTTAATGTATTCCTTCTAGACTATCCTCATCTCCAGCATTGTCCAGTACACTCCTGCTCGTTATGGGAAGTATACATACCCAGTTTGGGCAGAAATGATGGGCTGGGCCATTTCACTGTTTTCCATTGTGTGGATCCCGCTTGGAGCCATTCAAGAGATCTATAACAACAAAGGCTCATTTATTGAGGTGAGTATTAGAATAAGGTAAACTACACACTCACTTACACAGATGTAAAATGCTAAGGTGTAAAGTTCTGACTAAGTGTTTTTTGCTGTACTTCCATATATGTAGGGTATTGTGGTTTTGCATGATAATGAAAGCTGTATATTTTAATTACACTGTGCAAGTAAAGGCCAACTAAGGACAAGAGTTGAAAATTAACAACAGGTATAAACTCTGTACAGCACATCAATTTGATGCTCTGTATTGGAACTATGTTAAATTGCATAGTCCCTATCACATAAAACTCAAATATAAAATCAACTCTGGAAAGACTTTTTCATGCATTTTATCCTATCTAACCCACAGAGAGTCAAAACCGCAATGGCTACCACAATAGATCTTGAAGACAAAGATCACTTGCCGGAGAAACAAGAAGAGAACAACCCAGAGTCAGAAGCCTTATTTACATCAATGGCATGACCACGGATAAAATATTCTATGATGTGACATACAAGTGACATATATATATATATATATACACACATATATATGTGACTTGTATGTATGTGTGTGTATATGTATATGTGTGTGTACATATATATGTATGTGTATATATATATATATATATATATATATATATATATATATATATATATATATATATATATATATATATATATATATATATATATATATATGATGTACATACATACATACATGTATATTTCGTCTTGACATCATCAAGTGTCAAATTCGATATAAAAAGTAGTTAACTATGGTCAATGTAATTATTTTACACTTTAAGAAATGTGCAGTTAATATGAGTTCTTTCACTTTCAAGATTGTAACAGATGAAAAATGTCACTGAGGCTGTCGCAGGTGCTAGATTCATACCGGCCAATAAACTTAAGGTCAAATTTACATGATCAGCTATCAGTATTGGCTGAGTTCACTATGTAACTTTGGTTTTGTGTATTCTGGAAGACCGCCATCTTGCGGTTAGCACACATAGTTGAAGCTTTCTGTATCAGCCAGTGTTTTTCTATGTTGGTGCTCACACACTTTAAATCTAAGTATTTTTTATTATTAAGGGGTACTTTGTAAATTCACAAGGTCTTGGATTCATTTATATGTCATGTTCTGGTAAACTCTTGGCCTCCTGTCTCTCCTCTGTAAGTGCTCGCCTACACCAATAGTGCCTTTTGTCAGATATGCTGAAAACCTGCACTGAAAATAAATGCTAATGGCACTTCAATATTTACAAATGATGCAACAAAGAATCCAAGCTATATAGAGGTGTCTGTTAAGGGCTATTTCGTGTGTTCATCAACATACTGCTATTGTCAGATGAAAATGGCCTAGCTCCGTTTTATGTGACTTTCATGTTTTTACCTGTCTTGACATATTACATGGTCATGGTCAAGAACATTACATAAAAACATATTCTTCATATAAACAAATTGTGATTTGCAATCTAAAATCATATTTAATATTTTTTTAGATACAAGGTTTTCACCTGACAGCAGCAATCTGTGGAACATTCTGTCAAGTGCCCAGCATCAAAAACAGTTATTTTAGATAATTGGTATTTGATGAGACAACCCAAAGATGACATGATATGAGATTACGCTGCAAATGTTTGAAAGCAGATTTTTTTATTTTATTGTATTTTATTTTGTTTCACTTTATTTTGAATGGTACGTGTGAATATCTGAAGGTGATTTAATGTAGAAAAAGTGATACAATATAGGTCACTGTTTACGCTTTTCTCGTTCTTTGAATAATGCTACCTGTAATTACTATTATTTTGACCAAAAAGGACAAATCCTATTAAGCTATTAACATAATTATGGATTTTTGTTTTCTTAAGTTTAACAAAGGTTTATGTTAAAAAGTGATGAATGATGTCTCTGTTATGAAAATTCTGTAGAACTGAACAACAATCTGTGACATCCACACATGGGATTCATATCCCACTTGTATTATTACATGCAACTGTATCATTTATCGTCTCTGTCGTGCAGAAACCTTGTCTGTCTTTACCCTTTACTTTAACCCGTTACTTTTCAGGAAATGGAGGAAAAAAACCTGTGTTCCCATACAACAAAATATAAAATAGGGCATTCAAAATATAAAAAAGATGAAATATGTAGATACAAGGTTTCTGCCCAACAGCGACATTATGCTGTTGTGATTTTACAGTTCTCAAGTTTTTAACAATGGGAAAGCCTACAATTTCCTCAGATTCAGCCAAGGACCACTGAATCTACATAGCAAACCATTAAACTGCCTATCTGTACTGTACACTGAGTCACATGGGAATTTATTGAAAAATGTGTTTGTAAACATTGTTTTATTTGAT
The DNA here is from genome assembly GCF_963280865.1 of Gymnoscopelus braueri. Lineage (NCBI taxonomy): Eukaryota > Metazoa > Chordata > Actinopteri > Myctophiformes > Myctophidae > Gymnoscopelus > Gymnoscopelus braueri. The sequence goes on from NC_137608.1 coordinate 31,023,519, forward strand.
AAGTTAGGCCTATAGTTTTGTTTTATTATTTCTAGGATATTGCTACAGTGGCTGGTTTTATATTTATATTCATACATATATATATATATATATATATATATATATATATATATATATATATATATATATATATATATATATATACATATATATATTGTTATTTTTTATGTTTTACATTATCTTATTTCAGCTCTCTTATCTGGACTTCAGAGCAAAAACATTAATATCTGAATGATTTTGTTTTCAGCAGTGAACAATTGACAACATTGGATTAAAAGTGAACAATGGCCAAGAGTTCAATTGTTCACCTTTTAACAAAAGTTTACAATAAAAATGTTTTTAATTAATTGTGGTGCAATTTCTTCAATTAAATCAAATTAAAGCTGCACTATGTACATTTCCTGTTCCACCCAGACGCTGGACTTGAACTCGGGCCTCCTGTGCAAATGCTGAAGTTTCAGAGACAGGATCGTGTCAAAGGTCATGTCTAACCTAGACACAGGATCTAAATTTCTCAATAGAAGAGCAGGGAGAAAAATAACCACAATAATACAATACAAGTGATATTGTATTAACATACAAATTGGACAAAATAACATTTTATTTACTGAACAAACGTACATAATATAGCTTTAAGTCAGTGACTATAACATGCTGGCATTATTTGTACAGCTGGACTTCTTGCCAGGTCCAGCAATAGGTTTGTCGTTGGGTTGGGTTGCAACACATCTTTGTATAGTTTTTGGCTAAGGGAAAAAATAATAAACTTGAGTTATGTAATTTTTTGTGCTGGTTTACTGACAAGCATTGTGTCAGTTGATGCCTCAGAAGGAGCACTAGGTGGTAGTATAACACAGGAGTGAGAGGATTAAAGCCATCAGCATTATCAACATTGTCCCCATTTCACTCATTCTGTTAATTTCTGTTGTAGATGTGTACTATTTCTCTTTTAAATTATACTTCAACATCATCCTATGTTTATCAATAGTATAATACACACTCATTAATTCCTGAGTTTCCTTGTTCATAGTGATGCATTTGTAACCTAATTGTATAATTTGCTGTTATTTTAATGCATCACTAATACTAACATGATACTTCCATCATCTTGGAGAAATAATTTAATTGCATGCTCTTGACAAGCTAAATATATTCAAACATAGGGGAGAAGAGACAGGAAAAACATGACAGCATTCGATTTTAAAGGTTACTAAGTTAAAGCTGCAATATGTAGCTGCAATATTTCCTACCCTGAATATGAACCTCGGTCTCCTCTGCAAGTGCTGAATATACGTTATATTATTAACATACTCTACCGTACAGATTGGACAAAATAAGAATGTATTCACTAAAAAAGCAAACATAGTAGAACATTATAGACTCTTGTGGTTGAGTAGCGTAGTACCCTGAAAAGCAACTGTGCTGGAATCAATATGCTCTCCCTGCCCCCCTCATGACAGATCATGAGCACTAAATGACCACATGAAGCGTTGTTAGATCAATAATCATGGACTTTTCAGCCCAGGGGGCAATAAATGAATGGCTAGGCATGGCAGGGTGACAGCATATAAGTCTGAATGGGAAATGAAAGGGGGAGATGGGTCACTGTCTATCCTACATTAAGTCGTGTAACAAACAAAAACATAAGGATACATGGCAGGGAATATAGAATGAATGGCATGGATGGATCTCATCAATGTATGTGGGAGATGACGACTCAGCAAGACAAGAGTAGGGGTCCTGAGGAGGCAGGAGCAATGTACGGTGTAAAGTAATTTAACAGAGAAGCCCAGTGCATCCACTCTTAGTCCATTGGTTCATTCAGGCAGCTGCAAGAAAATCTGACAACAACAATGTTTGTGTGTTCAAGAGGGTTCACTGCCTGTGAGAAATTAGATTGCACAATAACAGGAAATTAAAAAAAGTACTGAGCTGGAAAAAACATGCTTGTTACATAGTGGGAATAACAACCTATCCAATTTGTGTGCCATGTGCAAAATAGCATTTTTTCATTTGCATATTTTACAGACATCTACATCTATTGTTATCATGTATTGTTATTGATACCAACAACAACAAAAAAAAGAACAATGCTTTCTCAAGTGAAATTCTCTGTCTAAGTTTTTATTTTGTTTTACTACTTCAGAGCAAACAAACACAAATCACCAATTCAAGCACATCTTACTGAGTTAAACTTTCAATCAATACATAATTGTCTCCGCCAGGCCGAAAGGCATGGCGAGAGAGTATGTTTTACACCCCGTCCGTCCGTCCGTGTGTCCTTGTGTCCGTGTGTCCGTCCGTCTGTGACCAGCTAATCTCTGGCACCGTTGTCTTGATTGCAGCGAAACTGTGCACACACATTCCCTGGATGCCAATTCAGAACCTTTGCCCCAAATTCTTCTCATGGGCTTTTTATAGCGCCACCAGGAGGCCGATTTGTGCAAAACACATTTTTTGACAGTACTCCTACAGATTTTGTCCAAAAGTCACGCAAATCGGTACACAGTATCTCTATAGTCATTAACAAATGGTCTTTCAGATTTCTCATATTCCATCCTGATTGGCTAAAAATGTCTTCCAAAGTTTGCAGGAGTGCTCCGTTTTGAACAAAATGCCTCAAATAATGAACACAGCATGCAATTTCCGTGAAATTTTGCACGCACAGTCCCATTAGGCCGAGGAAGAACTACCATTTGAATTTTGTCAAATCAGCCTCATGGTGGCGCTATAATAGGCAGATTCGTGTTTTTACCTATAACTGCACCGATCCGTGTAAAACTTTGTATGCACACTCCCTAGAGGTCAAGGAAAAACCTTTGCCCTGCATTTTTGTCTCCGCCAGGCCGAAAGGCATGGCGAGAGAGTATGTTTTACACCCCGTCCGTCCGTCCGTCCTTGTGTCCGTGTGTCCGTGTGTCCGTCCGTCTGTGACCAGCTAATCTCTGGCACCGTTGTCTTGATCGCAGCGAAACTGTGCACACACATTCCCTGGATGCCAATTCAGAACCTTTGCCCCAAATTCTTCTCATGGGCCTTTTATAGCGCCACCAGGAGGCCGATTTGTGCAAAACACATTATTTTATACTACTCCTTCCAATTTTATCCAAATTTCACGCAAATCGGTACACAGTATCTCTATAGTCATTAAACGAAACTGGTCTTTCAGATTTCTCATATTCCATCCTGATTGGCTAAAAATGTCTTCCAAAGTTTGCAGGAGTGCTCCGTTTTGAACAAAATGCCTCAAATAATGAACACAGCATGCAATTTCCGTGAAATTTTGCACGCACAGTCCCATTAGGCCGAGGAAGAACTACCATTTGAATTGTGTCAAATCAGCCTCATGGTGGCGCTATAATAGGCCGATTCGTGTTTTTACCTATAACTGCACCGATCCGTGTAAAACTTTGTATGCACACTCCCTAGAGGTCAAGGGAAAACCTTTGCCCTGCATTTTTCACATCTGCCTTTTATAGCGCCACCAGGAGGCCGACTTATGTAAAACACATTATTTTATACTACTCCTTCCAATTTTATCCAAATTTCACGCAAATTGGTACACATGATCTCTATAGTCATGTGATCACGACGGATGTGTTTGATTTTTCATATTCCATACTGATTGGCTAAGATTGACATCTAAAGTTTGCATTATTGGCTTGTTTTGAACAACATTCCGCAAATCATGAACGCAGCGTCCAATTGCGCTCAAACTTTGCACGCACATTCACACTATGTTGAGGAACAAATGCCACCCTTTTAACATTGGCCTGTTATAGCGCCACCAACAGGTCTAATTTAGCGAAACAAATATTTTTAACAAAATGCCTCAAATCATGAATGCAGTCAGTGTCCGATTGTCATGCAAGGCCTAAGAAGAAATGGCACCCTTTTCACGTTGGCCTATTATAGCGCCACCAGGAGGCCACAATAGCCTACCTGACCTGGCGGAGACCTGTGCTCCGAGGAGCACTTTTTCTAGTTCACTTCTTATTTTGTTTACATTAAAGCTGCACTATGTAACTTTTTTAAATCAATACATTTTAATTGTGTTGTATGTTATTACAATATAACTTACAATTGGGGTGGTTGTATTTTGTCTCCCTGCTCTTCTATTGAGACATTTAGATTGTGTCAAAGGTCATGTCTCACCTAGACACAGGATCTGACACAAATTTTGACCTGAAGGTCAAGATTCAATTCATCCCTTGAGCAAGCAGGCAGGCTCTATTAGCTCAATGGTAAACATTTCAGCACTTGCACAGGAAGCCGGGTTCAAATCCGGGGTAGAAAAGGAAAGCTTTAATTTCTCTTTTGGTTTATTTTGGTGTGTTGTGTGAGGAGGGTGCTGGCAGGGGCAGTTGGGTAGTTGGTGCAATTACGCTTACAGGTATACCTGAGAAAAGTAAAAAGAGATTTGTCTACAATACTTGTAAAATTAAGTCTTTCAGGTGGATATTTACAGAAAGAGGATCAGGTAAAGGCATGGATCCATCGTTTTAAAATTGGTGTCTCGCCTATCTGAAGCTGAATTCACTTAAGTTGTACTAGTATGTTCAGCCTGTTCAAAAGATTTATATGGTAGTCTTCATACACACAGCTTTTATTCAGTGTTAATATTTGTTTTCCATTTCAACATATTAAGATGGTAATGAGCAAATCCAAATATTCATATGAAGATAAAAGCTTTTGAGGTCTGAATTCTGCAGTGCAGTGATGTATATAGTTTAATGAGTATTGCTGCAGCGTGTTTTAAACTGTGTGGGTTGCGCATATATATATAAAGCTTGTCTCTAAATAGATCTCACCTCCTACTGAGTAGCCTAATGAGGGCGCAGCTCATGGCATCAGTTGGCCTTGCTCCAAGATATGAAATGTGTTCTTTCAGATGAGTGTCAGTTCTCAAGAAGAATACAGGAAGGCTATTATACCCTTAATAGTTTATGATATGTATTTGTATTTGTTTGTCCTGATTTGTTTTCACAGCCCAAAACTATTTCATGTGAATGTAAACTGTATGGAATGCAACACTAGACATGTTGGACTTGCAAAATAAACATCAGATCAGTATACTTTCATTACATTACACTAAATGTTCTGTACATCAATGTCATAGTTAATCTTTTATACAGCATTCTGTTATAGGCTACTTAGCCTCTATGAGAATATTTGAGCTGAGTCACTCCTATACATTCAGTTGTACAGGCAATATTTTCTTGGTGTAAGGTATTTTTCCCACCTAAATTCTGGATTACGTCTAGCTTCATATACGCAGATGGAACAAATTGGCAGAAACTACATTTTTCACCTCCCCTTGATTGCATTGTAAACACATCCACGTACAGTAGTTACTAACAGGCCGTGGATATAAATGAATATGCATGAACTCTGGGCCAGAATGGATGGTTTCCAAATATGAACTTCTAGGGAGTCTAGGTGTCACTCTTGATATTATGCTCAAAGAGAAATGACATGAAAAGAGCAGGTGGGCGTCTAGATATCAAAAGAGGATTCTCCGGGGGGGAAGAATGAGTACCATTGTGGATGAGGCATGGAAAAATATCTCCTTTTGTCCTGCAGGATTTTGGTCTTGAACACTGTGAGGAATTCACACAATATCAAGGCAGGTTCCTTTTAGATAGGACATAACACTGTTTTCATTGGTTCAATCCAGAACATTTCTCTATTCTCACAGGCAGTTAGTGACAGCTAATCCTTTGGATTTTTTTTTTGTACAAAAACTGTAAGCCTGGGATTGATCCTTAGAGTTTTAAAACATCAAAAAACAAAATATGGCAAAGGAGAAACACGATTCATTATAGGCAGCCTTTTTCATGGTTTAAGCTTATCAAACATACTAATTCAGTATTTATAAAGATAGAGGGTGCATGGCAGGAAGAGACACACAGTGAGAGAGCTAAATCACTGGGACTTATTGGACCATGAAGTGAGTCAGCCCAATTCTCTTGGGCATGATCAGAATTGACCAGCTATGTGCTGACTTGAACTGCCTGAATTTGTAGCATTTAACCACTTAAACCCCATATGGGTAACCGGAGTCCCTCAGGGCTCAATACAAGTGTATTTTCTGTTTTGGGTTATTGTGTGAGCTACGAGCTCACAACGCGTTGCGCGAGTGTGAGCCTGTGCGTGAGTGGCACTGGTGTTCAACATACACAATCTGGGCTAGTATAGTGGTCCAGGCTAAACAACTTAACACCCTGCAATTTCCTGAAGACATGTGAACCCCAATGATCAAAATGTGTTTATGTTTCACAGCATCCAAAATAAACAAGAGTGATACATATGGAAACAACCAGAGAAAAGGCATTTGCCATGGGCTAATGTGTATTAATGCAGTGATTCTCAACCTGTGGACCCGGGGCCCACTGCTGGGCCGCAAGGATATTGCAAGTGGGCCCCCAGCTAATTGGAAAACACTAATATTTTAATGATAAAATGTATATGAAAATAATAACGTTTAGTAAAATGTCATGAATAAGTGGATGTAAAATGCTGTATAATGCAAAAAAAAAAAAAGAATATGCCGATGATTTCAAAATGAAATCAAGAAGTAACAAGAAACAATTCTGTCAACAGTGTGACAGTTGAATGGAAGCATAATCCTAATCTGTTTTTAATTCAAAGCCTTGACCTAATATAATTAATGACTTTGTTTTTAGCTACCTCACCCAAAGGATTTTTTTGCGAGATTGACTGAGTGATTAATAAAATGTAACCCCATTTAACTCAGGATCAGTTTTATTAATATTTGCAGAAACAATCATCTTACATAATCAGTAGTCTACATCAAATTACCCCTACTCTTGATAGGCATTAATTTAAATACAAAAACTTCAATCAGTTATCTCTGTTTTTGCACACTTCAGCCAGACATCAGTTGTAGCCAACAACAACAAAATGGTCAAATAAATAACAACAACAACAACAACAACAACAACAACAACAAAATATAATACAAAATAATACTGATAATAGAAAAGGACATGAGCCATATCTTACACCATGATGAATGTGTGTGGCTCTTCCATATTTCAATGTTTCTGATCTTTAAAAGACTGCAGCATAAAAAGCCGGAAGCATGATCTTTTGATGCTGCTGATTAAATAGCGGAGATGGAACATCTGTTGTTTCACCATATGTATCCTTTATTTAACCGGGCACAGTAATGTGAGTTCTGTGCTCTTCACCACATGTGCACATCTGTACTGAATTAGATAACCATTCACATAGTTCATTCACAGGACATGAAATTTCATTCTACTTGAAATAAGCAAATAATGGCAATTGAAAACCCCTTAGACATGCTGCTTGCACATTACACAATTGTGGCCCTGTTTTATACAATCATTACATGTCACACTGCGGGATTTGGAAAAGATAAAACCTTGATTATCTACCCTGTCAGTTCTACCAGTAACACTGTGCAACAAAACTGCATGTGGCCTAATGTATGTAGGGCAATGTTACAGTAACTAGATCAGATGGTTGATTTGAAGCAGAACTAGAAAGGTGCGCTCAGTAGAGCACAAATCTCTGCCAGGCCCTAATAATAATAGCATTGTATTGTATGCAATGAATAGCAATGAAAATAGCACACACGCATGTGATTACCATTTGTACACCACTCTCTGCCTCCCTGTCTTTCGCAGATATATACTCATGGTCTACCTTCCTCCATCTTTCTCTCTTTTTATCATCCATATTTCTCTGTAAAACCACAAAGTCTGATTGTTAATGCCTTGTGTCAATTATGTTTCTATCACCAGTGAATCAAAGGTTGTAATTTGAAATGTGTCTGGTTTTCACTGCCCCACATTCACTGCTTGAGTCCTACAAGTAAAGAGGAAGTGGGTGGTTTTCAGTAGGCTTGTCTTTAAACAAACATATTAATCTTCCTAATCTTCACCAATATGAACAAAACTACTTCATAAGAACAATGTTGGTGTAACTAAGAGGTTTGTTGGAGAGAAAAAAGGGTGCTTTTTTCTGGTTCTAAGCTACCCCCTGGCTATATTGCTGCTACAGAAATTCCTCATGGGGCCTTATCTTTATTATTATATATATCTTATTACAATTTACAATAGGCATAGCACATTGGAATAAGCAGAGTAAGCGTGAACTCTAGTCAATAAACAAGGCAAATATTCACATACTGTAAGTAGAGTGCAGAGAGAACAATGTAGTGCCTAAAAAAAACAAGTAAGCAATGAACCTAGCATCTGTATAAATAACATACTATCTAAATAACATTCTTAACATTCTTAACAAAGCGGCAAAAACACAAGAACAAGTGACCAAGACACATCTGCATTGTGAACTAGCATTTATCGAACAAAGGTGAAAAGAAGGGATACAAGGCGAGAGAATTGCTAGGGTGTGAGGTGGAGTGAGTCTGCAGTTTTGACTGCAATGGGGAGTTTATTCCACAGTTTGGGAGTCTAGGACATGGAGCATTGTCCAGGGGGTTTTAGGGAAGGCTCGGACAGCATTCATGTGTTAGTTGATCAAGTGAGCAGGAAGGGTTGTAGGGTCGGATCATGTCTTGAAGGGGCACCATGCCTTTGGTTGCCTTTTGTGCGCCAACATCAGTGTTTTGTACTCAAAAACAGTACAATTGGATGCCAATGAAGGGAACGGAAAAGGGTTAGGGTTATTTGATCAATATGATCAAATGAATCACATGATCAAAAGAATCACAATCACAATAGTTTCATAGTGATTGAAAGATATAACTCCAGAAACACTATCTTAGCCACACTAGCAACTTTGAGAGGCTGAAAGACAATTGTTTGGTTGGAGACACAATTTTAGTCTGCCCAGCAACACATTTATTTTTCTGTGTAAAAAAAAGCAAGAAAAATATGTCCGTTGGATTTATGCTGAATGCTTAAAATAATCCCATTAATAATTCATATTCCTTCTAATTAATTCATTGTGCCCTCTTAGTAATGCAGGGTCTATTTTTTGTAGTTTTCAGAGAGGCTGTTGAATTATTCATGCTAACAGCATTTACCAGGTTTGATAAAAGAGGATAGCTATTTCAGCTAAAGCTGTGCCCCCCCCCCCCCCCCCGCTCATTATGTCCAATTCAAGCACCTAAATAAGAAACATAAGGTAAAACACTTTTCTTTGACTCCAAGCCCTTGTTCACTGAGTATAACATTGACTTAATTTGTGGGCAGTTCATCAATATATGTTGTGCTACATCCCAATATGTCATGCTGCTGTCATGTGCTGTTTAACAGCGTATTAATCAGGTTTCACGGTGTTCTCCAGACCTGCTCTATGTTTATGTGGCATGGCTGTCACGAGGGACTATTCATTTTACTTCACACAAGATACTCTCAAAACAGCTTACAATCACAAAGAGACAACATTTATGCAAGGATGCGGATGGGCTATATAGTAGCTTTAGATTTTGATACTGGAACCAGGAAAGGTTTTGCTGTAATCCCAGTGTAATCCCACATTTTACCTCTATACTGCTACTTAAGACAGATATTGTTGTGGAAATTCAATAATTCCTCGGTGAGAGAATGAAGTGTTAATACTGAAATATGGTTTCAGTAGATTTATTAAATACAACAGATGACAATAATATAACAATAATTCCTATGTAATATAATAATGAGAATAATAATAAAAACAGAGAGGGAGAGGGAAAAGGGATGGACGGACATGGAGGAAGGGAAGGTGGACAGGGGAAAGGGATGGAAGGAGATGGGGAAGGGAAGGTGGACAGGGTCCGGTTGTCTCAGAAGGCAACGGGAGTCTGACACAGATCTGTATGTTGGGGCAGCTTAAATACAGATTCTACAAGGATACATACAACATTGTTAGGATAACACTGAGGACTGACATTCTTCTGTCTGACCAAAAGATGTGTTCTCAGCACTTGAGTATGGAAGGTCAATTCTGTCTGTCTATGAAATATGTGCTGCTCCACGCTCAGCGTCCAAGAGCAGCGACACTACCCTGACCAACTCTAAACATGTGTTCCATTCTCATCGACTGAGAATGGAAGGCCCACTGCTATATGCCGAGGCCATAGTCACTGCCCTAGCCAGCATACTGACGCCTGATACGAGAAACATTCTCCTTGCGTTCATAAAACCTTATAACTCGTCGTCTTGCTGTCTAGGTCTGCCGCTTGCCTACAGAGGAATAGCTATTTGACCTTGCTGTGTGAGCCTGCTGCTTAATAAGTACACTGAGGGTGTACTAAACTCATAAGACATATTATCAGACTAATGTACTTCTCTTGGGACATTACATTCAGACAAATCAGCATATAGTCATATATTAATATAACTGAACTGAATATGACTAAATGCATAATCAATAATCGATAAATCAATAGCCTAAAGGGAATATAAATTGTATTTCCGTTACAGATATCTGTTATTATTCATGTCTATACAGAGTGAGTGATGTAGTGATAAATAAAAAAATGGATGATCTTAAGTCAAAACTAAAAAATCTGCTATCCTCCTATAATTTGACTAACCTCTGTCTGTCCGTCTGTCTGTCTTGGGTCGTGTGTCTTGGGTCGTTTCGTCTGTGCCCGATCAAACTGCGCATGCGTCGCATCCAATCCAGCCGCGACACACACGCTGGCTCTGTGTGTGCGCATGCGTCGCATCTACAGCCCCACAGCGTTACACTGTTGCACACACAGAACACCCGCCTCCGCGGCCGTGTATGCACGTTGGGGAGGCACGTGTCAAAATGTACATTATTTGTGTTCGAGCGACGGCCGTGTATGTGTGTCGCGCTAAACGTTGCGTGTGTGTGTGTGTTTGCGACGGGACCCGGGGGGTTCCGCGACGGAAGGGTGTGTGGGGGGTTGCCCGTGGGGGGGGGGTTGCCCGTGGGGAGGGGTGACCGCGGGGGGTGCCGCGGGGGGACCGCGCTACAGGACGTGCAATAACCCCAAGTTTGCAACTACTTTCGTCTGCGCCCTTCACCGGGTATGGTCTAGTATCATTAAAATAAGTATTAAACAGAATGGCATCATCTTGTAATGACTCCTTTTTTCAGGTTAACTCCTTTAGTATGTATGCTTATACAACAAGTAGTTCCTACGAAGCAATCTGATTGGTTGAAATAGCTATCTACGCGCGCTTCAAACGAGATTGACAGCACACCTGATGCAAATTACAAAAATCAGCTGGGCTGATCAGATGGAGTCTTGCAGAGCAGAGCCGGCTAAGTGGCTAGGCTGGCTAGCAGTTTGCATGGGAAGTTTGCAGCCGTCTAGTTAAATCTGGCATTTGGCAAAACAATTAATTTCTATCGAATATCTTAAATACAATGATATTGAGCTAACAGTTACTGTTCTTTACTTCTGTAAACCTGTGATGTGACAATAAAGCTGAAATTCTGATTCTGATTCTGAACAGTTAAGTTTTGTGTCCAGTCTGAGAAAAGTTGTCTAGCGTGGCTGAGTAAACAAGGACTCTGTCTGTCTCTGTCAGACGGACCCCATGTATATTTCCAGGATAACAGAGATAACACAATCGCAGAATAGCCTTGTTCCCAGCCTATCTGTGGAGAGAAAAGCCTGGTCACGACCAAATGCAGAGTGTCAATAGGGGCGGGACTTCCGTCGTACTTATTTCCCCCGGAAACGATATTTTTCGACCAATCATAACACTCGTTTCATTCACAGAGAATGTAAACAGATTTGTAAAGCATCTATGTCATTTCATTGGCCGGTATTTCTGCCAAATTCCGGTACTTCCGTTTAGACAATCAACCGGCTAGGTCTTGCCCAGCGTGCTTGCAGAAAGGGTTGTTATTTTGAGAGACAAATGTCCCGCAATATGAATACGTTTCGATATGTTTTATTTTGATGAACTGTTCACTTCAGTGATGCTTGCGGAACTCGGCTCCGCCTGGTTCCTGACTGCATCACTGGCGTGCCAATAATCACGATAACACACACCCTCTCGTGTAATATTGCTGAAATGTATCCAAGGGAGCCAGGGAGGATAGCAGAGATGCAATAAATCACACCTCAGATCAATAGACATGACATGTGATTATCAGCTGATTGACCTCAATAACTGACTGGCACAGTCAGCTATATCCCAGCAGAAGGAGGCAAAGAAAAACCCTGTCTTTCACCTCAGCTGGATTATTTTTGTGAGTGCAACAATGTCAGTATTTTGGGACTTTTTTATACCTTTATAGAGAGTGATAGGGAAAGTAGGCTGACAGGAAATGGGGAGAGAGATGGGGGGGGGGGGGGGGGGTAGTAGGGGGTAGTAGTCTCGCGTGGCCAGACTGTTGCCTCCCACAATTTTCAAATGTTTACATACAGTCTGGGACTCGGAAGCTCTGATCATGATTAGAATATAAACCGGATGTGACGCCTCCTCCCCACTTCCGTTTCGCCTTTACAGTCGCACAAATTTATCCTAATATAAATCAAAATCATTTAAGTATATTTAGCTTGCTGCTTAGCAGAAATGGAAATTAAAAAATTAAATGTAAAGATATTTTAAAATATATATTCGTGAACGGAAGTGCCAGTTTCCTCTCTCGGATTTCGGGAGGTGTAGTTCCAGACTCTATATAGCATTCGGAGATTGTGGAATAGTTGTCTGGCTACGCGAGACTGGGGGGGGGGGGGGGGGGTGACACGCAACAAAGGTCCTGTGACACGTCAGGCTGGCATTGCAGCCTATAGGGTGCCTGGACCGCCACGCTACGCTACAGCCCAGGCCTGAAAAAAGTATTTTAATTGTTATTTGTGTCCTTGAGTTCAGTGATGCAAGGCAATAGCCTAACAGTCTACAGTATGGCAGGCGGGGATTCTGCTCAAACTCTACAGCCTCGGTGTGTGTGTGTGTGTGTGTGTGTGTGTGTGTGTGTGTGTGTGTGTGTGTGTGTGTGTGTGTGTGTGTGTGTGTGTGTGTGTGTGTGTGTGTGTGTGTGTAAAATATAATTTTGATCTAGAATGTTCAGTATCTTTCACCTCCTTCCAGGGGGGGGGGGGGGCAATATTTTTGTTATTAATTTTAACTGAGGGGCTAATGCTGACAGTTTGACAATTATTGTATCATGTGTTTGTGTCACTCAAAGGCAATTTGCACTTGAAAAAAAAGCAGCAATGTGAAGCTTGAGGCTGACTGTTGGAAACATGGATGAGATGCTGACTACTATCGACATAAGACCTGCTTTGAAGTTTTACAGCTGTGTCGATTTCATGCAATGTGACTAGGTAGGACTACACCACTGACGTCTCATTGTTTTGCGAAACACCGCAGGCTACATTGAGGTTCCCACCAAACAGGTACACCTGAGTGGATCTCATCCCATGTCACAATTAATAGAGGCTTACCGCTTCAAAACATTCCTTAAGAACAAGCACAATGACCCATTGACAATAGTGTTGTGAAAGCTACAGTGTCCTTTGGGTGTTTTCATGTCGTGACAGGCTCTGTTAAGGAAACTAAACTAGATAATACCAGTCAGTGACAGTGGGGCAAACGTTTACTGTTCACACATAAATATTAGGTCGCCACGGCCTCGCGTGCAACGTTGACACCTAGGCTGAAAGTATTGCTATCATCACAGCGGCTTTGAGGTTGTATGGGATTCCTGTTTACCCTTCCTGCTGGGCTGTGAAAGGCCTGGTGTGACAGATGAGGTAGCCTTTCTAATTCACATGGGAACGCACCAACATAGTTGGATTCTATCTATATTGCGGCTCCACTGTAACTTCCCCGGTACATTTCTCACGAGAAACTCGTTACCACACAAAAGCTAGGCTAAAAACATTCTCTCCAGCCCCCTCTCCATTCCACCGCCGCCCACCCCTCGCCAACATAATCCCATGAAAGAGCAGGTCTTTTACACAATGAGCACTTTATCATCTGTTTACTCCTCTCTTTGCATGTGAGGGGAATATCAAGCAGAGGACGCACGCACACGCACACACACACACACACACACACACACACACACACACACACACACACACACACACACACACACACACACACACACACACACACACACACACACACACACACACACACACACACACACACACACACACACCGCTTGCAGGCTTATGACATATATTCTCTGACCCTGTAGGGGTGGACACCAAGCTGGTCAGAGGTCTCATCTCCAGCATAGCATGATTTAGTTGCCACTCGTGACCTTTGGCCGTCGTCATGCTGTTCATGACCTCTAAATGCTGAGAGAAGTATACGTGGAGAGAAGAGATAGTAAGAACCTCATGTATTGCATGGAGGTAAATATAGGGAAAAGGAAAACCGAAATAAACATATAGCATATAAAAACATATAAATATGCCCCCCACACGTCACATTCCCGTGACCCAAAAAGAAAACAACGCTTGCCTACCTCAAATTGTACAATGCTGTTGTTTGGAAAGTGGCATAACACTGTCCACGTGATTCAGTGTGAGTAATTCTGGAGTGTCAGTGGTTAGGTCAAAAGTATTCAACTACGCAATTTGAAGAAGAAAAAGAAGTGAGGTAGTGAAATGAAAAAAGATCAATTCTGCATCATAAGTAATCAACAAACTTTACTATAAAATCTGGTCAATGCCAAGTGCTTGTCATGGTGGTGGCAGTTCAAATTAATATGATTATTTTGGGGGTCGCGGCCTAAAAGGTTGAGAACCACTGCACACTGTGCTCAGGGCCACAGCAAAGACAGTAAGCAACTCACAATCCGCCCTCTATGACATGATGCTGCTTGAATTCTGCTGTGTCATCTGCATTGTGCCAGACACTACTCTTTAATGACAGGCCAGCAGTAAGTCAGTAATCACTGTGTTGGTTATTCAAACTATACTCTAGGAAGGTCTTGGCGCCAGAGGGGCTGAAGTAGACTATGACCAGCTTTAACTTTACAGAGTTGCATTCTCATTCCTATCCAGTTTAATTTAATACCTCCACTAATGGAGTTGGATGGGAGTTATGTTTGTCTGACTGTTAGCAATATAAATCAAGAACGGATAGGTGGGCAGTAAAGGACAAGGTCACAAATCAAAATTATATAATCAGTTCCAAATGGCATAGCTTAACAATTGCATAGTGGAGATGCACAGCTACAGTATATAAACACTATGGTGTGTTATCTTTCTAGTTTGTATTGCAATATATATAGTATAATATCTAATAATATCATATCATATCATATAATTATGACCACTGACTCCAAGCAGGATTAACTTCAAAGATCTTTAGCTGCGACCACACAAGCACATTGTCTGTCTCTGTCTGTCTGTCTGTCTGTCTGTCTGTCTGTCTGTCTGTCTGTCTGTCTGTCTGTCTGTCTGTCTGTCTGTCTGTCTGTCACACATTTGGGCTAAAAGGATAACACAAAAGGTCCTGGGGACTTGTTTCCATTGTGGTCGGTCCTATGCATTCAATTCATCAACATAACATAAAAAATAACACCAAAATACAATATTATCAACAAATATAAAACATTATATGTGCAGAGTAGAAAGGGTGTAGGCAGTGTATGACATCATCTTTCTACTGTAGTTTACCTCCCCCTTTGGCCTCCAGAAAGATGGATTTTCAGGCCTGTTTTGAAGGAAGCCAGTGATCCACATTTGTAAAGGGATGGTGTCAGGGCATTCCACCCTTCGGTGGCAGTGCAGTAGAAAGATAATTTACCCATGTTTGTTCTATAGGAGGGTGGTACCAGATCGTTGTTGTCACTCCCTTTAGTATTGTGGCTGTGGATGTCGCTCACTTTTATTTGAGATAGTTAGTCATTGTATTGTATTGTTATGTTAGGTTATGCTGTGCCCTATGTCTTGTCATGCTCGTGGTGTATTGTCTACCTTTTTGTCTAATAAAACATTGAAACAGAGATAGTTAGTCAGATATGAGGGTATTGAGGGCATTGAGGGCAGAGCCCCTTTGACTATCTTGACAGCCAATCCCAAACTGAAACCCAAGAGCTGGTTGCATCTTATCACGAAAAAAATGCTTGTCCAGTCAAAGAATAACTTTTGATCAGAATAATCATACTGGCATTATTCATATCTAATTATAAACTTGCTTTAACAAGCTATTTTCTTACGCTAAAGAGGACTAGTTTGCATGAATGGTCCATGTCCCCGGTTATCTGCACACATCCCTTTATATGTTTGTGCGTGTGTGAATTTCACGATACAATAATTACTGTGACTTTCATGAGCGGTTTGTGCATATACTGTACTATAGATGCTGGCTTGCCTGTGAATGTTGCCCCACTTGTAAATGGTGCATTTATATAGCGCTTTTATCGAAAGCGCTTTACATACAGTAGATTGTGCATTACATTCACCTATTCACACACACATTCATTCACCGATGGCAGAGGAAACCATGCAAGGCACCAACCTGCTCATCGGGAGCAATTAGGGGTTCAGCGTCTTGCTCAAGGACACTTCGACACTAACTCTGGGGGAGCCCGGGATCGAACTGGGAACCTCATGGTTCACCATCCGGCCACTCTTCCCCTGAGCCACTGCCGCCCCTGTGTGAAGTCAAGCTGACCATTAAAGATCTGTGTAAAACACTAATTGTAAGACAATTAATGTAATGTCAACATACGTAGGGGTAGAATGATAAAGCCGATCGAGGAGAAGCTTTACTGGTGATTAGAAAGGATAGTCATCATGTGAATGTGACAAGCACAGTGAGTGACATAAGAAATCCCTCTGCATATAAACGAGACATCTGGACATGAATGTGAGAGGGGTAAATCAAGGACACTATATGCAACACCATTTTAAAGTAAGAGCTGAATGTTGTATGGTTGTATGGTTTGTTCAAAGTAATGTGTCTGCCCTTACAAAGTGACCTTCAGCAAGGCATTAATCCCTAGCAAACACCAAAAGGTATCTTTCACCATGCATTATCTATCTATACAGTATAGTGCAGTATAGTTTTTACATTTCTGAAATGTAAATGATATTTTCGAAAATGTTTTGAAATAATAATAATAAAAATAGAAAGAAAATAGAAAAAAAGCAAACGGAAAAAATGGATATTTACTCGCGAACCACAAATGGGTCCCGACCCATAGTTTGGGAAACAATGGTATAATGTACTAATTCCCAGACTACTATGACACTACATCCTAAGCCCTGTGATCCGTACAGTTTTACACAACCATTAGAAAAGGGCACTCAGCGAAGCACATAGCTCCACTAGACCAGGTGGCTTACCCAGTCCTGTAAAATGTGACATTAGCACTGATGATGTGCGGCATGGCATCAACCCAAAAAGCATGTTGTTGGACGCATGCACTTATATAGTAAACATTGTGTGGTTAAAATGATTGGGTATACCTGACTGACATGTATAATTGCTTTCTAAGACCATGCCTATCTTAACTCAATGTGGCGTTTATAGACCGTGGACTGTTTTGTAAATTAATTTTATTGGAGATTTTATGTTGTGTATTAGTTTTTTGTTGTTGTCTTCTTTGTGTGTGTGTTGTTTGTTTGTTTTTGTTTTGTTTTTGCTGTTGTTTATTAGCCTGGTTCCAGACCATAGACCCCGCCCACTCTCTGAGTGGACTGCCCCTCTTGGGGTGCGTTCGGAAATGCACACCGGGAGCACACTAGGCCAATTAGTTTGCATTGGCCAGTGTGCTCAGTGCTATATTTCCAAACGCACCCTTGGTCTGGTGTTGAAATGTGAACCTAGGATTTATTCGGTACAAAAAGTACCGTCCAATGAGAGTCGGAGGTGGGGGTGGGTCTAACGACAAGCCAATCAGCGAATATCTGAATAAGTGATCTACAAGCTCTACCCAAGGCGTTATGAGCTTGTAGATCTGCTATGTAGATCTGCTATTTTCACAATATTTATCTGTGGAACCGAGCCAAACTAAATGTAGGCTAATGCCTCAACTCCTACATTCCAAGTGCTTGTCAGGGTGGGGGTCCCCAGTTCAAATATGATTATTTTTGGGGTTCACGGTCTGAAAAGGTTGAGAACCGCTGTGCTAAAGCAAGCTGTGCGATGACGTCAGATGTCGGCGGATCCGTGGATCTCTTGTGATTGGTTTAGGGAAATTCAAATCCCCTCCCCCTTGTAATCGCCGACACTGGAGCCAATTTCAGACTGAAGTTCAGACGCAGCTTCAGGCTGATAATCAGGCTAGTTGTTTATACCTTTATACCTCAATTTATCTTTTTTCTTACTTTTAATATTTTGTTTATCCTGTTACCCACTAATTTTCTTGACTGTTTTGAGATACCTTGTTTATTTGCTTCAGTACATGATATGACCTGTGAGAATGTAAAAAAAAATCTAATTCAATAAACAGAACGTTTAAACTAATGACTGGGTATGTCAGAATTGCATTCATTACACTCTGTACAGGCTTAGGCTTATGTGTTTATAATGTTTTTAGATTAGGTGTTATATTGGAGCATAAAACACCCTTTGGTCTTATAGCGGTATTGTTTGAGTAACAGAACTCAAAGAGTTATAGACTGACAAATAAATGCATCCGTTTGTCGTAGCAGTAGCCTATTAGATGGCATAAATTATATTATTGCATCTAACAATGTTACATAATGTTCTTCATAGCATGAGAGTGTTACAGATCTGCAAGAATGCACAGAGGCTGTAACAGGTTTTATAAACAAAATGCATAGATGGCATGACTGATTAAAATCACAAGACACATGCTACATCAGCAACCCTGTTAGATGGGGGAGGTCCGCTCACTGCTAAGGATTGTAGATGCTGCTTTTAGAGCTGGTGACTCTGCAGCATACAGAATGGTAAGAAACAACCTGAGAAGAGGCATCAGAGAGGCAAAAAGGCTGTATTAGCAAAAGCCAATGAGACACTTTAATGACAACAAGGAAACACTGCGTTTGTGGCAGTGACAGTGACAGGCCATAAGCCCACTGGGTAGACAATCAACAACGGCTGGACCAGGTGTTGTTCTAAAGATTGTGCTGATGGATGTCTTCACAGACATTTTTTACATTTCCCTCAGCCAAGCTAAAGTGCCTATTACTGCTGGAAGAGCAACACCATCATACCTGTGCCCAAGAAGCTGCAAAACATACCTGCACAAACAACTTCTGCCCAGTAACCCTCACTCCAATATCCATGAAATGCTTTGAGCAGCTTGTCATGCTACATAAAGACAGGCCTCACTGCGGAGCTAGATCCCTAACAGTTTGCATATATAGAGTAAACCGTTCTATGAAAGATGCTGTTGCCAACATGCTCCAGCTGATCCTATCCCATCTGGAAAAAAAGAACACCTATGCCAGGATCCTGTTCATTGACTTAAGCTCTGCTTTCAACATGATTATACCACAGCAGCTGGTGGAGACGCTGAGGCTGGATGTGGACACTGTCACCGGCAATTGGATCTTGGATTCCCGACACAGACGGCAAACTGTCAGAGTTGGCAGCAACACGTCAAAATCCACTCTGATGAGCACACAATCGCCTGAGGGCTGTGTACTTAATATTGTACCTTAACTGCTCTATTAAATTTAACAGTAATCACATCATAAAGTTTGCAGATGACACCACTGTAGTAGGCCTCATCAGAAGATGAGTCTGCTTACAGAATGGTGGAGCAGCTGATAGTCTGGTGTAAAAAACACAATCTCACCCTCAATACTGACAAAACCAAGGAGATGATTGTCAACTTTAGAAGGGCCTGCTATCATCAGCCATCAATGGTCCTGTCATGGAGAGGGTATAGCACAAAGTTCCTGGGGATGTTGCTGACTGATGAACAGACCTTTAAAAGTACCACCACTACCATTGTCAACCGGGCCCAACGGCAGCTTCACCACCTCTGCAGATTAAAGAGATCGGACCTCCCCACCCCAGCCACCATCTTTCTTTAAACATGTTGAAATTTTTTAAATTTACTCCATCACTTCCTGGTTTGGCAACAGCAAAGCGGATGAAAGACCAAATAAACAGGATAGCGAGAAAAGCTGAAAAGATCACTGGTGCCTTGCTGCATTCTGTACATATTGTACCACAAAGTAGCCTCTTCAGAGCTTCCAGCATCATCAGTGATCCCTCTAGCCTGGTAAACCGTTCACGGAATTCTATTTCATTTTCATTCAGCCTGGTAAACCACCCAATCGCGTAACTCAATTTCATTTTGAAAATGAAATTGAAATTGAAATTGAAATTGAAAATGAAAATGAAAATGAAAATGAAAATGAAAATGAAAATGAAAATGAAAATGAAAATGAAAATGAAAATGAAAATGAAATTGAATTCCGCGACTGGGGTGGTTTGCAGGCTATGATCCGTCCCATCCATACAGCCTGCTTACCACTTGCAGTTTGGTAAAAGATACATAACATACAGAATAATCCACATAAAAAACTTGAGGCTATACTGAACAGCTTTCCTCCTGGCAGTTAGGCTTTTAAATGACCAAAGTTGTAAGATTCCACAGGTTTTCTTTTACTTTTAGTGCCTATGGTTGCATAGCGTAGGCTATATTCATTTGACTTTCAGCATCAGCACTATCATTGTTTAAATGCCTTTGATTGTCTATTCGTTTGTTTGTTTGTTTAGACATTATCTCTTTGCTATTATTAGATTATTTTCAGACATTTACATTTTTCTTAACTCTATTGATAGTTAGGGAAAGTTAGCCACAGTTTTGACCAATCTGCAAAATAAATGCTTACCAATAGCTTTATTCACAAATGTGTTCATAACGTAATGTCTACTAACAGTAACACCTCTACATTCTTTGCTAATTGGCTAATAATTAGCTAATTATGCAAATTATGCAAACTAAATAAGAAAATTTGATATCTTTATTTGACTTTCTAAGAACCACAAGATTCAAAATATACCACTCAACAAAGATAAATAAGTGACAATTACGGCCACCACAATTTGATGGATAGGCCATCTGAAAAGATGTGGCCGATTGTATGGCCAGGAGTAATTTTTACTAAAAACTAATGGTTGGAATGGATCCAGAACCCCCAAAACCCATAATTAGACATCCCACAAGTTCATATTAACCAATAAAAATAAAAAGTCCAGTTGTTTGCCCTCCAGGTACCTCGACTTCGATTGGCTCCAACAAAGTTTCCCATGGGAGTTTGGTTGGAACAAATTGAGAGGTGTTAGTAGATACTTGTATGAACACTTGTGTGAAGAAAGCTATTGGTAGGCTAAGCATTTATTTTACAGTTTGGTCAAACATTTTGCTAACTTTCCCTAGCTAACTGTGAAGCTAATGACCATTTTATTTAGTAGCTATATTCATGAGTTTTGATCTGCGTGAAATGCCCTCTGACCTGGCACTGGCAGACTATAGGTTATAGCACCAATACTTTGTCTTTGCACTAAAAAGTGTCTCCATTAGCCTGAGCCAGCATTTATCCATGTGTCAAGCACAACCATGGAAAGACTGCATAATAAAAACCGTTGAGGTGAAGTTTTCAGATTTTACATCCTGCAAAACGTCTGGTTCGAGATCAAGCGGCATCTGATTGTAGGCTAGGGCTACTTGACTTCAAAATCACAGCCGTGGGAATACTTTACCATTCAAACATCTGTGTCCAAGGCAGGCCCACATGGGGATGCCGTGCCGTCACTGCGCCTTTTTCCGAGCGTCTGCTGTGTCTCTTTAAACCATTGTTGCCAGGTTCTGCGAGAGAAATAAGCAACCAGGTGTTTGAAAAGAGGCTACAGCTATTTGAAAATTAAATAGCCAATCTGCTATTTTCGAAAAAATATATAAATATATCTTGGAGAGAAAAAATAGGTGAAACATTTTAACAACACACATTTTAACAACACAAATCTTGAATGGGGGGGGGGGGTCCCTATCTGGCACACAATATTGTCAAATGGGGGGATCTGTGTCTACTGACAATTAATTTGGGTTTCCTTGACATGAAGGTTTAAACAACATTAGGAAACAAGCCCAAATAAGCAACTGCTCTTTAGAAACAAGCCCAAAAAACCACAACCACCGATATTGTCAAGCAACTTTACAGAAAAACAAGCCCAAAATCGCTTATAATAAGCGGACATGGCAACACTGCTTTAAACGCAGGCAGTGCTGTTCTGTGTGCGCGGTGCATATCCGCAGGATTTGACAGACGCTTTTTGGGAACGAGAGAAAAGACAGGTCGACTCACGGCAACGACACGCTGCCTGCTGCATCAAATCGGACAGTCGACTGCGACTCTGACCTAAATAGATTAACGGGGCGTTTTAAAGCCTGGGAGGACAACATGTGTAATTGTGGTGTGGAATTTTGTCATCTGCATTGCTCCCTGTTTACCTCTTGGAGCATGTAGTGGTATCTGCGCTACAGCGGGTTATTAAATAGAACTGGGGTTCATTATGGAATTGATAAACTCTTCAAGCAAACCGTTTTAAATCCGGTTAACCAGCAGTGATCCTGCATAATCTACCCCACAAAAGGCAATAACCGACAACAGTTTTTCGACGGTTTGTTGTGCCGTGAAGATTTAAAACAATGTTTGTGAGATGATGATGACCATCAATATCTGAGTTGCATTTTGTGAATTTGGAACCATCTCACATCATCAACTGCTGAATCGGATTGTAAGGCTCGTGTTGACCGTTGGTTCTCTACAAGTTAAGGTATTGTCCACATATACCAAATACTATATTGTCTTTTTAAGAGATGCACTTATCCAACTGTTAATTAATGTACGATAATCACAGCTAGTAGCTTATTTATTAGGCTGGAATTAGGTTAGGCTACTCAACTGCCGTTGTCATGGATTTCACTAGTTTTCATCAACCCCAAGTTATTTTATTTTTTTACATTACCTTTTAGGATAATCTTTGTAATGGGGAATTATTATGAATAAAACGAAACGAAGATAGCCGGCAATTTTT
This sequence comes from Gymnoscopelus braueri, assembly GCF_963280865.1. Taxonomy (NCBI): domain Eukaryota; kingdom Metazoa; phylum Chordata; class Actinopteri; order Myctophiformes; family Myctophidae; genus Gymnoscopelus; species Gymnoscopelus braueri. Next base: position 31,046,441 of record NC_137608.1, read on the forward strand.
TTTGTGGTCGGTTACTGGAAAGACGGGTTATATATTTTGACCGGAGGAAAGATGCTCAATTTCTTAGTTGGATGACATTATTCATTCGGAGTGTTTGTATCAGTATGTTTGTGTAATCATTTCCACTCGAACCTCACTAAATTGACACTGCTATTGTTTGCTTGAGTAGAATGATAGGTTGCCGCACCAGGCTCACCAAAGTGAGAAGCTTCCTTCACAAACCAGCACTGCCAAGAAGCTCAGGAAACAGGCAGAATTAACGTGCATTTCTCGATCTGTTTTTCTTAGCTTTCACACATTTTATATAGCAACAACTCTGTAATACCCCAGATAGGCCTATAGGCTATACTATATTGCCTATATACTGGGATGATTTCAAATCACGGATATTCATTATTGTATGATGCATGGTAACCCATGCATGAATTTGTCAGAACATGTTAGTCTGCAGCTTTCAGCGAAGAAAATAGGCTATCACCAACTGCCTATCTCATCAGCTCATCAGAACTTTATTGAACTGACTACCATATGGAACCCATCAGCATCCAAGCAGCATGTTCCCCTCCGCACAGTATTGAGCCAACTGGTCCATGTTGAGGGTTTAAAACTGCATTGGCGGAACATAAGGCTCAATAGATCATTAACCAAATTCATGGTTGATATGCTGGTGTTGCAGCAAGTAGAACTCTTGGTTAAAAAAGCACTTAGGGTCCTGCGGCCTTTCACCCAAGCCATGGATAACTAATGGATAAAAGTGTGGGGCTCCCCTGCTTCAAACACTGTAAACACTTGGTAGGCCTTGTGTATATTATATCAAGTATCTGGCAGTAAATACATGACACATCTGGATTCTTACATTCGTTTTAAGCGGTGCCAGCCGTGTGCTGGGCCGTGAAATGACTACCACAAGGTGGGAACAGACTTCAGACATATACTGTATGCCTGTCATTGTGGCAAGAAGTTACACATTCATCTGTGTATGTGATAATTTCCCCTTTGTACACACAAACATGTGCATAAGCTGTCTTTCCTGATATTATGCAGCGTTTTCTAATATGTCCTGTGTTATTTAATTATGTATGCCTTTACTATAAGTGAGCATCAAAGTGCAGTCTTAGGAATCTATTTTTTATGATGCTCCATATGGTGTGTGCTTTTTCTGCAAAGCATGCCACTGAATTGTAAGACAAAAGTTATTGTTTTCCTTCTAAATTTGAATTGGAATTGAGACGAGATTATCAAAGACAGACTTAGCTCTTAGTAGGCTCGGAGTCTTAAAAGTGCCTCAGATATGAAGTCGCTTGTGGTGCTATTGGCCGACCAAGCAGCACACTGAGAAGGCTTTGAGTTCCTTCAGAGCTTATGTGCCTTCCTTATCTCTTCATCCTCTTGGCGACCTCACAGTGACACGTCATGGATCATAATCAATGGCCACAGGCTTCGAAGACTTAAAGCTTGTTTTCTTGTGGTGGTCATTGCTGAGAAATGACACCAGAATAGTGCTGGCTGGCTGTATGTATATGGTAATGGTGTACTTTCTTGTGATATATCATCATCAAGAAAGGATGCCAAGATCCTCATTAGGAGCTGGTATAAAAACTGAGCTGACATGGGCAGTGAGGTGTTGGAACTGTAAAATGTCTCCTTACTTTTTTACCCAGGTATTGTTTGTCAGTTATCACAACCTCTACAGTATGCATGGAGTTGTGAAACAGAGCATGGGAATTTAGGCTTTCACCTCTGCTCTTTCCTTGAAGGACTTTTTGATACAGGATAATTGTCAAGAATCCTGCATGCATATCTCTGGCAGGTTTTCTGCTTATATCAGGATTTACCTTGACACCCTGCTGGATTTGAACCCAACAGGTCTCCTGTGCAAGTGCTGCAATCTTTGCCGCTGAGCCAATAGAGCCTGCCTGCTTGCTCTGGGGAGAAATTGAATTGCCACTTTTGTGCCCATATATGGAGATCTCGATTCTCCGTATCTGTCCGTCTACCGGTTTCCCTTTTATGCCCATATATGGAGATCTCTGTATCTGTTCGTCCTTGGCCCCTTTATGCACACATGGAGATCCTTGATGTCATCGGTACAGTATATTATGCCCATATATGGGCATGTGACAGGGTTAAGTCTGAGTCTTAGAATTACAAAGGCAACTACAAACAATGGCCAACCGCAAAACACATGTTCAACCTTACGGGTCTGTCGCTAGAATTAGCTAAATTGCAATAGGATCAGTTAATCCAGTGCATTCAGTAACATTTACATATTTGAGATCAAATCCGATTCCGATCAGTGAAAGAGTTGTCTGGAGTACACCATTGTGTGTGGCCTGTAGTTCAATGGAAATTGGCTGGAAATGTTCTTTTAATATTTGGAAGACCATGTAAAGATGTATTTGCTTAACAGCCAGGAACTATGCATCTGACATGAAAATGCACTCATTTCAGTCGTAAAATCTATCGACAACAACTGCTGTGACTGAGACCATTGTGATGAGTGCATCTCTCCATGGGAGATGGGATGCAGATTTTTAACTACAGGAATTATAGCATCTCCCAAAAGTAAGAGTTTCAAGAGAAAGTGCTACTGCTTACTTATGGAAAGGGCAAAAGAAAATCAAGTTTTTACAATATGAGCGCTTTAACTGTGTCCACACTGACACTGGTAAAAATAAGACCACTAATAATCTGATCTCTATGACAGTGCTTAAAGCATCTCCCTATCCTTCCTGATTGAATTCCTCAGCCATCAGTTGCAGCTACAGACACTCCTATTACAGCTGATCATCAAATTCAGTAGGTGTATGATAGATAGTACATCCTGTGCCAGCCAGCCCAGCCTGTACAGGAAGATGCTGCTCCTTACACCCAATTGGACCAAAGTGGTTTGAACTGACATACAGTGCCATCCTTAGAGCCCTGCAATCTCACCAGTGGAGATAGAAATGGTTCACAAAGAAAATAAAAGAAACCACACAGAGGACCCGAGTGGGAAGTTGGTCGGATCAGCGATCTCCCAAAAATATTGATAAAACCGCAAATCCCCATATATATTGTAGTACACTGATGTCCTCAAAAGGGCGTCATAGACTGGCCTTAAAATTGGCTAATGGGCAAGCAGGCGGGCCCTATGACTCAGACATAACCATATATAGAGGCTGGCCGGCAGACCACCCAGTCACTATGACTCAGACATAACATAACCATACACGGGGACTACAACATTTACGCCCACAATTGAGACAGTGCCCCCACACAAGGTCTGTTAGAACGATGTACTGCAGCTGTTAATGCAATCCCTATATGAGAGACATCGTAAAATACCGTAATTTCACTGGTTGACTACTGAGGCTGTAGTGATTTCTTTTTTGTGTTCTAAAAAAGTGTCCCATTTGTTTGATTTGTCCTTTTTAATGTGACATACACTGCCATCTCAATATACAACCCACAATATACTATAATATACTAATCAGTGTGTAAAAAGTTCTAGCATCTGAAATCTAAAGTTTAAGTGGTCGCATGGTATATACTTCACAGAGACATCCCTTGAGGTTTTCAATACCCAGATACGTTTGTGTCTCTCATGTATCATTTTTATAGGCAATTTATTTTGGACAATTATCCAAACAGCATCTTGCAAGACTATTTGTATGTTAATACTATCCTGGAGAATTCACTAAGTAGTTGAAAATGTCGGGATATGTCACTCCTCCATTTAGTTGGGTTATTTCCCCAACTTACATTCAGGCAAGTTAATACAACAGCAGTAAACCCACACGTTTTAATTTTTCATGTACCGTCGGAGCTCAGCGGTAGGTTGAAAATTAATATAAGCCTACGAGATGTTCAAAATATAGACATGAACAAAGTCAGTCGGCGCTCGTAAAGACAGTGATGTCACTGAAATGCACTACTTGTCTGTTTGCCGTCTCCCCTCTGCTGTGTTAACATTATGGGTAACCCATTAAAGTGGCAAATTAAATGTGAAACGCATCAACTATTAAGAAAACAAGAAGATATGTTGATAAAGACACTCTATACATTTGGAAACATATTTTTATTCAACTCTATATCGTCTCCAGTTCATGTAGGATCATTTTGAAAGTATTCCTCTCATAGGAATTGCATTGACAGCTGCAGTACATCGTTCTAATGGACCTCGCGTGGCACTGTCTCAATTGTGGGCGTGAATTTTGTAGTCCCCGTGTGTCTCTATGTATATATAATCCGGCCCACGGTGGTCACGGAGCACTCAGAATCCACATCAGACAAAATATTTGAAAACCGCAAATAAATATAAAAAATATATAATTATAGTATATAATGTAATTAAATATTTTGTTCACACAGAAACAAATGTTTTATGGTCATGATTCACCAGGAGCCTGGATGGCTTGGTTCCAGGTTTTAAATAACTTCTATAAATATTTCTGGAAATCTCTATGGGAAAAATTGATGTTTTTTCTATCTGTGGCACCACAAAATGGCCACCACCCAGGCCTGGAATTTCGTCATTTTAGGGGACGAATATATATTTTGAGAGCACAAAGGCCAAATGGTAGGGCAGGAAGGCCATCAAATAAAACGAGATTTTAGTCCATTAAAAGAATTCATTGAATTTGAGGGTTAAGGATTTTAAATGTAATATGTAGACCGTCTCCAACCACTGCAAATGTGATAGTTACCTGTATCAACATACTCTACAGATTGTTTAATAATGTTTTATTTGTATTCATTAAAAGAAGTCCCGGATTGTTGTAGCTTTAACCATAATCAGTGAAATAGCTAGGTCTAAATATGTGAGTGCTTTTGTTTTTCACTCATAAACTTGGTAATGATTTAATACAGGCCTGAATTTCAACAGCCACATTACGAAGTCGGCCTACTATTAGACCTAAAATACTTATGTCTCAGCAGCATTTGTCCATGCATTCATCTTCAGTAGACTCGACCAGCGGTGGCTTCCTAAAATGTGTACTTTAATAATGTTCTTTTGCAATTTGTCCTAATGTTTTGTGTAAAGCATTTTGAATTGCCGCCTTGTTGAAAAAAGGTGTACAAATAAACTTGCCTTGATAAAAAAAATATTTAGCTAAAATTGTGTTCCCAAATTGCATTTATTAAATTCACCAGCAGTCTTATCACTAGTGTTATGATAATACACTGTGTTCTATAGAGGAACAAGGACAGTCAAGGTCCCAGGTGTGGCATCAGTTCTGGTTTCTCTCAGTCTTGCCAGTTCTGAACTTCCAAATGTAGGCCTATGTATAGAGTATGACTCTCAGACCAATGTGAATGGTAAATGTCCAACACTAACAGCTCTGGGGAGTCAGAGGGCTAGCCATGGTGGATATGAATGGGTGGGTCCATGTATGTGTGTGTGAAGGACGGAGTATAATGGCACCACAGATGTAAAAGTATAGATCGCTCATAATGCGTGTTGGAGTTTGTGTTTGACACAGAAGCACAGCACTGTGAATATCCATTCAAAAACTACATATATTTATAAGAATGGCTCAATCTGTAATTGTTCACCTTGAAATGCAGACCTGTTTGCTTGTTCTTTCTTGAAGTCAATCTCAGCTGCTCAATGAGGCCTCTGTTTGTGCTAAGTGGCTGGGCTCTGTTTTCTGTACCTGGTTTAGCAATGGGGCGCCACAGGGCAACTCCCATCCCTTTAGACTTTTAGTTTACTGGCTCCGCTTTCACTAAATTGGTGGATAAAGAACATCGTTACTGGCGCCAGTGTGTTGCTCGGAGGGTTATTTAACTTTGGCCAATGTTTGCCCTCAAACCAAAGGCCCATTGATGTTTTACCCACAATTTAAAAAGCCCAGTCATTTTAGTTGAATTATAGCACATTCTGCAAATTAATTCCCCCATTAAAGTGATTAGTAATAGCTTCATAGGCTGATGAACACTGGAGCATGAGGGAAAAAGATACATATTATTTGATGAGTATTTTGTCTTCTGATATTTTGTGCTCTATGAATATATATTCTATTTTCCCTCGGACGAGCCCTCCAGCAGTGTTTCCAGTCATCTCAATCCTCTATGCATCTGGCTAGCTTGCCAGTACATTCCGCCCAAGCGTCTTTCTTTAGTATGTCCCAATTCGTTGCTGCGAGATGCCCTCATGATTGATGCCTGTGTGTTGGCTTCCACAGCACAAGTTTGCTTACTGGGAGCTCCTGGTGTCTGTGGCAATGACTGACTAGCCTCGTTCATGTGGATGCTATCTTCTCAGTCACCTTTGTTAACCCCCCATACAGATGCTTGTTGGTGACGTACTTGTTCTGCTAGATGTGTAGTACTGCATGCAGCATTCTAATGTAGCATGGATCCATCCAGGGACTTCTGCAGGGCAGGCTTCAGGGTCCAGCATTCACAGCTTTTTAGTTGAATACTGTGAGGATGGCCGCCCTAGTGTAACGGCCGTTGGAGCATACGCCTTTCATGCGGAAGGTCGTGGGTTTGAACCCTGCCTGGGGTCGATGTCAACAAGGGCATGCCGTCACAACAGGTTCCTAGCGCCAAATCAAATGGGTTCAGATTTGAGCCTGCAGGAGTCGCTTCTGAAGCCTGTCCTGACGTAAAAACAGATGATGACTGTGTGGACATCTACTGATGTAAATGATATTGGCTTGAACACAGAATAATAACCAAAATAATCTTGTATTTTCTTTGTCATCGGGCATGCAGTTCCTTTTTTTTAAGGTTTCTGTAGGTTTGTGAATTTGACATTATAGTCATATCAACATGATGTCCCTTAGTGATATCCTAGTTTTTAGATAATGTTATTGTGATATGACTATATACATTATACAGATGGTACTATGAAGAAGAAGATTTGGAAGGCAAGAGTTTTCGATAAGCCCTGTTCCCAGTACAGCAGGATTCTTGGTATGATAAAGGCAGTGCAAGTGGAGCCCCCTCGGGGTCTGTCATGGTTCAGATCTCCCTCATGCTTACTGGGCCCTAATGAGGCTGTCACAAATTTTGTCAATTTGCAGTGACATGAAGTACAAAATCGAGATGCATCCCAGACTGTTCCATCACATTCTCCTCATATTGCAGTATCACCATCCAGTAACTGGATATTCACGAGTTAAATGACTAAAGTACACTTGGATATGCCCTACTGCATGGAGTTAGTCATTAAAGTATAAATGTGCGACATTCCCATGATAATTCTGTGCTCTATAATTATGCCTACTGGGATTTCATCAGAAAGATGTGAAGCAGTAGCCAAGTACTGTCTATTTATATAACACTCCTTTATCTGTCCATTATTACACATAGACCTACATGTTCTTACTGTAATCTCCAGCTATGGAAGCATCAAATTGGCTGAGTTTAAGTCTGGTTAAGACTGTGATAGGGGCCCCGCTTCACAAAAGCTAATAGTCTCCATCTGTCAGTGAATGTCCAGGTTGGCAGATATGTTTGGTGGCGATCGTAGCACGCTCGCTTGGTCAGCCACAAGTCTGTCTCTATGGCACGTCAACATTCATCCTTTGCCGGTGACTGCGCATGTGTCTTTGCTGGGTTACATGCCTGCAGGGGGGGATACAATGACTCAGCTCCAGATCCTTTGCAGTGCTTCACTGACTCCTGGTTCAAGCGTCCCCTTGTCTGCCAATCACAGCAACTTACATGAGGCCTTGCTTGCTGCAAGGTTAGACTGAGGCCAAAACACTGGTGGCATTCTCTGCTGTGTAAGCTTCTCTATGCAGCATTAGTCATGGGGAAACACAGCCTTGGGCTGGTTGCAAGGATTATAGTGGTGGTGGAAAATGATCTGCGTCTTCCGATGCTTTAATCAGGCTTCAGACTCTAAGTGCCTAATCTGTGTTTTAAGTTTAAATAAGTAAGTTCCGTTAAATTCCATTTAATGGAACCATGTCCTGTTGGACAGAAGTGCATTATAATCTGCAGGGAGAAGGATGATTGAGAGCATGAATTCAACACTGTACTGTACACAGTCACTCTAAATCTGTCTTTCTTTGTCCTTGTCTGTTTGCATCTTTACACGGCACGCACGCACACACATACACGCGTCACGCGCACACACACAGATACACGCGCACAAGCGCACACACATACACATTCTCTCTGGTCTCCCACGGGTTGCTAAAGCAGGACAAGAATACTGTGAGCATGTCTTATTTTATTCATGTACTGTAGGCGAGGCTGCACCACTGAGGCTTGCTCTCTTCAGCAGTCAGAGTGTCTGTATACACACAAGATTACCCTCCCTTTTGTCACACACACACACACACACACACACACACACACACACACACACACACACACACACACACACACACACACACACACACACACACACACACACACACACACACACACACACACACACACACACACACACACACACACACACACACAAGTGCATACATATTATCATATTCCCCAGTGTATGCACATAACCGCTCGGCTAATGCAGAAGTGTCCCTTACCCAATTTCCTTTTTGTGTCATGAAAACCAACAGCAACCTTAAAAGCCTGCGGTTAAGGCCAAACATATACACACATACATTTTTCTTCCAGTCATAGACAAAATAGCCTGTGTGATATTAATTTGATACTGTGTTGTTGAATCGAGTTGTTGATGGACCCAGCACCCTTCTTTTGCAATGTACCGGTTTTTGGGTATTAATATCATATGGAAAAAAGGGAAGGATATGCACATCCCCACTGTTTCTTTAACACAGTGCTGGACCCAAAAATAATCGAAAAAATGGAATATCCGCACACGATGGGCTGCTCTCCCGTTTTTTTTAAAATTATTTTAACCAAAAGTGAACAACGTTTCGTATTAATACGTTATCGTATTAATATCAACTAGGATTCACCATGATGTTTGGAAGGAAATGAAAGGACAGGACAGAGTAGAGGTAGTTAGTTGATCATAGACAACAGTGGTATTGAATATATACTCTATGAACAACAAAGTCAGATGCAAATACATAGTTGCAAATAGACTTTTGGTGCTGATAAGACCCCATGCTTCAGTGGCCATTTTGCAAGAGATGCTTGCAGAGTACCCTATCCCTGCCTCCCACTAGTCAAATGGGTTCATCCTGTCAATTGCTCTCAGTTCACTGGTTAACGGGACCAATACCCTGCCTCGCATTTCAGATCATTCTGCATGAAAAGAAAAAAACTCTTGTTATGTAATCTGGATAACAGGACCAAAACCCCGCCTCGCATTTCAGATATGCTGATAGATATACTTCTACAAAGAAAAACTATTTATGTCATCTAATAGACGAATGCTTTGACCATAGTCTAAAATATGCAAGCCAGTTCTCGATCAAAAGCCAAGCATCACGCCTGCAGGGCAAGGACTTTGGTGTGCTTGCAGCACTGGGACAACAAATTAAATAAGGTGGCATCAGGTGTATTGCCACTTCAGTTTTTCCACCCTGGAGAATGAGGTGAATCAGCTCAATTCAAGTTGATTGATTGATAGATTTTTTGAGCACAGAATAGCTGTATGTTCTCCTAATTCCTGTTGCTTCTAACTTTGCCTCATGCTAAGACCGCAATACGCAATATGCTTTTCCAGGAACATACTTTACATCCAGGATGTATTGTTTGATGTAATCCTATATGGTGCACTGTGGATCGCCCTTTCCCTCGACAATGTGCAGAACATGCCGTAATCCTCCCATATTTATTGACCTTAAACATAAATATTTCAGCATTTCTGCTTCATTGCTGATAGTGACAGTGAGAGAGAGACAGGAAATGCCAGGAGAGAGACAGGGGATGACATGCAACAAAGAGTCTTGGGTTGGATTCGAACCGAGGTCCGCTGCAGGAAGGACTACAACCATATTTTTTTGTGTGTGTCTCACACACACACACACACACACACACACACACACACACACACACACACACACACACACACACACACACACACACTCTATATAAAAATATTGTGTGTGTATATATATATACACTGTATGTACTCTTACTAGGTGAGCCCCTCATATCTATTTATTTTAATGTGCTGTAAAACATTAGGCTGTCTAGCATACATGTATGAGGTATATGGGATTGTGTTTGAATCAAAACACTTTCAAGTTGTTAGCGTAATTGTGAATGTGCTGTTTCAATGGATCAACATCCAGAGCAACTGTAACTAAAGGGCAATACATGCTCCTTCCAATGTCTCCTTCTGATGTCTGAAAAGACCTGTTTCAGACAGGCTTTCCAAACTAGTTTGGCGAGCAGAAATGTTCTGAGACCACCCATCAGAATTTATGAATGACGTCAATTTGTAGTTGACTCCCTTTCTGAAAACTTTGGAAGTAGCATGTATTGTGTAGGTCAAGTGCAAGGCCACATTGTGAATGCCACAAGGAAAGGAAGGTTTTGTCCAAAGGGAAGTAAAGATTTATGGACACTGCACTCTTGAGATACAGCTGGCAAGTTTAAGCCTTATCTCAGCGTGCGTGTGCGTGTGTGTCCATTAGTTTACTATTTATGAACATTCTATTTGATTAGATTTTTTCTATTTCATGTAATGCTGCTGGAATTGTTTTATTTTATCTTGTTTAGTAAAGTACATTAACCATGTTCAGAAAGCCAATATATCGTTGCTGTCCGGCAGAAACCAGCTAACTCCATTTTTCCGCTTTTGCATTTTTCCCCCCATAAATCAGTGCTATTGAACACCCTTTATGTCTGTGTGTTGATTAAAAAAATATTGAACCAATGAAAAGTATTAAAAAGTGCTTCTGACAAAACAAAACCTCTGACAAAACAAAACCAGCTAACTCCATAGACCCCTTAACAGACGACGTCACACTGGTTGCAAGCGTCATACTGCGCAAGCGTCAAACCCATTCTGTCAGGTCTCGCTAGGGCGCGCAGCACTCGCCAACACACAAGAGGGGGTTGGGGTGTGCTGAAACCAGCGCACCCCGAAACAACAGGTTGAGAATTGATTGCATGAAACAATCACCTGTGCCTCCAGTCTCAATGTTGGTAAACAAATAATTGGTCTATTGGATCCTCAAACTTTCTGCTAAACCAGCTAAGTCCAAAAAAGGGGGTGAGTTAACTGGTTTTGCTGACTCCAAGCTCCACCCCCTTTTGACCTCCAACCTCATTGTGAGCTTTGAGGTCCATTCAGCTGTTCTTATGATGAATGATGAACAAAACCTCCTAACTCTACTTTTTGTTTTGTTTTTGTCATTTCCTGATTGAACATTTTGGAGTTAGCTGGTTTCTGCCGGACAGCAGAGATATGTAATTAAGTAAGCAAATTAAATAACCACTAATAAACATTTCAGGAAGAAAAAAAGCAATTTTAGTCGACATTTTCAGTGCCAGGTGGACTGTTTTAGGCTAAATGGACCTGGAGGAAGGAAGATGGCCATATACAATATTGCATTTTTTAACAGTACAGTATACAGCAGCTCTAGGTCATAAATACTTTAGTGATTTACCCATACAGGTGAGTGGTCTGTAAATTATTAATTGGAGTGGTTCAAAAATACATTCTATACACACCATCAAGGCATCCTTGTATAATTATGGTAAACAGTCACTATTTGACAAAGTTAAGCATCGTTCTCTAGTGTGTAACTGTTTAGTTTCCTGTTTGTCCAAGATGGAAAAACAAAGTAGGTTCTTCTCAGTTAATAAATAACTGCATTTCTGAGTAACGCTAACGTGTTAGTGTTTCTACACTTTTCAGTGCGTAGTTGTTCCACAGTTCAATCATGTGCTGCTGAAAATTGCCTTGATTTCTGAGCAATCCATTGTGAAGGGAGGCATTTCCTATTTCCCTCCTTGTCTCTTCTTTTTCATTGACTACACACTTGCTATAGCCCTCTACCGACTAAAAGCAGAGAACACTGAAATTCAGAGGAGAAATGGGAACATTCTCTTTTAATTAAGTAGTGCAATGCTCTGTGGTTAGTGGAGGTGGGGGGGAAGAGAGCAGGAAAAACTCTTGAAAAAATACAGATATTCTGTGGGCCCTGAATGAAGATCTTTGTATGGTTGGATAGTGGAGGATCATTCGATCTCCCATTGACAGCCACTCTCCATTCAGCAGAACTGCCGAATAATTGCTTCTTTTAGAGAGCCATTAGAGACTGAGGGCCAATTCATTCCATTGTCTCCCAAATGTTCATCTAGATAACCAACCAGGAACTGGAAGCAGTGGCGATTGAGAGTGGGCCTGAAACACACAGCCACGGAATCTGAGCTATTTCTCCTTGTTTTAGGGCTCCATGGTGGCACATACAGTTATGAAAGAGTGCCAGAACTCTCCCTTATTGTCAATGAGATTTTTTGTTCTGTGCCTCTCTCAAAGTGTGAAGGTGGAAGGGTTGCCCTTCCGGAATTCTCCCACTCTCCATCCCGCTCTCCCTCCCATGGACACAATTTTAATGCTCTATTCTGTGGAACAAAAAGACTGCTGATTCAGCTTCTGTGGAAATGGTCGGTGCAGCCTCCTGTTTTGAGCCTGCTTAATTGCACGTCTCTGCTCTTGGGTACTTTCTGTAATCAAAGGAAAGCTATTAACATTGTCCTCCCCTTTTCTCCATATCAACCATATGCTGTGGAGATATTCATGCTTACCAGTAAAGAAGTTTTGCTTCATTACAGCACTACGGCTTAACATTACTATGCACTGGTTGAAAGAGAGGATTACAATATTTTGTGTCCTTTTAATTTATGTCTTCTCTTTCAGAATAAAAGGTCACCAGTGTGCTTAATGGACCATTGAGTATTATAAGGATTACAATGAGATTTTTCTCTGCCACTCTGGGCTTAATATTTAATCTTTATACAGTGTGCCTAAAACCTCTTCCTCTGATTGGACTATTCTAGTGTCCCATTGCCAAATGCATGGTCATTTGTAATTAACCTTAGGCCTTTGCAAAGTTTAAATGGTGGTGCCAATGAAAGCATTTGCTTCTTGGCAACATTAGTCAGTCCACACTCATATCTCTCATGAAGAATGAAAGAAAGTTATTTAAGTGGAAAGTTTTCATCAACCTAAATTAATCAAAGATAAAGCAAATACCCACCCCAGAGCCAAACGTCAGCTGAGCTAATACACCTAAGGTTTTCAGTAACCAGCTTTTGAAGTCTGCTTGCTACAGTCTTTTTTTTTTTGCCCACAATTTTGTAACCCATTTTTTCACCCAGTGCCAATTATCTAAGTAATCCTGGGCGCTACACTCCCTCTGCCAGCCTAGGGAGAGCTTAGAGCCGAGCTCATGCCTCCTTCAATGCATGAGAGCTAGCAAGCTGCTTCTTATCACCTGAAAAGGGGGAGGTTCCCTGGTTAGACGTAGCGCGTGGAAGGAACACGTTATTCCAACCAGTTCCTTTCCCCTCCATCAAGCGCCCTGGCTGACCAGGGGGAGGCAGTATAGAGACCAGGATTACTGCATGTTTTTGTGAGGGTACCTACCTACCCTAGGAGACACGGGGAGAACATGCAAACTCCACACAGAGAGGCCCTTTTGCTTGCTACAGTCTTGAGGAAATTGTGGTTGACACTACTTGAAATAACAGACTTGTAACTGAAGATAAAGTTACAGTATTGTAATGTAATGTTTCCTCATATTAGCAATGTAATCAATCATAACTTCAAAGTCAGCATTCATTCATCTTGGAATGCGAGAGATGTAGTTTTTGTCTTTTGAATGAAATACACATTTGTTTTGGTTACACAGTAAGGGTACATAAAATGCCATACATTCATGCATGAATTCATGCATTAATACCTCATTATCAGGAATATCAATGATTTCGCAGTGGATCATGCATGTCCTCATGCATGCACATTACAGAATTAACCAACGTAAGTACATCATTGGGAATCATGACTTATTAAGCATGTTTTCTTCTTAGCAGTTAATAACTACATGGAATGAACAAAAATCAGCCCACCACAGCGCAGAGCACATGTAGGCTATTACGTTTTAGGCATTATCTACTTATGTGTTCATCATGATTTTGGCCGTTGAAATAAAGTGGTGAATTGGTCTTCATTTAGGACTAATGTACTGTATGTTATGTTAATGATTAAATATAATGATAAAATTAAGTATTATCAGCATTAGCTGCTCAAAAGAGTTCATTCAAATAAAGGTGTGAACTATTTGACTTAGCATATTTGATCATCACTATCGATTACATTATCAGATATTTGGAACAAATACAAACATATATAATCTGACATTATACGTATATTAGGCTTAAAGGGAGATCAGTTCACCACCACTATATTTCAAGGGCCACAAACATGATGAACTCATGAGCAGATTATGCTTAATAATTTAAACCCTATATACTTCCCCCATGGGTCTATATGAGCCCCTCTATATGAACCCCTTTCCTCTCTACACCAAACCTTAAGCAAAATCTACTTCACCCAATGTTTGCCCTAGAATAAGGACACTAGGGTTCATGTGTTCAATCTATAAAGTTGACACTGAGTGCCTATGCTGGCACTAAGCAATTGTGGACATGTGCTACTTCTACAACATGGCAAACCTTCCTTTCAATTGATGTGACACATCAGATCCTTGACCATGACCAACATTCAAAGTTTATGTTGTGTATATCTGTTCCTTGCTTATGTGCATTTTTATGAGAAGCCACTCCCACCACCACAACCCCCTTTGGCCAATGAGTGTGAAAAGTTAATCAGTTCTTCCTTGCCCCCATGCCCAAAGGCAAAGCTTTCCACAAAGTTTTATGCAAATCCGTTCATACTTTTTTGGAGATATCCTGTTAACAGACAGACAAACAGAATGGGGTGAGGACCCCCCGTCCAACTCTGTTGATGGAGGTAATGATGTCTATCACTTAATACATGTGCTTTGTGCTGTGGTGGGTTGACTTTGGTTAAGTTCATGAGGATATGAATGTGGCACTGTGTAATTTCATGATTATTCATGTGGTATTAATGGAAGAAGTAATGCATTTTCATACAACCTTACAAATTATTTTCTTAGTTTTTGTCACAAATAGTAATTGTATTAAATTAAAATTTAAATAATTACAGTGGTCTTCCATCAAGAAGATTGTAGATGTCTTCGAACTTCTAGGGGAAGGGGAAGTTTGTCCATATACTTTTTTTAATACTTTTTTCTACCTAAAAGTGGCAGGGCCATGTTGACATGCAGGCGGGCTTGGTGTCAGTGTACAGTGTTTTTATGTAATGTAATTTCTGCAGAAACTATTATGTAGAAAATTGTAATAGAACTAGTATTGAATTATAATAGAACTAGAAAAAGTGCTCCTCGGAGCACAGGTCTCCGCCTGGTCAGGTACGTTATTGTGGCCTCCTGGTGGCGCTATAATAGGCCAATGTGAAAAGGGTGCCATTTCTTCTTAGACCTTTCACGGCAATCGGACACTGCATTCATGATTTGAGGCATTTTGTGCCAAAAATGTGTTTTGCTAAATTAGACCTGCTGGTGGCGCTATAACAGGCCAATGTGAAAAGGGTAGCATTTCTTCCTCGGCCTAGTGGGAATGCGCGTGTGAAATTTCACGGAAATCGCAAGCTGCGTTCATGATTTTGAGGCATTTTGTTCAAAACCAAACCTGCAAACTTTGGAAGCCAACCTTAGCCAATCAGGATGGAATATGGAAAATCGGACAGATCCGTGTTGATCACATGACTATAGCTACTGTGTACTGATTCGCGTGATGTTTGGATAAAATCTGTAGGAGTAATATAAAAAAATTAGTTTTGCACAAATCGGCCTCCTGGTGGCACTATAACAGGCCCATGTAAAAAATGTGGGGCAGAGGTTCTGAATTGGCATCCAGGGAATGTGTGTGTGCACAGTTTTGCAGCGACCGGGTCAACGGTACCGGAGATTAGCTGCTCACAGACAGATGGATGGACGGACGGACACACGGACGGACGGACGGACACACGGACAGGGGGTAAAACAACATACTCTCTCGTCATGCCTTTCGGCCTGGCGGAGACAATGAACTGCACGTGGTCGTGGACTATAGTGCATAATATAGAATAATAATTGTTTGTGGACAGATGCAGCCTGATAAAGAAGTCTTTACATAATTTAATAACTCAGCAGCGGTTCCGGTAGGAGACACAAAGAATCTCCTTTGTGTCTCCTACCGGAACCGCTGCCTACCGGTCCGCTGGTTATCAAAGTAAGTGGCTTAGGAATGCGACAAAAAAAAAATATCCATGAATTCAAGTCTCCATGGGGTGACTAATCGATAGAAAAAAAATATTTTTGGGGGTGAACTATCCCTTTAAGCTTCAGAGGACCTGCAACTATCTTGAGATTCTCCAGAATGTCTCCACTGATGGTCTTCCAGAGGCTTTGAGTAGTCGTTGGTAATTAATTGTCTCGGGCGCCAAGCCAATCATTATAGCCGGCACACACCAGGATCAGCCACCGGTCTAATTAAAATCGTTGGCATGAAGTTGAGAAGCCAGGGCTCCAGCACCCGTTGTGGCAACATTTGCCAGATACAAAAGCAAAGAGAAGTAATTGGTTTGGCACATTGAAACAGTGGCACACAGCACTGGTCATGGGTCATGCACTCCTCTAAGAGTTGCCATCTGTGTTGGTTGAGCTGTTTTTATCACAGAGTGGTGTGAGTTTGGCATCTAATAGATCCTTATGACCATTTTCATTACATCTGTATAGCACAGTACTGTTTTAATAATATATTGTGTCAAGGAATTCCTGCCTGCCTTCATTGTTTGGTTCATGACACATTTATACGCGCACGCACGCACATGCATGCATATGATACGCACAGATATACTATAATATACTATGCAGAAGCACAGTGCAATGCTAAATCCATATTCGATTAAATGCTTTCCTCTATACATAATAGAATGGTACACACAAGCTTTATTTCTGACAGCATCAGAGGGAATCCACATTCAAATAAATTCCCTTGAAAACCTAACTGTATTCCAAGGGTCTGACTCTGAACTGTCCCATCAGCTGAGTTTGCATGATGTACAGCAGGGGACATGCAAACCCCCCCGTTGTAGATCTGACGTAAACATCACTGGGGGAGGAATGTGATCTTTAGCTTGATTTGATTTAACAAACGCAGCTAATGCACACTGGCAGGCCAAACACCAGGATAGCGGAAAGACGGGCCCCAGGGTGAGGGGAAGGTCAGGGTTGTTAAACAGGACACTGCAGCTACAGCATGCCATTAACCCTTATGTTGTCTCCGTCACAGCAATAGAGGACAGCTTACCTGGATCCTTGTTGTTAGTCTACATAACCATATTGCTACAGTATTCAACTGATGAATGAATGGATGGATGGATGGATGATTTTATTTTGTCATTGAACACAAGTGTACAACAAAATTATCTTAATGACATCAATCCAATGCAGTAAGAGCGATAGAATGCATATAATATATTGACCACAAATACAGTAGAGTGAGGAAGAGAAAGTGAGAGAGGGAGAAAAAAAATTGAGAGACGGAGAGAGATAGAGAGAAAAGATTCATGAACAATTTCCTCTCCTACTGACAGCTGGTGCCAGAGCACCTGATACCCTCTTGTCCTTTTGGGTTCTAAACTTTTGAGTGCTGCAGTAATGAGTGTGTTTCCGCTCTCCATTACGGTTAATGACTACTATCAGTAGAAACATGCCAGAGACCAGAAGTTGCCTCACTGGCCTGTTGAGCCCACCGTCCCCTTTCCAGCCCCCAGTGTCATCTCACAGCAATGTTATTTTACTGTTATCACTGTTGTATTCCTCTGTCGTGTGGGGAAGAACGACTGCCAAGTCCAACACAAGCCATGGGAGGGTGTTGATTCCATCTAATGCAACTCAGCTGGAGGGAATTGCGCTGGGGAGCTGAAGGTCTAAAATTTTAAAAAGCCTCACCCAGTTGCTCAAGAACTGAAAGGAGTGAAAGGGGGTCCTTTTTTGGCAAGCTAAAGACAAAGGAATGGAAATTAAATACATATGGACAATTCAAGCCAAACCACATATTTCATGCTCTCCCTGGGAAAATAGCATTCTGGGTTTTGGGATCTGTCTGCTTCTCCAGTGTCCATACTGTATCATCTTGACATTTGCAAAGGAGAAATATTTTAGAATAATGCAGTAACAGAAGGCCCGTTTGTCCTTCCAAATTATTCCAAGTGATGCTCACATATATTGAGGAAACAAAGCCTCTCTTGTACTTGCCATGAACATCAGCTTTGGGTTATTTCCATCTTGACTATTGACCATAGTCATATTCGGTGTGGGAAACAATCCAGGTCCTGTGGGACCGTCATAGGTGAGTGTAGCCCCAGCAGGCATGGGCCTGTTCCTGGTCAATAAGTCCCAGGGTAGAGATGAAGAATATTTATGGACTGACCCACAGCACTATTTGCCCATGGCGCAAGCTGAGCTGGCTGTCGGCCTGGTCGGCAAAGATTAACTTTGACACCCACTCCCTCCTAAATCCACTCTGATTAAATATTTGCTGGCTCATTTAATATGAATGTGAATTAATGACCAGTCAGTGAGTTTACGTCTACTCCACTTGAGTAATGGCCATGATTTGGGTACAAGAACCCCACAGCACCTCCAATCCCTGGTGTGCCTTACTTTTTCTTATACATTTTATAACCATGCAAATGTCACATTCTGACTTTAATCCAAAATTCTCCCTTTGCAGCGCTGGAAGTTCATAAAGTTCAGCTGCACTGCCGTCAGCAGTGCACACAAGTATGGGGAAGTTATGATCACTGACCTTAATGTGCAGCACTGCAGACTTATGGGAGAGCTGCCTGTGTGCTGGTCTCCACTCTGATGAAAGAAGCCATACAACTCCAGTCTGTGCCTCACTGTCTACTCTGAAACCTCTGAAGTGTGTATGCACACTCATGTTGCTGTTACTTGATCCAGCAAATTAGTCCTGAGTAGAGTTCAATTTCATTTTCGTTTGTTAGTGGACATAAATAATTAAAATTAGCCCTGTTTGTCGGTCTACTATGTGTTACCTGTGTCTGAGGGAGAGTGTGTGGGCAGTGGTGTTCCTATTTAGTCTCGCGTAGCCAGACGATCAGAGATCTCTGCCTACTGACATGTCTGGGGAAATTTCATTGAATGGGCTTGGACGCCAGCGAAAACCAGCGGTAACAAACTTATGCCTATTGCTTTGAAACCAAATCCTGATCTATCTATCCCATATGAAGGAAAGCCCCTGAAGTCTTTGCATTGGTTCTGTGGCGCTTTTTTAAATTTCTGAATTGTTTCCACCCAGTTTGAACCCATTCATTGAATTTAGATAGGCGGAGATCTCTGATCATCTGGCTACGCGAGACTAGTCCCTACAGTATGTAACTTTCTCCATATTCTATATTTTTACAGACAGAACTGTACCTTCTGTACAGATACTGATCCTGTAGTGAGGAAGAAGGATCACTCCTCTAAAAGCTGCAACATACAATCTAATTTGTGCCTGCTTGCTAATGACCACAGGTCCTCAACCCCAGGGGGGCAGACAAATAACGAATTTTCAGGATCTTAACACTGCCTGAGGAGGCAGCGTTTAGGGAGTATGGCATCTCGAATACAGTGTTGATAGACCAGGATTGCATATTGTCTATACTACAGGTACCACAGGGGGGGCAATTGGAAAGAGGGGGGAAACAAGTTATATATTTGGTAATTAAAAGCAAATTAATACAAAGCCTTAATTTGTTCTCATTTAAAACATAGACCAAAAAGGTGTAGGCTGAAGCCCTTTTAACCTTTGAATAACTGT
Source organism: Gymnoscopelus braueri (assembly GCF_963280865.1). Taxonomy (NCBI): domain Eukaryota; kingdom Metazoa; phylum Chordata; class Actinopteri; order Myctophiformes; family Myctophidae; genus Gymnoscopelus; species Gymnoscopelus braueri. The sequence continues at coordinate 31,066,244 of NC_137608.1, forward strand.
CATAGGTAAGAAAATACAACAAAACAAACTATATATATATATATATATATATATATATATATATATGTGTGTATATATATATATATATATATATATATATATATATATATATATATATATATCATTTGGATTTTCAAAACAGGAAAAAAAGAAAACCTTCTGGTTTTTAATATATAATATCAGTCAAGTATATTTTATGTCATAGTAAAATAATATATAAAACATATTTCTATTATGTTAGATCTGTACATCTTTTTAAATGTGTTTATTGAGCAAACATTTTTTTGTTCAAGCTATTCCATAAATTTACCCCTTTAAGCGATATACATTTACCTTTATTATTGATTCTAGCATGCGTTTGTTTGAAAATGTTTTGAATGTGTGTGTGTGCGTGTGCGTCTTTGTATATATAAATAAAATCCAATTGATAAGATTATTGTTCCAGTCAACTTTTAATCGGCAGCCCTGTTTTTAGGCTCATTATTTCGGACCCCAAAATTTTTGGGGTCCTTATCATCTGTATAAACAGTGGTTTCCGAACCTTACCATGACGACACAGTATAAATCTGTAGAACTGCATTAATCTTAAATACTTCTGCCACGTTATGTACACAATTGCATTTTTATAATCAGCATCTCCATTTAAGCCCAATCATCATATTTCTGTTAAATGCCATAATGGCTGTTTACTTAACTGGTCAGAGTTGGAAGTATGACACCCAGATGAACGAGATTATGTAGTTTCAATGTCAGGGGTCTTGTCCATGAACCCACTCACATGGGTCATTTACTTGAATGTTTTGAACATCTGAATTCAATGTGAAATAACAGACTGAATCAATTTTGGAATATAGTATATATTATGCAAATATAATATAGACAGAAGTGTTGAGAAAGAAGACTGCATATTGCATTCTTTAATTTTCAGCAATTACTCTACAGCAATGGTTAGTTAACAACAGCACATGGTTAAAAAAAAAGTCCTCAGCCGTACAGTACTGTACTGTATGCATTGTGGTTAATTGGCTAAAGTCAATGGTCAATGATCAATTTTTCCTTGAGGGTCTTGGATGCTTACTGGTTTTCCAGGCGGTAAAATGGACAGGCTGAGAGACAGGCTGGGGGCTGGGTCTTGTGGTGGGCTAAGTTTCAGGTAACAAAAGTTTTTTGTGGGCTTTTCCTGAGGCAGACAGATAGCTCCAGGGGTGAGTGTCCCCTCGAATGTTCTGGAAAATTCCACGACCCTGAAGTGTTGCATTACGCCTGCCAATTGTACCCCGCTCAGGTCTGTCTGCATCCTTGAACAGAGAGTCCTTTCAAAGTGATTGCAGAGGATTTAAGAGATGAGAATTCTGAATGGGAACATTATTTCCTGTTGCTAAAATCTGATCAAAGTCAATTACTAATATTCTCTGGATTTATATAATCATGGCCAAAGACAAAGATTAGATTAATATTCTATCCAAGGAAATTATCATCTGGTATATCAACCCGGAACTATGTTTTGAATTTCCTTATGTTTAAGATACTCTTGCTTCCATTTGATGATTCTTTAAACATCTGTTTGTCCCTTCAAGTGTTCTTGGTTCAACTTCATTTAGAGAAAGATCTAATTGATGAAGATGACTGAAACTTGTTGATATCAGCGTAAATAGAGTAAATACCAGACAGTGCTGGGCTTCCATAAAACTGATCTCTCTCTCTCTCTCGCTCTCTCTCTCTCTCTCTCTCTCATGCAAAATCACAAATCATATCTCTTGGTTATAAATGAACAACTGCATTGCAATAAACCTGTAATGAGAATACAAAATAGAGAATAATATACAGCGAATATGTACAATACTGTGACCACAAAAGCTTAGCCATACATTTGCAGTGTTGCAAAGCAGATGTTGCTTCGTACTTACTTTTTCACTAAGCTGATTTTATGTTTTGTCTTTCTTTGCACCTGCAACATCACTTAGGTGTGTGGTTTTTCTTGTTCTCATTATTTTTCTTGTTCTCATTCTTGCAGATCCCAGATTGCACCAGTGAATGGCTGGTCACACAAAAGGTGCAAAAGGCGAGGGGATCTCAGCTCGGCCAGTAAATAAAACCTTCATTAATCTGCGCTGAGGGAGAAAGTGCCACCGTACAGCTGGCATGGCATCTCTTTAGGTTGAGGACTGGAGTGAAAGCGGTGTTCGGTGATCATCTTTCACTCTGAGCCACTCACCTTTCATGCCATGGCCCTGCGACTAGTGCTCGGGGCTGGGCTCTCAGAGGGAACGTAAACTCAACGAGGACACATCGTCTAGCACCGCTCTCTGACTGCACCCCTGGATAAGGACCTCAGCCTCATGAGCCTGAGCAGGCACACATGCAGAATCTGCTATTTGGTGTGACCTTCACGCAGAATTGGATTAAGACATTTCAGCCACTGCTCTCTCTCTACATTTTAATTGGCCTTCTGTGAGTTGCAATGCCTCTTTGAAGGAGGGGGGGGGGGGCGGTGACAGGGCTGTTACTGTCTGCTGCTTTATGAGTCTTCATCACTTACTGTGTGAATGCGTGATTGAGAGGCAGGGGAAGGCAGCATGGCCAGGCCTCTGCTGAAGATACAGCGCTATTTCCGCAGGAAACCTGTGCGCTTCTTCTCCCTCATCCTCCTGTATCTGACTGCCGGCAGCCTTGTGTTCCTTCACGCTGGCTTCGTTGGGGAGAGCTCTTCGAGAGTCAGCGGGGGCCCAGTGGTTTTGGAGACGGGAGGCCGAACATCGCCCTCAGACGGTCGGGGGCTGGGCGTCATGGGTACCAGGGTGATAAAGGAGACTCGCAGACCTGGCCGGAGGTATGGTCCTCCGTGGATGAAGAAAGCCGCACAGGATGGCCATGACATCCGGGGCAAGGGGGGAGACTACACCAGCAGCTGGAACCGTGCCCTCAAAGGACGTAATGCCAAAGACACTGATGATGGAAGAGGTGGGTCATGTACTGCTAGTGGTTCTCTGCCAGCAAACACTAGATGCACTTTCGCAATACTGCAGTGGTATTCATTTCGTTTTGGCAAAATCCCCGGAGCTGCTATCAGAGCCTCCTCGTGCTTCTCTCAGAATCGTAATATTTAAAACCTGTTTTGTTAAGCCTAACATGGATATGGTAAGATGCTAAATACATATAAACATTACTGTTATATAGAAATTATAGATGCTAATAGGAAGATAAAGTACATTTTACGGTTACATGCATGGGGCTGCAGTGCTATAAATTAATGGGAAAAAGGATCGAGGTTGCCTTTGTGATGTCAAGTTGCTGTTGTATGTTAATAGCTGGAGATTTTACCTGGAACAGTAACTGGCTATACTTGCAATGTCTTTAAAAGGAGGCAGTTAGTGACCTTTCACCTTTTTTTTCCCCCCCTAAGACATTCTAACCCACTAATCCATAAACTCCATAAAACTTTTTTACCAGATGGTACAGAAAATTAACAAATGATTGAATTTGATGTCACTATCCCCTCAAAAACATTTGATCTAAAAAAACAAAAAAAACAAACCCATTTTGAACAAACAATAAGGTCAGAGATGATTGTGAGTGGTTGCTCATTGCAGGATAATCGGCTGAATGCCTGCTTTCCTAAGCAGATGGCTTTTTGTGCAGATATATCTCTAGGCTTAGCTAAAATTGAGTTGTGTTCACTTTTGTGGCCCTTAGTGTGTGTACCCTGTCTGCAGTAATTAACCTCTTGGAAAAAAGAGCTGGCACTGCAGTGAAATGATGGAGACTCGTTGAATGTTTTTGTTCCACGTGGCTCCCAGAAGCAGCTGGTGAAATGCAGTGAGAGCCAGGAGAGATCAGTGCAGTGGAAACTGAGAGGCCTACTTCTCTCACAGGCTGTCAGGGTATTTCTCTTCGCTCACCCATAATAATGTCAACATGGCTACTGCAGACCATTGTTGAACTGCTGCAACAGCAACCCATATGAATTCTCACCTGGGTAGAGAGACACAGGGGAGTTAGTTGTGTCTAGTATGCAGAATTTGATGGAATAATATTACAGCTATTGCATTCATAACAGTGGAATGTTTTTAGTGCTAACATAGTTTAAGCATATCTCTTCCGATTATGGGTTCAGGAAATGTTTACACTGTACATTCAAGACCCCCCCCCCCTCCAGTTAGCATCAAGCCTAATTTATGCTCCGTCGCACGATGGTGTTGTGTGCCGAGAATAGCAGACCACAAGCTCATAATGCATGGCATTCGTGACAAAGTATGAATCAGGCTTCAGAACGTCAACCTCCTCAAGCCTTTATTTTTCCCTTTCCTCTTTCACTTCCTGAAGTGGTAGCCCCACAGGACCACAGATGAGTATGATGAAAGTGCAATTAAAGGCATCAAAGCATTTCTGCTCTCCCCGCTATCCACCAGTACTCTTGAGTGCACTGCAGCTGGCTTTCCAGCCTTTACAACTCATGTCATGCTATGGTTACATAGCAAGGATACACAGTAGTCAGACAGACTAGTACAGTGGTTGTTGATTAAAGACTATTATGACCCAGTGGATAATATGAGGTTATTCTCGAGTAGCGCCCAGGATTACTAGCTTAGGCAATTGGCACTGGGGGAAAAAAATGGGTTACAAAAATCGTGGGATTTCTATTTCTTAATTTTAAAGAAAACTAAAAACACGGATTGTATGGGAGTTCAAGGAAGCAAACAGGTAGTGGTTATATATACACCTGTCATTCCATTATGAAAGACTGAATCACGCTTCCATAACCACTTATGCCCTATTATATTCTTCGGCTATTTGAAAATAGCCGATCTACAAGCTCACAATGCACCGCAACCCGAGCTTGCATGTATATCTGTAAAAAAAAAATAAGATTAAGAATGTTATTTTTTATTGTGAGAAATTAGTTTTTGAAGTTTAAAAAAAAAACTTTAACATTTTGGGATGCCAGGGTGAAAGTGGTTAAATTAAAATTGATACAACTAGTTCATGTCCATAAACCTGAAAATATGGAATATCTACTAAAGTGCAGCTACATTTGTATCGGTTTCCTCTGTAAAGCAGATTAGTACCCAGCTCAACAATGGTTAGGAGGAAGATTATATCAGAGGTCCTGCAGCACACCACACACAGCTCAACCCCCAGACCTTTTAGACTATTACAATTATAATAATGCACCAGGTTAAGACCACGTCCCTCCCCCACTTAGCTATTAACAGAGGTTTAAAGGGGTAATGGGGCGATGGCAGAGCACAGATGGTAAGAGAGGTTTGGTGGTGTTTTGAATTTCAGAGCCTGTGTAACCTCAGTGAAAAGAGCAGCGTTTTAATGAGCAGGAAAGAAAGGCATGGTAGGTTTGCTGTGTGAGGAGGAACATTGCCTCTCACTATCCCTCCCCCCACCACACACATCGGACTACTGCCAGGGAAATGACTGCATTACAGAAACAGGCCACTAGAAGGGGTCGAATCTTTATAAATAAATTAGGACGCCGCTCCAGTTAGGGCTCTGTTCACTGGACTGTCCTGTGTAACACTGAGTGTTATGCACCGTTAAGGTCTTTCAGTGGATATCATGGTAAACTAGAAAGTACTGTTCCTGAAGAAACAGTGTGGGATCGCTAAGAATGTTGAGCTGGTATTGAGTATTGATAGTGTTAGTAGTGTTATAGTAGGGTCATAATACAATGACATCAGTATTATGACATCACTAGAATGGCATTACCATTCACTAGAATGGCATTATGCATTATGACGTCACTAAATGGCATTTCTCCATTGAAATGACCCAAAAAACGGGGGGAATAATAATAATAATAATAACTAGAAAATGTGCTCCTCGGAGCACAGGTCTCCGCCAGTACTGTTCCTGATTAATCCTGTCTTACCTATTTATGTTACATATTGTCACGTGTCACTTGACCAATGTTAGCTTGACCAATGTTACCTCACTTCAAAAACATTAATGGCTTTTTGAAGTGACACACCTATTTATAGGATTTTATTTCGTCATGCGTCTCGCTAGCCAATCAAAAGCATTGGTGACAACATATTGTCACGTGTCACGTGAAGCTTGACCAATGTTAGCTTGGCTAGGGGGGGGGACACACAGCGGGACGGGAACGAAAACATACTCTCCACCTCTGGCGGAGACAATAAATAGTGAAGATAACATTAGTGTGATCGCTAAAGCGATCCCACAATGATCGCTAAAGCGATCCCACAAATATATACTCGCCATTTGTCTTGCCATTTTAGGGTCCATAATTGTGTTATTGTATTGTAGTTTCACAGTGTATTGCTTGTCTCATGTACTGTATTTTATCTAACTTGTGATCTGTTTTAAAAAAACTTTTCCAGCAAAGTACATTGGCTGCTACACAGACAACATACAGAAAAGAGCGCTGAGGGGCACATCCTTCTTGGACTACAAGAAAATGTCTGTCTTCCGTTGCCAGGACAACTGCGCAGAAAGGTACGACTATGACAGTCAAAAGCACACACCTTCACTTTGTCCTGTCTCCCCTTTAATCATCACTTATTCACTGTAACGCAAAAATGAAACCCACAGTAAAACCCACAGCACATTAATCTCAGTGCAACTGTGCTCCAAGCCTCCACGGCATGCTGTCCTCTCTCTCCCTGCCACCACTCTCAGAACTTTGACTTCTCCGAGGAACAGATGCCTTCATCGAATGCTTCCCATTACACCTGTCACCGATTCACAGACGGTGCGGTGCACAGAGAAAGGCGAATAAAATAGAAAGAAAAGGGGGGGTGTGGGGGCGGTTTGAGCTTCTCCCTAATGGCCCTCACGTTCCTTCCTCGGAACAGTGAGTAGGTAAACAAAAACAAACAAATGAGGGGAAAAGCACAATTTGCAGCAGTGGTGGAAGCTTGATTGACAACCGTGTATGATAGATGTGCTGGCTAACTAACTGCATTCTAACAGTCCCTTATTATACAGAGACGTATGTCCACATAGAAAGTGACGCAAGTTTATCTACTGAATGTACTTCCTTCTGTGCTTTACGTCTATCGAGCATTAACCAATTCATCCGCTAGAGGGCAGTGGTACTTTCTGATGACCTACATTCCCCCTACAATGCAATGCGATGACTTCAGGCTGAAGTCTGTGGTGATGTCTGTTGTTCACCACATTCACATGCAAAACTGCTAGCATTAGCCTTATCTGTACAACCAGACATCATGATTTTATTTTTTTCCCCCCGTTATTTTTACATTATTGTGTTGGTCTTTATTTTTTATTGAAATTAAAGGAGAGGAAAAAATACAGAAATACTTAGTTTGTAAAGTTTTGTTTTATATCTATACTACAATCCGCAAACTGGCTATAGGAACGAACTGGCTGTAGGAACGAAGTGGGAACGAAAAAACACAAAGTTGCATGTTAGGTTTCGCTTTTGGTTTGCATGATGCAGTTAGGTTTCACTTTCGGTTTGCATGCTGCAGTTAGGTTTCGCTTTCGTTTTGCGCGTTGCCAAATCATGTGCGAGAAACAAGCACCGGTGTTGCAAGGAACGTCTACACGCTCTTCTGTCTCCGTCTCCGATGTGCGGGCCAGGCTACTAGACAGGGCGCGATGCGCTGTTTAAAATTTAAAAACGCCTCAGTGCGTTCATGTGCAACATCTTGCATGCGTGGCTGTGGCTTCACAGTTTTCCTTTGCCGTGTCTGTAGGTCACGGCCTGGAGACCCCAGGGTCTCCAGGGACCCCTAAGGGGGGGGGGGGGGGGATTTTGTACCCCCAAACGACATTTTCTTTGGGGGGGTTAGGGGGGGGGTACTAGAATTCTGCCCGCGTAGCGGGCAGAACTTCTAGTACTGTACATTTGGGATTCTTGTAATTGGAAGCAAATACATCCTCAAGAGTGCTTGTGTTCATTTAAGTTTTCATCCAGGACATCCCACTACGGATCCGGTTGTAGTCTGGGAGCTGTTCAATTGGACCTACTGCTGCGATGGCAGGCTCCTTGTCATAGATGTATTTTGTACACACTTCTTTGATGGTCTTGGCATCTATGGCATCGATTCTGGCCTCCAGCTCATGCAGGGGGATTCTGCGGCTGTAACACAGCAACTGCCTGCCAATGTCCTCGCAGATCGGTGTGGATCCATCGAGAGGCAGAAGCATGTTAGTCTTTAGAAGATTCTTCGCCCTTGCCACTTCACTCTCCGTCACACTCGTACATAGTGACATCCATTCCATCTGAATGAAGTGCATCATGTCGTTGATGGTGCCAGGTTCACACACCATGTAGAGACCCCACAGGCCTGTGTCAGTGTAGCATCTGTTGAAGGAATGGAAGCTGTGGCACAGGTTCCCCTGACAGGCCATCTGTGCCAACTTGCTGGACATATTTACACCTCCACCAAAGGAACGATCCCAGTTCCCTATTAGAGTGTTGGCCACCATGAGAGGTATGGTGTCAGGGTGCGACCAGCCTACTGCCTCCATTGCAATAGCGATATGAGCCAGTGGCATTTTATCGTCTCGTACACGGATCTCACTTCCTGTGAATCTGCATGGTGGAAGTTCTGGGGCTTCTCCCTTGTATCTGGCTGGAAGCTTGCCAAAGTGATACTTGGCCAAATCAATTAGCTCATCGTGTGAGACTCCTCCAGCAGCAGCTAGCACTATTCTGGGCCCTTTGTAGTGAGTGGTAATGTATTCTACAAGATCTCCCCTGTTGATGGTCTTGATGTTCTCTGTGGGGCCGAGGATGGTTCTGCCCAGTGCTGTCGACTGGTATGCAGTTGCGTGAAGATAGTCAAAGACCACTTCCTGTAGATTTGTCTCTACTTCCTGCATCTCCCGCAGGATGACTCCTCGCTCTTGTTCGATTTCTGCCGCACCCAACGTGCTGTTCTGAATGATGTCAGCCAGGATTTCCACAGCTCCTGGCAGGTCCTTTGAGAAGGCTTTGGCATAATACACAGTCTGCTCCCTCGATGTGTAGGCATTCAAGTGCGCTCCCATATTTTCAATCTCCAGCTCAAGATCATGTTTGGAACGCTTTCTTGTACCATTGAATGCCATGTGTTCCAAGAAGTGGGCTGTGCCATTATTCCTTTCATTCTCATAACGACTGCCAGCATCTATCCAGAGACCCACTGTGCATGTAGAGAGACCGGAGTCTTCGGAAGCAACGCGTAGTCCATTTTCCAAAGTTGTCACTTTCGTTTCAGGGACATTAAGGACCACGTGATTGGCAGCTTTAGCTTGAGTTGCCTGGAATCTGTGTGATCCAACTATGGGCCTGGTTAAGATGTTTGTTTTCAAAGCGTTCTTCTTAACGAGATACCTCCCTGCGGACGTGAGGCGCTGTAAGAAGGCCGCCATGTTGTTTGTGATGATGAAATTGTTGTTTGGAACCGGACTCAAGAGCCACTGTGAAGGCCTAACTGGGTTGTAAGGCCAGCTAATCTCCTGGTACTCTGGAGAGAGTTAAGATGATCTTCGAGCGTCGCGTCGCTGAGGACACTCCCTTAACCAGGGCATCCAGCGACCTTTATAATGCTGGCTGTGCCCCTGATGTCACCACGGGGATGTCAGATAGTGTCAGACATCTCCATACATGGAGCTGTATGTATGGAGCTGTATGTATTTTGTTATGCCCAAATATGGGACCATGACGTCAGTCCTGGACGTGACGGCCATCTCCATATATGGAGTCTCTGGGAAGGGTTCGCTGATGTCAGACCCCGTATCTATGGCACGTCTTGGGTCTCTATGACGACTTCGTAGGTCGATCGTCTCCATTTATGGGGATCTCCATATATAGGCCAGTGCTGGCAAGTATGCCCTGAACGTTTGCTACATCAGCAAACGTAACATGCATTTTTAAACTGGTAGTGCTTTAGACTATATATATGCCTTTGCCCATATATGGAGATCTCTGTATCTGTCTGTCCTTGTCCTTTTTATGACCCTATGGAGAACCCTGATGTCATCAGTATCTGCCCTTATATGGGCATGCTGGTCGGATCTGCGGTTCTGGACAACCGGATCTCCATACTGTATGCCTATACATGGGCATAGCGTTTGGATTGACGGTTCTGGACAACCGACTGTCCCCGACTTCAAGCCCAGGGTCCTCTGCGATAAACATGCCGAATCTGAAGTTGATCGGTTGCGTGGTTCTCGTTCTTGAGATGCACAAACACAGATACACGCACACACAGATTTCAAGACATTTGAGATGTCTTGAAAGATTTCAAACATTTATAATAGAAGGATGGGCCTGGGGAGGATGCATACAGGGTCAGATACACTGTATATGATGACAGCTAAAAATTACTATCTGAGGGTCGAACTGCACAGCCTCTCTGATTTCCTTTCCAAATAATGTTAATTTCCCATTCCTACCTGTCCTGTCTGTGTCCAGAGGTTACCTATATGCAGGTCTGGAGTTTGGGGCAGAGTGCTACTGTGGCCACAAGATCCAGGCTCCAAATGCTTCAGAGAGTGAATGCAACATGGACTGTAAAGGCGAGAGGGGCAACTTGTGCGGAGGAGCCAACCGCCTATCCATCTACAGATTGGAGCTGAGCCATGAGTCAGCGCGACGCTGTGAGTTGATCCATCAACCCTATAAAGCCCCCTACACACTAAACCTTGTTGTCCAGACTACTACAGACTTTAAGTCGAATGAAGTCGGGAGATCAGTCAGTTGAAAGGTGTGAAAAGGTTGCTGAATGCAACTCTTTCCACACCGTATCGACAGTCAGCTAGTACTAGAATGATGTAAAAAAATATGGCTGGACGTTCGCTTTTCAATAACAAACACATGAACATGCCACGCAATGTGCACATGCTTAAATCATTTGAAAAATCAGCATCGGGCTTACAGGACAAAGGCTCAAGGTTATAGTGTTAGTTGTCTCCGTCAGGCCGAAGGCGTTGCTGAGACTATGTTTGCACCCCTGTCCGTCTGTGTGTCAGCAACATTTTTTTTTAAATATAACTCCTACAGATTTTGTCCAAACATCACGCAAATCGGTACACATTACCTCTATAGTCATGTGATCAAGACAGATCTGTCAAATTTTTCATATTCCATCCTGATTGGCTTCTAAAGTTGAACAAAATGCCTCAAAACATGAACGCAGTGCCCGATTGCCGTGACACTTTGCACACTCATTCCCGCTAGTCCAAGGAAGAAATGCCACCCTACATTTTTCAAAAGGGCCACATGGTGGCGCTATAACAGGCAGATTTCTGTGAGCAGCTAATCTCCGGCACCGCTGATGTGAAACCTTGCTCCCTGGAGGCCAAGGAAGAACCTCTGACCTTTCACACATTTTTCACACCGGCCTGTTATAGCGCCACCAAGAGGCCGATTTTTGCTAAACCCTTTTTTTGATAATTTATACAGATTTTGTCCAAACATCATGCCAATCAGTACACATTATCTCTATAGTCATGTGATCAAGACGGACGGTCCCGATTTGACATATTCCATCCTGATTGGCTAATATTGGCTTCCAAAGTTTGCAGGAGTGGCTCGTCTTGAACAAAATGCCTCAAATCATGAAAGCAGCGTCCGATTGCCGGCCCACAACTGGCGGAGACCTGTGCTCTGAGGAGCACATTTTTCTAGTTTATATTTGCTTTCAGAGAAAATCTGACAGCTTGTGTGAGCCACACACACACACTCTTTTTTTAATAGATAATTTTTTACCCCCTTTTCTCCCCAATTTAGTCGTTAAGCCAATTAATTCCTCCCTGCACATTTGTGTGTTGTCACTGCTGTTGTAGACTACCTAGTGAGGAGCCCCCACGGGGAAGACGTAGAGCCTTTGTCCCTGCTGACAGGTGCCGATCCAGTCTTGTAGGAATATGTGCAGTGACAAATATCACATTCCCCAGCTTCCCTCCCCCGGACAAATTGTGTTCGTGCAGAGGCTCAAAAAAGCTGGATGTATTATGGTGGATTTGAACCCACAATCTCCGCTGTGGTGGGCATGCACTTTACCACTGCGCCACCTGGGCGCCCCTACGTAGTCACAAACCTCACCGAGTCTGGATTTTGAGCAAACGTGCAGCGCTGTAATGATATACCATACAGTCTATATGCGCTGCATTTAGACAAAATACATTTAACGTGAGCACTACCTCCGTATTGCATTTAAGAAAGGGCCACCGCTAGCATGGCTAAGGAAGCAACCAGAGAGCTCTAACCCCTCTCTGTCACTCCGCTGCTATCCAACCATTGAAATGACCGAGCTTGCTGGGTTGGCTTTCAATGCCTCACTACAACTTCGACCTGACACGACAGTGTACACACTGCCTATTCAAAAGCAGATTATCGGCCACAGACACTTACCGCCGCCAACATCGGGTTGGTGTGTTGGGGGGCTGAACACTAAGCTCCCTCTGACTTTTAAAGGTATTACATGCTGTTTCATTGACCATATTCAATCAGACAGTACAAGTACAGCAGCAAGGTCATTTTGTTATACAAACACAAGATAGCACTGTAATGTATTTAACATTAACACAGACCAACTACAAAAAAAAGTCCAATGATTGACTGTATTAACCGAATACACTGATGCTATTTCAATACAGGACATACTCATAGTCAGCCTAGGTAAATATAGGAAAATATTTTTCATTTTGGATTAAAGTCACAGTTAGGTATGACCTGCTCTGTTGTTTAACTTCTTCCTCTTGAGATGTGCTGCCTAGCCATGGTCTGCATTATAAATACACTTTGTCTGCCACAGGATCACTGACGGAAGGAAGGAACAGCTCATTAATAAAAGACACCAATTCCGAGCTCCTGTAGTTTGAGACTGGTGTGGATGTGGTTTTGTTTAGATTAGCACCATGTTACTGTCTCTTTGAAAGGAAATGGATATACCCGGCTATTGTGTTTAAAAGGAAGTCAAGCCCACCAGATCAGGGTAACGAGCACATCCTCATCAACTCCTCTTACACAACAAATAAATCCTTGCCTCGACCCCTGGTCTTCCTGCTTATTGCTGTTTGTTTACTTAAGAGTGACATGGAACCACACTGTTGAGTGTTCTCATTTCCCTTTTCTGTTGTTTTTGAGAAAACTGCTGATCATAGCCGTCAATGTTTGCGTGTTCACCCCTCACCCTCATCGTCATGTGAGCCTCGCTGAGTACATGGAAAAGGAGATGCAAAATGATACGTGTAAGATGATGTATCATTTGCAGAGCAAATACTCATGCAGCCACTACATGAATTTCCATTGCTGTATTTTTAATGACATGCTGGTGAAGCTGAAAGTTAAATGCAAAATATACATTAGATCAGGGGAGGAGTTTTCCACACCCCATGTTTTGAAGTAAGTACGAAGCAGGAGAAAAATTGCCACCATATGAATCAATGAGAAATCAGCACGTGGATATGGATCAAGCTGATGCTAGTGTCATGGCTTTGTCCATACAGACATGTAAGACCACACCCATAATCATACAGTAAAAGTAGATTTATTCAACTAATCCCCATTTTGTCATGAACCTGGTGTCAGTACAGACTGACAAAGGAGACCACACATGTAATCATGGGGTAAAGAATATACAAATGTATTAATTTAATACCAATTTTGTCATGAACCGGGTATATGCCTAGACAAGGGAGACCGCATGTAACCATAGGGTAAAGGTGAATAAATTCATTCAACTAATAGTAACAACCAGACAGATTATTGTGCAATGTGCCATATCCGCCATATCCAGTCCTTTAAAATAGACATCAGTGATCAGTGGATTCAGGTGTATTTCATCCTCCTGACACACCTGCACAGGAACAGAAGAAACACAGGACAAAACAGCTACTGTATGTTATCAACGTTTTGGTGTATGAAGATTTCAACACTTTGTCGTTGTGAGATTGTAGATTGGCTATTTTCGGCACTGTCGTATGACTGAGTATAAGTTGTGCGTAGTCTTGTCTATGTTACATCATTACCACAGCAACCAATGCAGATAGGGCGATGATGTCTGAATACATGAATGTGGTCTGATCTCTTGCAAATCTCAGTCCTAAAGATCAGGTTTGAGAAAATAATAGTATTTGCCTGCAGTCTGAACAAAGCCAAGATCCTCAAGCAGAGTGGGAGGGGTCATCACAGAAGCTATCGTATTTATCTAAAACTGCAACATACTGTACAGTACATTATTGTCCATTTAGAGCTGTTTTGCTCTGCTCTGTGTTTCAGATGGGAGTGCAATATTCAAAGGATGTTTCCACAGGCCTGACAATGTGACTTTGGCCCTTCCCATCAGTACAGTCATCCAGAACATGTCTGTGGACAAGTGTGTGGACATGTGCACAGAAAAGGTGAGGAAGAAGTGTGAGGTTTAAGCCCTAACACCTTTCAGTACAAAATCTGTACCCGTAGTAGCTGTAGGGAAACCTACACCTACCCATGCTCACCCAGAATCACCGTCCGTGGCTGAGTGGCATACCCCCCTCATTGGCTCTTCTATGAAAGAAATCCCTAACTAACCCCTGCACCCCCACACCAACCACAATTAAAAGAAAGTAGATACAATAAATATGATAATACTACCAATAATAGAAATCATAATGATCATAATAATTATAAAAAATATATATTTGTTATAAAAAGAGAAATATATATAAAAACATTTAACCCTTCCCAACCAACCCTCTCATAGGCTTATGAAAAAACGGCAAACAACAAAACCTGTAATAATCACAAAAAGATGGCCATTATTAATAATTATTAATAATCAGAATAACACCTTATTAAATGTATACCCAGGTGTCGGGTACGAAATGCACTGGTTGACAATTAGTACTGCCTAACGCTTATAAGCCCAATATCTCCCCAGGACAAATGGGGATTCCCTCTCATGAGTGTTAGATGTTTGGTCTCCCTCATGGGAGACCAGGGTTCAAACACCAGGATTGTTTATTTTGTGCGATTAATTTGCATTAATTTAAACTGCTGTTTGTGTTATGAGAGCCATTATAACTGAGGCGATGAAGCAACTCAATTATTTTTCGAAACAAGGTCGTTTCAGCGCAAATAAAATGATCAACCTGTATGAATGAGGCATCACCAAAACAAAAGTTTGAAAAAAATTAAACGTATGCATTCATTGCATTGTAGCTTTAACCACAACCAAACAAGACGATAACATGGACAATTCCCTGTCCCTAATGCTTAAAACTAACCCTAAACTTATCCCCTCACCCTAAACCTAACCCCTAACTGCTAAATCATAACCCCAATCTTATCCAATCTAATCCTATCTCTATTCAAATGTGTTTCCATTTCTGTCACCTTATAGCAGTTGGTTTCTTAGTGAAAGCTATCTCCGAGTTTCCCATTTCTGTGGGTATTTCAACATGATCATGACATGCAATTGGTTTAAAAGGTTTTGAGTTAAAGATTTCAATGTGATGCGGAATGTACATCGAAGCATGTTGGTTATATGACAGTTTCCCAGGCTTTGTGCTGTATGAATTAAAGACACATGCCTTCAAGGTTGAATGCTATCCAGACAGTTCTGATCGATCGTCATTAGAATTCCTATGCATGTGTGAGGGCTAATGAGGAGGGAAAGCATTCATCATGTGTTTATGTCTTCTGACTGGCCATTTCCTCTCCCGGTAATCTAGGAGCAGTCAATTGCTGTCCTAGCTGGAGACAAGTGTCACTGTGGGTTCCCGACAAAACACTTTTCCCTTCACGAGTTGGAGGATGAGGACATGTGCCTTCACCGCTGCCAAGGGGAGGAGTTCGAGAGCTGTGGCAATGAGGAGTACTTTGTAGTGTACCAGACACAGGTTCAAGGTAAGTGTTAAGGCTGTATTAGTATTATTTTAGTTGCTTTTTACCCCCTTTTCTCCCAATTTTTTGTAGTTGTGCCAATTATTTCCTCCTCACACACATTTCACCTGCGCCAGTGAGGAGACCCCACCGGGAGGACATAGAGCCTCCGTCCTACTCCTCCCACCCAACGCTCCCTGCTGACAGGTGCCACCCCAGCCCGTATAGGATTACATGCAGTAACAATAATCACCCTCCCCGCCCAGCTTCCCTCCCCCGAACGGCGATGGGGCGTATGGGAGGGTAATTCTCCTGGACGCTAGTGGTGGAATGTGTAGGCTGAAGTCTTGTTGTGATGCCAATTCCCAATTCCCCCATGTAGCCCCTCCCTGACCACTGCTGATTGGTCTTGGGTATTAGATGAGTCATCTAGCTTGGTGTCTCCCCCAATGACCCCATGTGACCTAGGCAAACATTCAGCAGAATAGAAGATCCATACTGTAAGTTAATAATGCACTCCTTGGGGACCCTGTCAACTAAGTATATAGGGTTGAAGTGGTTACCCACTAAAACCATATATATTTTGTTGACTATAGTCCCCAGGACTCTATACTAGGCCCCCTCCTGTTTTCCTTTGTACACATGTAAATATTAAAATAGGCGCTCACAAGCAACGCGCCACAACACAAGGCATTGTTCCCCTGCCTTTGCATTTGAACTACTTTTTGTATTAGTTTGGTTAGTGTTGTTTCTCTTAACTACTGCTGCTAGCTTTCCTGTCTCCAGTTCCATGTTAGGCAGTGTTTAGATCCAGAGTCAAATTTAACAAGTTAAACTCCTAGAACATTATTACATTGTAAATGACATCTAAAGACCTGAAGAACTAGGCACCACACTGCAGTAATAAAGGGGTATTAAACTCAATTCTCCATTCTGCCCACCTGAAGGCTTTCCATGTTGGGGAGGGAGGAGCTGTTATATCAGTTATAACTTAATATGTTTTAAAAAGGCAATGTAATTATGAACTGATAATTGCATGTAAGGATGTGAGGCATGGTACATCAGGGGTTGACACTAAGGTCTCAGAGGCACTTGCCCGTCGGGCAAGTATAGGTCATTTTCTACTTGCCCACAGGTCTTGCCCAAAAAGTTAATCGTCCTTTACAAAATGATAGGTTAAATTTAATTACCGTTCAATTACACACTTATTATTTACTTTCTACTTGCGAATTATGGGGCTGGCTGCACGATAAAAAATGTCATACCTCAATATTTATGACAAATATCTAAATAGCTATGAATATGACTATGGGTTAAAGGTAGGGTAAGTGATATGTTTTGGTAAAAACAAAAAGGTTTTTGTTATGGGTTAAAGCTCTATATTCTGATAGTACTCATTGCTATAGACTCTAGAGTGTTTGTTCAGTAACAGGGGTCTCTCTGTCTCTCCAGCTCTTTGATAGACAGAAAATACATCTCCAGGTAGGTGACATCATTTCAGCCAATCAGGAGAGTACCCATTTATCAGCTTAATTTTTATAGTGTTCCAGTTCCAAATTTACATGCACATTTCTTTGTGTCATCACTTCCAATTTCACTTGTTTAATCTGTATCCTGTCTAAGTTCTCTGTCCTGATTCGATAAAATTGGTATCCTGACCTGAAAAGGCATTTTCTGTTTACTAAAGAGCTGGAGAGACATGGAGACTCATGTTACTGAACAAACACTCTGTAGCAATGAGTACTATCAGAATATAAAGCTATTTAACACTTATTTTAACAAAAGAAAATCACTTACCCTACCTTAACACTTGTTATTTTATATTTTTAAGTGTAGCAACAGTGAAAACAGCGCAATATAGCCAACAGTGCTCTTATTTTACATTCCACAGACAGGAAGACACTTACTTTCCCATAACTTGACAAAGTGCTCTTATTTTGAAGTCCACCAACCAGAAGTCAAGGGTTTACCTTCGTCTGACTTGACACGTGTTAAGCTTTGACCGTTCAATAAACAAACAGAGGTACTGGGCTGATGCTGCTGTTTTGAACTGATACTGACATAAGGAAGGCTTTACAAGTTGCTTCTTGTATTTTCATTTTTTAATCTTCATACTACAGTGTCACACTAAAGTAGCAAAAATAGCCGATCTACAAGCTCACAAAGCGTTGGGATGCGAAGCGGGATGAGCTTGTAGAGTGTGTCTGTGGGTTTTATGAATAATGAACCAACAAAAGCTTGTGACTAAACCAGAATTACATTGGATGGATACAGGATAGTGGGCACTAGGGACATCTGGGCACCTCGATGTAAAATTGGCTATTTTTCCAAAATGTAAAAAAAATCTATATTTGAAAAATGGTCTTAAGTGAACATGCACGGTACATCATTATCAGACTTGATTTTATCCTTCAACTTCTTGTTTGTGCCCCAAAACGACTGGATATACAGGTTTTGTAGCAATTTGTAGCAATATTAGACCTTAATTGTCTAATGTTTAAGCATGTTCTAATCATGTATATTTTAACTATTTTCCGTCCAGTCTGACACCTCTGAGCAGGAGGAGGGGTAAACCCTCCATTCAGTGAGTGTGGTTGCAGACTAAAGCAACCATGTGCTAAAGGTGTAATCACAGAGCTATCCGCTTGATGTATGAAGAGTGAAGAGTTCATTCAGATATTATAATACAACAAAAAGGCTAAATGACACCATCAGCATCTCCAGTGAAGTTGTAGTAGCCTACAGGTGTAAACGTGTAATTACAAGAAAACATAAGAAGTGGGTTTCAGCCAGGTGAGCTGATCTGATTCTGAACACAGCCAATACACACAGTTGTCAACAGTTTCAGTAAAATTGTTAATTTTGTTAACTCATTAAGTCATTAATAACATTTCATGTAATCATACAACAGGACAAAGGTGAGACACTCAGCAGGGTATACAGCACTGCAGGGAGTTGCACCCTGGATCCAGCAGACGCTAGAAGTACTAACTACCAGTGCTTTGTTTGCTTTGTGACACCACCACCATGTCTTACTTGCATGTGACTACAGAAAATATTTTAAAAAGGGCTGAATAGCCCGTTTAAAAAACAAATCGGCTGATTATCAATTACTGATATGATTGACCTGTAATCACAGTAGAAAATATAAACCTATACATCAGCTATAAAAGAAATATAAAGTGAACGTTTTTGAATATTTGCATAAATACCTGTCTCAAATATGAACACACAGTATTCCCTATCACAGTGGTTCTCAAACCTTTTAATTTCAAGGACCCCCAGTTTTATATGCATTAGACCACAGACCCCCATTTGATAACATTTTCTATCTCTGGGACTGCAATCTATTCTATAGGCTACTATAAAATCCCAACTCTGAGACAGTACAAATTGAACCAAATGGACCTGTAAGGTATCATAGCTTTATGCAACTTTCAGCTCAGCCCATAGATGATTGACTGATTGAAT
This sequence comes from Gymnoscopelus braueri, assembly GCF_963280865.1. Lineage (NCBI taxonomy): Eukaryota > Metazoa > Chordata > Actinopteri > Myctophiformes > Myctophidae > Gymnoscopelus > Gymnoscopelus braueri. The sequence continues at coordinate 31,085,511 of NC_137608.1, forward strand.
ATTTTATTAAACAGAAATGTAAAAACAGCACGAGCACAGTCAAACACTTTGTCTAAAAGGATAGCACCAAAAAAGTCCTTGCGGTCTCGTTTCCATTGGGGTCCTACAGTAGGTATTCAATTCATCAACATATAAAATAGCACCAAAGGAGAACAAGCCCAAAAGAAGCAACTACTAGGCCACATGAGACCACCTTGCAGTGGCTATTTGTGTGTGCTTGTAGATCTGCTATTTTCCCCAAAAAATCTGGTAGAAAATGTGAATGTTGGAATATTTTTTAAACATTTTAACAATACAAATCTTGTATGGGGGGGGTCCCTGGCACAACATATTTTTAGATGGGGGTCGATGGACAAATACATATAACATGGGAACATGGGGGTCCTTGACATGAAAATGTTTGAGAACCACTGGTTTAAACCACATTAAACCAAAGAAAAAGCCCAACACAAGCAGCTACACTTTAGAAACAAGCCCCGCAAAAAACGCAGCCCACTACCAATATATATTTAACAAGCAGCTTTGCAGAAAAACAAGCCCAAAGTCGCTTATAATAAACAGACATGGCAACACTTCTTGTTTCACACACAGCTGCTGCTTACAGCCATGTTCACGTTATTATAACATCCCAGATCGATCTAAGAACGACTCCAGCGTATTCACCAGCTTATCTGGGCATAAAACCGTTTGCATTGCAATGTTATAAACTGGTATTTCATGCCCCACAGAGCCTTAAAACGTCTGCGTTAGCGATGCTAGCGCGCTAATGTCGCTGATTTAAAGATGATCAGGCAGCCTAAACACAATGTTACATGCGTGTAAAAAAAGTTCCTATCACACACACATTGGCGGACCCTCTGTAGTAACTGAGGACCCCCTAGGGGTCCCGGACGGTCCCCTGTTGAAGACCCCTGCCCTAATGTAGGGTTGCTACAGATGGCTAACAACAACAACAACAACAGTCAAATCGTTTTTACATCAAATGTTAACATACAAATCTTAATCTTAATTAAAGTCGAGTCTTTCCTAGCATTTAAGGAGCATATAGTGATCATGATTCATGCCCCACTGAGCCTGTATAAACCCCTGTTAATATGATGATGCTAACACACTAATTTCGTTAGCATATGTCCTTCCTTCCTTTAACTGCTACATAACAACTAAGCTTTTAAATATGAAATATAAAATCGAGTCTTTCCCTAGGGTCTACACTATTCAGTGATTATGTCCAATTAATCATTATAGCCTATATAGGCACTTTACCTGCTGCATTGTGTGGGTGAAGTCCTCTCCATTCATCCCACTGGGACAAGCAGCAGTGACAGATATAAAGATCCAGGCCAAATGTCAACAAAACATATAATATATAAAATCGAGTTATATATCAAGTTATTTGGGCCTAAACAGCACCAATAGACCATCATTATTGGGTTGCTGAGCCCTATAATTAATTACATTGCGACAAAGTGACACTGTCCACTCGATGTAAACAAAGATGGATGCCGTGGTGGAGCCGGTCTCCCCCGAAGCAGGGAGGGAGGGAGGGAGGGAGGGGGGGGGGTGGGGATAGTCTGAAAGTTGTAGCTCCCCAATAAGGTGTAAAGTCCCCACCCCCCTCCCAGGTAGATTGGGGAGAACAATTGTAGGGCGCAAACGATACAAGCAATCCCGAACGAGCCCCGTCGGGAAGCGAGCCAACCGCGGGAGCCCGCCTACAACCCCGTTGTAGCCCAAAGCCCTCCTGTAGGACTGTCTTCTCTGCGAGGCGATGGGGCGTATGGGAGGGTAATTCTCCTGGACGCTAGTGGTGGAATGTGTAGGCTGAAGTCTTGTTGTGATGCCAATTCCCAATTCCCCCATGTAGCCCCTCCCTGACCACTGCTGATTGGTCTTGGGTATTAGATGAGTCATCTAGCTTGGTGTCTCCCCCAATGACCCCATGTGACCTAGGCAAACATTCAGCAGAATAGAAGATCCATACTGTAAGTTAATAATGCACTCCTTGGGGACCCTGTCAACTAAGTATATAGGGTTGAAGTGGTTACCCACTAAAACCATATATATTTTGTTGACTATAGTCCCCAGGACTCTATACTAGGCCCCCTCCTGTTTTCCTTTGTACACATGTAAATATTAAAATAGGCGCTCACAAGCAACGCGCCACAACACAAGGCATTGTTCCCCTGCCTTTGCATTTGAACTACTTTTTGTATTAGTTTGGTTAGTGTTGTTTCTCTTAACTACTGCTGCTAGCTTTCCTGTCTCCAGTTCCATGTTAGGCAGTGTTTAGATCCAGAGTCAAATTTAACAAGTTAAACTCCTAGAACATTATTACATTGTAAATGACATCTAAAGACCTGAAGAACTAGGCACCACACTGCAGTAATAAAGGGGTATTAAACTCAATTCTCCATTCTGCCCACCTGAAGGCTTTCCATGTTGGGGAGGGAGGAGCTGTTATATCAGTTATAACTTAATATGTTTTAAAAAGGCAATGTAATTATGAACTGATAATTGCATGTAAGGATGTGAGGCATGGTACATCAGGGGTTGACACTAAGGTCTCAGAGGCACTTGCCCGTCGGGCAAGTATAGGTCATTTTCTACTTGCCCACAGGTCTTGCCCAAAAAGTTAATCGTCCTTTACAAAATGATAGGTTAAATTTAATTACCGTTCAATTACACACTTATTATTTACTTTCTACTTGCGAATTATGGGGCTGGCTGCACGATAAAAAATGTCATACCTCAATATTTATGACAAATATCTAAATAGCTATGAATATGACTATGGGTTAAAGGTAGGGTAAGTGATATGTTTTGGTAAAAACAAAAAGGTTTTTGTTATGGGTTAAAGCTCTATATTCTGATAGTACTCATTGCTATAGACTCTAGAGTGTTTGTTCAGTAACAGGGGTCTCTCTGTCTCTCCAGCTCTTTGATAGACAGAAAATACATCTCCAGGTAGGTGACATCATTTCAGCCAATCAGGAGAGTACCCATTTATCAGCTTAATTTTTATAGTGTTCCAGTTCCAAATTTACATGCACATTTCTTTGTGTCATCACTTCCAATTTCACTTGTTTAATCTGTATCCTGTCTAAGTTCTCTGTCCTGATTCGATAAAATTGGTATCCTGACCTGAAAAGGCATTTTCTGTTTACTAAAGAGCTGGAGAGACATGGAGACTCATGTTACTGAACAAACACTCTGTAGCAATGAGTACTATCAGAATATAAAGCTATTTAACACTTATTTTAACAAAAGAAAATCACTTACCCTACCTTAACACTTGTTATTTTATATTTTTAAGTGTAGCAACAGTGAAAACAGCGCAATATAGCCAACAGTGCTCTTATTTTACATTCCACAGACAGGAAGACACTTACTTTCCCATAACTTGACAAAGTGCTCTTATTTTGAAGTCCACCAACCAGAAGTCAAGGGTTTACCTTCGTCTGACTTGACACGTGTTAAGCTTTGACCGTTCAATAAACAAACAGAGGTACTGGGCTGATGCTGCTGTTTTGAACTGATACTGACATAAGGAAGGCTTTACAAGTTGCTTCTTGTATTTTCATTTTTTAATCTTCATACTACAGTGTCACACTAAAGTAGCAAAAATAGCCGATCTACAAGCTCACAAAGCGTTGGGATGCGAAGCGGGATGAGCTTGTAGAGTGTGTCTGTGGGTTTTATGAATAATGAACCAACAAAAGCTTGTGACTAAACCAGAATTACATTGGATGGATACAGGATAGTGGGCACTAGGGACATCTGGGCACCTCGATGTAAAATTGGCTATTTTTCCAAAATGTAAAAAAAATCTATATTTGAAAAATGGTCTTAAGTGAACATGCACGGTACATCATTATCAGACTTGATTTTATCCTTCAACTTCTTGTTTGTGCCCCAAAACGACTGGATATACAGGTTTTGTAGCAATTTGTAGCAATATTAGACCTTAATTGTCTAATGTTTAAGCATGTTCTAATCATGTATATTTTAACTATTTTCCGTCCAGTCTGACACCTCTGAGCAGGAGGAGGGGTAAACCCTCCATTCAGTGAGTGTGGTTGCAGACTAAAGCAACCATGTGCTAAAGGTGTAATCACAGAGCTATCCGCTTGATGTATGAAGAGTGAAGAGTTCATTCAGATATTATAATACAACAAAAAGGCTAAATGACACCATCAGCATCTCCAGTGAAGTTGTAGTAGCCTACAGGTGTAAACGTGTAATTACAAGAAAACATAAGAAGTGGGTTTCAGCCAGGTGAGCTGATCTGATTCTGAACACAGCCAATACACACAGTTGTCAACAGTTTCAGTAAAATTGTTAATTTTGTTAACTCATTAAGTCATTAATAACATTTCATGTAATCATACAACAGGACAAAGGTGAGACACTCAGCAGGGTATACAGCACTGCAGGGAGTTGCACCCTGGATCCAGCAGACGCTAGAAGTACTAACTACCAGTGCTTTGTTTGCTTTGTGACACCACCACCATGTCTTACTTGCATGTGACTACAGAAAATATTTTAAAAAGGGCTGAATAGCCCGTTTAAAAAACAAATCGGCTGATTATCAATTACTGATATGATTGACCTGTAATCACAGTAGAAAATATAAACCTATACATCAGCTATAAAAGAAATATAAAGTGAACGTTTTTGAATATTTGCATAAATACCTGTCTCAAATATGAACACACAGTATTCCCTATCACAGTGGTTCTCAAACCTTTTAATTTCAAGGACCCCCAGTTTTATATGCATTAGACCACAGACCCCCATTTGATAACATTTTCTATCTCTGGGACTGCAATCTATTCTATAGGCTACTATAAAATCCCAACTCTGAGACAGTACAAATTGAACCAAATGGACCTGTAAGGTATCATAGCTTTATGCAACTTTCAGCTCAGCCCATAGATGATTGACTGATTGAATATTTTATTAAACAGAAATGTAAAAACAGCACGAGCACAGTCAAACACTTTGTCTAAAAGGATAGCACCAAAAAAGTCCTTGCGGTCTCGTTTCCATTGGGGTCCTACAGTAGGTATTCAATTCATCAACATATAAAATAGCACCAAAGGAGAACAAGCCCAAAAGAAGCAACTACTAGGCCACATGAGACCACCTTGCAGTGGCTATTTGTGTGTGCTTGTAGATCTGCTATTTTCCCCAAAAAATCTGGTAGAAAATGTGAATGTTGGAATATTTTTTAAACATTTTAACAATACAAATCTTGTATGGGGGGGGTCCCTGGCACAACATATTTTTAGATGGGGGTCGATGGACAAATACATATAACATGGGAACATGGGGGTCCTTGACATGAAAATGTTTGAGAACCACTGGTTTAAACCACATTAAACCAAAGAAAAAGCCCAACACAAGCAGCTACACTTTAGAAACAAGCCCCGCAAAAAACGCAGCCCACTACCAATATATATTTAACAAGCAGCTTTGCAGAAAAACAAGCCCAAAGTCGCTTATAATAAACAGACATGGCAACACTTCTTGTTTCACACACAGCTGCTGCTTACAGCCATGTTCACGTTATTATAACATCCCAGATCGATCTAAGAACGACTCCAGCGTATTCACCAGCTTATCTGGGCATAAAACCGTTTGCATTGCAATGTTATAAACTGGTATTTCATGCCCCACAGAGCCTTAAAACGTCTGCGTTAGCGATGCTAGCGCGCTAATGTCGCTGATTTAAAGATGATCAGGCAGCCTAAACACAATGTTACATGCGTGTAAAAAAAGTTCCTATCACACACACATTGGCGGACCCTCTGTAGTAACTGAGGACCCCCTAGGGGTCCCGGACGGTCCCCTGTTGAAGACCCCTGCCCTAATGTAGGGTTGCTACAGATGGCTAACAACAACAACAACAACAGTCAAATCGTTTTTACATCAAATGTTAACATACAAATCTTAATCTTAATTAAAGTCGAGTCTTTCCTAGCATTTAAGGAGCATATAGTGATCATGATTCATGCCCCACTGAGCCTGTATAAACCCCTGTTAATATGATGATGCTAACACACTAATTTCGTTAGCATATGTCCTTCCTTCCTTTAACTGCTACATAACAACTAAGCTTTTAAATATGAAATATAAAATCGAGTCTTTCCCTAGGGTCTACACTATTCAGTGATTATGTCCAATTAATCATTATAGCCTATATAGGCACTTTACCTGCTGCATTGTGTGGGTGAAGTCCTCTCCATTCATCCCACTGGGACAAGCAGCAGTGACAGATATAAAGATCCAGGCCAAATGTCAACAAAACATATAATATATAAAATCGAGTTATATATCAAGTTATTTGGGCCTAAACAGCACCAATAGACCATCATTATTGGGTTGCTGAGCCCTATAATTAATTACATTGCGACAAAGTGACACTGTCCACTCGATGTAAACAAAGATGGATGCCGTGGTGGAGCCGGTCTCCCCCGAAGCAGGGAGGGAGGGAGGGAGGGAGGGGGGGGGGTGGGGATAGTCTGAAAGTTGTAGCTCCCCAATAAGGTGTAAAGTCCCCACCCCCCTCCCAGGTAGATTGGGGAGAACAATTGTAGGGCGCAAACGATACAAGCAATCCCGAACGAGCCCCGTCGGGAAGCGAGCCAACCGCGGGAGCCCGCCTACAACCCCGTTGTAGCCCAAAGCCCTCCTGTAGGACTGTCTTCTCTGCGAGCACGGGCCATTTGTGTTCGTATAGACACTTGACAAAGCCGGATGCACCGCAGTGGATTCAAAGGTAACAGGATAGGTGGGCACCAAGGAAGAGCGGGCACCTAATTGGCTATTTTTTCAAAGATGTTAAATAATGTAATATTTGGAAAATGTTTTTAAGTAAAGTATGATTAGAACATTTGACAATTAAGGTCTAATATTTCTACTATTGCTACAAAACCTGTATATCCAGTCATTTCATTTTGGGGCATAAACAAGAAGGTGAGGGATACCGTTCATGACACATCATGTATACTTGTTTACATAACTTAGACCATTTTTCAAATATTTAACATTTTTACATTTTGGACAAAATAGCCAATTTTACATCGAGGTGCCAAGATGTCCCTAGTGCCCACCTACCCTGTATCCCAGGGGTTTTCAACTGGTGGTCCGTGGACCACTGGTGGTCCGTGAAGGTATTGCATGTGGTCCCTGACCATGCACAATATTTAGTTTTATTTTGGAAATAAATAAATTAGTAACTTGGTATTGAGGACAGGGGAATTAAATACATTATCATCATTATCAGTGGTCATTTGAGGAGGCTTATGCTTCAATTCCAAAAGGATTTAGTAGACTCTGTCAAGAGGCACATATTATGAAACACTTGTGAAGTTCTGGATGAGTTGTCAGACACAATTCACAGAGCTTAGAGAGCAAAAACCAAATGTATAATTGACCTTTTACTACATATCACTGTGAGAGTGGTATTTTCCACTCTGGCATACCTGAAAAATGTGTACAGGGCAAGGTCGGCGACAGAAAATGACATAGGACTCTGTCCCTGTCCACCACTATGACCAAGAAGAGACAGACATGGACCACCTGTAAGTATGCCATGGACCACTAGTGGACCATGGACCACTAGTTGAGAAACAGTGCACTAAACACCTAAGATGACGTGTCAATGTTGTCAGTTATTGGGAAGTCTGAGGTCAAGAAGTTCCACAGAAAAGGGAGTTAGAATCTCAACAAGGGGAACTATTGTGCAACAAATATCAAGCCCTTAACAGTCATTATTTAAATTTTAAGCTCTCTCCCACACCATGACCATAGCTTTTCCCCCTACACCACCCCTATTAAATCAAATACTTTCTTAACTTTGATGGACTTATGAAGTATTTTAAATCCCATGGACCGCCTGCGCAGACCTAGTCCCCAGGTTGATTCTTAGTCAGGGTGGTGGTCCCTGGTTCACAATCAGTTGAAAACCCCTGCTGTATCCGATTCAAACACCCAGACTCCGTGGTGGTGGGCAGCTATGTGTTAAGGCTGTAAATCAGTTTGTGTGAGATACTTGCCCGATCCTCGAGCACAATTGGCAACACCCGTCGCGAGGCAGAGAGGAGTCTGTAAGAGAGAGCGAGATAGACACATGAACGGGCAGTTAAAGTCGAGAACAGAAATCAAGTAAAGTGTGTGTGTGGGTCTGTCTGTCTGTGTGTGTGTGTGAACGAGAGAGAGCGAGAGATGCATGAACGTGTTGGTTTCAGAAAATTCCTCTGTTTTTGTAGCGCAATGTTTCCTGAAACCCTTCCGGTTTTTCTTTACACTGCAGATTCCTGCAGACTACTGCTGGCATGGAGTTATTTCCTCTCACACAGGTGCTCAACAGCGCCATCAGCTGACTTTTTGTGTGGGGTGTACTTCTTTAACACATGTACTGTAGTGTACGCCCGACATTTAACCCGACTGATCTCCTGACATAGTCAGGACAACTCAGTTTGGTGTGTAGGGGCCTTTAGGGGTTTGTCTCCACATTCCATGGATGTACCTAGTCACAGTCAAGAGCACTGTTGACAATGTTCACACGGTGGCAATTTTGCTCCCCACCCCTAATTACTTACTGTAGGAGCAAAATGCTGCTGCCACGGCCAGGCAAGCGATACCTACTGTATGTAGCCATTCCACCACATTATGATTGTGGTGGAATGTCACCTGTCAGCCATCAGACTGTTGAACAAGATAAACTTTCTGTAACCCAACGCTATTTCCGCGTTTTTTTCTACCCTTGCATGTGGCTGGTGGTGAGTACAGTGCTTCCTGAGCAGAGCTGCTTCTAAGTCTTTCAGCAGAACTATCACGTCAAGGTTGAAAATATGCAAGTCTTGCACAAATCTCAAATTTAATTACTCAAGTCTAAAGACTGCAACAGAGGAAAAACCCAGCTAAATGGAGGAGAGTTGGTAACCAAATGACCCTTATAGATCTTTACCTCTTGAGTGTAAAATGAAACATTACGGGTCCATTTGGTTTCATGTTACGCTCTCAAGAGTTAAATTATTGTTAAACGTCTGCATTTACTTAATTAAAGTATTGTTAATTTGATCAACGTTGCCTGTAATCTCTCCTATGGTACCAACATCAATACAGCATGGAATTGTGGACAAAATCGTATCAAACAACAACAAAATAGTCTAAATATTATACAAATGGTGGTCCGTGGCTCAAATACTGAATAAATAATGGACCTTGATATGAAAAGGGTTGAAAACCACTGCTTTAGTCCGTTGAGAAGTGCACATAGGCTGTACTTGTCAACCTTGCACAGTCTTAACAGTATAGAGGATAGCACATAACAAATCAACACTAGAGACATTGTATGAGGAAATGGAGAAGTCATCCGTAAATATAACTTTCATTCTGACTCACTGCCAATAGCTCATGTGAGCTTTTCTTCTAAGGCCTTCCGTTGACGTAGGATATCTTTTTAAACAGCTGCCAATATTTCACCATCATTAAAACCACAAGCCACGATCAGATGATCAGAGCTCATGCTGAGTCTAAGCCCATCACTTCCAATTTCGTACATTGTGGTTAGAAAAAGGAAATACCATAAGTGACTAAGGGCCCCAGCATACTTAAATTTAAATGGAATTAGGCATGTTCACAACTTGTACGCAGGCAGCGTTAAGTACTATTTTTGGGTAAAAAAAAAAACTATTGAACTTCAAGCTATAGGAGGTGAGAGTGAATCCACGTTATCAGTCTGGCCAATGCCAGGCTAGCAGACCACGGCTGGATAATAAGGGAGAAGCCGACTGATGAGTTTTACTTTAATCTTTATTAAATGATCACACATTAATACACAATAATTTCGTAAAACAAATTGCACCATGACATTTGTATGTTAAACCCATAGCCTACAATATAAACAGTCAAATGTATACAGTGTATAATGCAATGCCGAAAATAAATCTCAAACAGTAAAGTTCAACAATAAGAGCCTACAAGTTTGAAAAACAATAAAATGTCAGTCACCTTGTTCCCTTTCCAGCTCGGTGCTATAAGTTCGCTTGACCGTGGCATGTCCATCAGTTCCAAAATGTTGTTTATGTTTGTCCGTCCTTTCCTTGACCGTCCGTGCCATGGTCCATAGTTATGCTGTTCTCGAAATAAAAAATAGAAGTCTCAGAGACCTGACTTTGGGCAGGAAGCCCTTCTAAATAAAAGTTTTCAGCAACAACACACACGCAGTACTGTAATTATTGAGTTGCAATGGGTTTATATAACCTGATGCCTTTTGTGTTTATGTACCCTCAGATAACCGATGCATGGACAGACGCTTCCTTCCCACACGTTCCAAACAGCTGCTGGCCCTGGCCAGTTTCCCTGGGGCTGGAAACACCTGGGCTCGGCACCTAATAGAGCTAGCTACTGGCTTCTACACTGGCAGTTACTACTTTGATGGCTCACTGTATAATAAAGGTAGGCTTCGACATGGAACTTTTTGAAGGTCTTTTGGTGCACTGCAGCAGTCAAATGAAGACTACTGCTGTGCACCAATAAATCATTGTCTAAGTTTGTGAGTGTACACTATTGTTTGCGCCTCCTTGTCTTTGAGTCTACACCCATTACAGTACTGTACATAAGACATTGGAACTGAGCGCACCGTTCCATTTATTCAACATGGAACTAACATGACTTAAAGCAGACCAACAGACCATATTATTATTTATAACAGGCCATTTTGCTCTTGCACTGGACTGGATTATACAGTTATTTTGCATAATTTCAGGTTTTAAAGGGGAGCGAGATCACTGGCGTAGTGGGAGGACGCTCTGCATTAAGACTCATGAGAGTGGAAAGAAGGAGATTGAAACCTTTGACTCCAGCATCCTGATGATCCGGAGCCCTTACAAGGCCCTCATGGCAGAATTCAATCGTAAATATGGCGGGCACATTGGCTTTGCGTCACAGGCCCATTGGAGAGGGAAAGGTGAGTTCCTGAAGTCATGGGGGGGGGGGGGGGGGGCTTTGTCAGAGCACCCATCTGTGTCCCTTTTTGTGCCCATATTTTACTTTACTTATCTTTGTTTATTTACGGGACAGTGCACGTTAATGAACATTCAATACATGTTCAAGATAGTGATCTCATGTAAACATGCCGGTGGGGTTGGCGAAAGGGCCTTTCTGTGAGTTTGCATGTTCTCCCCGCGTCGCCTAGGGTAGGTTCCCTCACAAAAAACATGCAGTAATCCTGGTCTCTATACTGCCTCCCCCTGGTCAGCCCGGGCGCCTGATGGAGGGGAAAGGAACTGGTTGGAATAACGTGTTCCTTCCACACGCTACGTCCTATCGGGGAATACCGGGGTGATAAGAAGCGGCCTGCTCACTCCTCATGCATTGAAGGAAGCATGAGCTCAGTTCGGGGCTCTACCCAGGCTGGCAGAGGGAGAGTAGCACCCAGGATTACAGCTTAGCCAATTGGTACTGGGTGAAACAATTGGTTACAAAAATCATGGGATAAAAAGACAACAAACAAAAAAAACATTCCGGATTTAAAGAAGCTCATTTCCATCAATTATATGGAGATATCTGTATCTATCTGTATACCTCTGTCCCTTTTATGCCCATATATAGAGATATCTATCAGTCCTTGTCCCTTTTATGCCCATATATAGAGATATCTGTATCAGTCCTTGTCCCTTTTATGCCCATATATGGAGAACCCTATACTCATCACCATATGCCCATAATATTGGCATGCCAATATATATGGGCATATCGGTTGGATCAGCGGTTCTGGACAACTGGATATCCATATATGCCTACTGTATATATGGGCATATCTGTCGGATCTGCGGTTCTGGACCAACGCTTATCTGAACTACTCGACGGCAGCATTGCAATCCCTTTAGTCCTTGCTGATGCGCGGGCCGAGGTTGAAGTCGGTTGGTCCCATATATGCGCATGATTTCTTTGTTTGTTTGTTTCTTTATTTTCACTTACAACAAGATTTTAAGATGATACACAAAGAATCAGTAAAAATGTGAAGGAGAATGCCTAAAAACCCTCCAGGGGCTTGAGATGTGGCATTCTCCAGGAATGTTTGTACATTCATTGTAGGATAAAATGACATCAATGTGGAATATACACATCTATTAATAGACATTAATGTCATACAGATGAAAAAACTAAAACAAAAAAAAACGATATGAACAATATAACAAAGAAAAGAAACAACAAAACATATCTCAACAATAAAAATCATAGGCACAAAAAGTAAACCTCTGGGGAAAATATTGAACAAACCCAGGTAAATTAGGCAGACCAAAGTATTTAGTGGTTGAGAGAAGCGATTTCAGAACTTTCTTTAGTTGGTGAGAAGACAACTCCAGTAGATGTAATGGCAGAGAATTCCATATTTTAGACCCTTTATATTAAACTGAGTTTGAGACGTACAGGTCTGAGGTGATTTGAGCTACATGTTGAATAATTATGGACCTGAAATCTTGTTTTTCCCAGTATAGAAACGCTTCTTGCCAGCTTAGCTCTTATATATGAAATATGGGGTTTCCAGCTGATTTTGTGTTCTAGTATCACAGCAATTTTTTTTTTTCATATACTCTTTCTATCTTTATATTATCTATCATCACAGTTGCTTGTGTGTCAATTTTCTGATTTCCAAAAAACATGATCTTTGTTTTATTCAAATGTAATGTTTGTTTGTCTGTCAAATTTGTCAAATTTGTTTTTGACAAACCACAGTTTCAATGTATTAATTTCTGATGTGATCACCTTCAAACACAGCTGCAGATTGTCCCCAGAACAGAAATTATTAGTGTTGTCAGCAAATAAAACAAATGTTAAAATAGTTGATACTTTGCAGATTATATAAAGTATGAACAGTTTTGGGCCCTGAGGAACCCCAAATGTGATGTCCATGAGTGTTGACTTGTGCTCACCTAACTTTGCAAATTGCTGCCTGCCCATCAAATAGCTTCTCATCCAGTTCAACACTACCCCTCTAATACCATACCTTTCCAATTTATCTAGTAATATATTGTGATTAATAGTATCAAAGGCTTTTTTTAAATGTATAAATGTTCCTATAGCATACTTTTTTTAATCTATACAATTAGTGCTCAATTAATTCCATTAGTGCTAAAGATGTACATCTGTTTCCTCTGAAGCCATATTGGGTGTCAGTCAACAGTTTGTGTTTCTCAATGAATGTTTCCAGTCTTGCATTGAATACGTTTTCTAAAATCTTAGAAAACTGAGAAGTTCTATTCTCACGCTCATTTCAGTAACCATAGTAACCCTTCCTGCCACAGTCTTCCTGTTTCTGTGGTTAAATCGATTTTTGCCGAGAGAAAAAGAGACGCATGCACAGCACAGGGCATCTCACATGCTATGCAAACAGCAGCACATTTCCCTTGGTTTCTTTATTTATTGGTGTAGCGATGATGTAAGAATGAAGAGAACATTTTGACAGCTGCCACTTGTAATATTGCCGAGCAGCTTGTGAGTCAGCTTGACATTGTGTAAGAGACCCCAGCTGAGGCATCTCGGTGTCAATGGAGGCTGTAGGCCACAGGGGATGATATAGCTACTGACAGCTATTATAGCAACTTTTAAACAATCTTTTACTTTTTCAAATACAGCCTTTGAAACATTGTGTCTACAACAGTTGTCCAGCTGGTGCAGGGGTAAAGGGGTTAAGCCCACCACTGTGGAGTTAGAGTATAGTCTATGGTCCATATTGTACATGGACTATACAAAACATGGGGGGAATTGGCAATGACTAAATTGGAGAGAGAGAGAGAGAGAGAGAGAGAGAGAGAGAGAGAGAGAGAGAGAGAGAGAGAAAAAAGGCATTCTACAACAGGCAAAGTCTGATATTTGGAAAAGAAGGACCACAAGGACTAGGTGGAGTGGGTCTGAACAGTGTGATAAGACAATTGCTCAAAAACTGACCTTACAGTATGTAATATTCTGCTCACCATGGCGCAAAAGATACCTCCCTCATTATTGTTTCCAGACCCAAGGGGTCGGCCTACATGAGGCTTTGTACCTGTTTTCTCCATACATGGGCATGCCCCCTTTGCCTTTAGGCCCCAGCCATAAAAGTCTGTCCCCCTTTCGTCCATATATGGGCATACACAGGCTGACACGTCATGTGAAGTCCGGCTTATAAAAGTCTGTCCCCCTTTCGTCCATACATGGGCATAGACACAGGCTAACACGTCATGTGAAGTCCGGCTTAGCCGTGACGTAGTGCTCTGATCTTATAAAGTACTTATTCTGGGTCTGGCAGAACCAGGTCTCCTGGTCTTGTTTTGTAAAGACAGATTTGTTAACTCAGCAGACCCTTAAGTTTTACTTTTAATATCCCCTTTTAATACTAGATACTTGCTAATGCAGCACAATTCTTGCTGGCCAAAACTTTTATGGCCCATCACTTCCTGTGGATCATTATTATTGTAAAGAAATTAAGAAGTGAGGTCAGGGTTCTCCAAGAAGTGGTCCTAATGTCTGATTTAGACCTGGTTGCATGCAGCGTCACGCACCGAAAATAGCCGATCTACTATAGCTCTCAACACCAGATCGTCAGTAAGCATAAATCAGTGACTGTCCAACTTCAATGTGACCTGGAGGAAGGACTTCATAAGTAATGACTGTGAACATCAACATAATAATTTATCTCCATTACTACTTGACATTTAGCTGTTTTTGTTTAGTTTTTGTAGTTGTGATATTTTTCCCTTCCCTTTCCTCATCCAATGCAATTTTGTCTTTTTAGGCCAATTTGGAATTTATTTTTAATCTCACCCTCAAAATGTATCCTTTTATTGTTATTCTATTAATTTATTGTAATTATTCTGTATATGGATACAAAAAAAAGTTACTTAAGAAACAACACTTTTATATAATTTCATTTTTCACAATTTATGTTTTACAGAGTGGCCTGAGTTTGTGAAGAACTACGCTCCATGGTGGGCGTCCCACACCTTGGACTGGCTGCACCATGGGAAGAACGTCCATGTGGTTCACTTTGAGGACCTCAAGAGGGAATTGTTCTCCAAGCTTAAGGCAATGGTCCTGTTTCTAGGCCTGGAGGTTTCAGAGGACCGTCTGCTTTGTGTCGAGGGTCAGAAGGATGGCAACTTCAAGCGATCCGGCCTACGAAAGCTCAAGTATGATCCTTATACTCCTGAAATGCGTGCTGACATTGACAAACTTATCAAAACAGTCGATTCTGCCCTGACGAAAAGGAATATGTCTGGGGTTCCAGAGGAGTACAAGCCAAGGTGATCTATGGGAAACAACCTTTTTTTCAGTAATTCATTCTCTCTTCCCTCCCATGTCATTTTTTGATTGATTTGGACAGCAACTTCATCCTGCTCATTGTAATAGGAGTGGTAATTACTTGCTGTAGATTGGGAGGTCATTTAGGGAGTTAATGAGAAACACTTCATTTCCTGCTCTATGCATATGTACTGTATTGGTATGTGGACATGCCTTAACATGAAAAAGCTGTGACCTGTTTTGGAAGCACATCTAAGCTCATTATGGCTGGATTATTTTCAGCTGTTAAAAAAAAAAGTGGACCTCATCTAGAAGTTGTATTAACACTGTAACGGGTGTTATATGAACTTATTTATATGCAGAATATGAATTGCAATTATGGAAAATGGTCTGCTGCTATCACAGATATAGACATCAATCTCTCTTTTGTACATGCAATAATATTCCCTCAAAACTTCTGAATTTAATGTTCAACCTTTTTGCTAGGTAGAAAACAAAAGGCAATATGCAGCCATTTTACTATAATGTAAATTGAATTTGAATTTACAGGATAAAAATCTTAAGGATTCGATTTTCAGTCACGGAAAGGTAAAGAACACTATTCTTTTTGTAACTCCCCTCAGAGATGATTAATGAATGCCTCTAGGGCACTGGGTTGAAATTTTAGAAGTTGGAACATAATTTATATAATCTCGAATACTTATTCATTTGGTTTTGAATATGTTTTTTTTTCTTAACACTGGACTAACTGCAGAAATCCAAAACACATGTCACTGTGCAAGATTTACCCCAAAGATCACTTAAGTATTAGGCATTATATTCTAATTTATAACATTAGATTGATAGTAGTAGTATTCATTCCGTTGTAGTTTTGATGACACTTGCTTATATAGAATGAGCATAACTATGTTCTCTTTTGTTAGTTGCTTTATTAAAATACAAACTATACAACAAATACCCATTGGTAATATTCAGTTCCATAACAGTACATAGAAGTGTGAAGCATTTCATTTGGTTTGTGCAGGCCCCTTCTCAGTGCCATTCGCATTATTCTATGCCATACACTTAAAAAACACAGGTGGCTAACAGCCATGCAAGATTAAAGACTTCCATATATTATGACCCATATATGTATATTTTTATAGTGTCTGCAAAAACATGTAAAAAACAACAACATTCTAATGCAAGAGAAAAATGGGAGAAATAATTTCTATTTTTGACACATGCTTTATCTTTTAGTGACTCTTGCTCTCACAGACTGGCACTTTTGGAATACGGGAGTAACATTTGAATGTATTTTATATAGAATGAATGTAATGTGATATGGCCCAATGAATAAGAGAAGAACCTAGTGTAATATTGTTTATGGTAGTTACAATTTCAATGGCATGTTGCGTAACACCAGAAATAACCAGGAAGACACACTTTGTTGTTCAAAAGAGAAAACATCATATTCTGTACAATTAACTTCAATATATGCCCAAGATTCTCCTGTTATTAAATGGTATTTGATGATGCGATTGCAGTGCCTATTTTTTCCCCTGGCAGATGTATTGTATTGCAATTGTACACATTTATCTCAATTATTGGTAAATAAGGTGCAGGTGTCATTTAATGCATTTACTGGAGAAAGGTAATTACACCAGAAGTTTTGAAACTTGGTGTGCAGCGTGAAATGCGAATGTCTTTGTGTGTGCACCAAATAACATCGTAGCTACATTATTGGTTATCCATGCACTGAATAAAGATAATAGTCTCATTAGACCATGTTACAGTTGAATAAATGATCGTGATAAGGCTCATTGGTAATTCCTTGATGACCATGATCTTCATTTTGTTGAGGAAATGCAGAGCCAGATCACTCAAAGCTCTGAGGATAGATTTGTGGATGAGCAGGACATTGCAGCCTGCGTTCTTAATCCGTTTGACCAGGTTGAGGATGTAGGCATGCTCCTCTCTGAGCACACTGTCCATCTGGACATAGTTTGACACCACAATCTGGTTGTCCATTTTTAAATAAAAACATTTGGCAAGAGAGAAATTCATTATCAATTGAGAATATACTCGTCTCTAAAGCTGAGAAATGGAAGTAGATGCTCTACTCGTTGCTCTACTTCGGGAGGGCCTGTCTTCGCTGAAAGCATTTTCAATTTTTGAAGCAAAAGAGCTAAACAATTTCTGCTTCACATCTTTGCCCATGAATGCATAAAGAAATGGGTTCATGCAACTGTTTGCGCTCGCGAGAGTCACCGATATCTTCGTTCCAGTTGAAATAAATGTGTGGTGGTGAGACTGACTGGGGTTGATGTCTAGTAAAATAAAGATGTGGTATGGAAGCCAAGAGATGAGAAATATGACTATCAGGGCAGTCATGACTTTGAAGGGCTTAGTGGACTTGGTCAATTTGTTGTTCTGTAGCCTTACAATGATAAGAGTATAACACACAGTGATGATTATAAGTGGAAGTACAAAGCCTAGAACAAAACGAAAGACTCGTGTACTTTCGTTTGGTAGCAATTCAAAATTGTTGTAGCATTTAGTAACCTGATTATCTGTTATAATATCACGAACCACTAAGGAAGGAATGCTCAGCAGCATAGAAAAAAGCCAGGCAACAACAACTGCAACTGCTGCCTTTCTCAGTGTACGATTGTTTTGGGCCCAAACTGCACACACAACAGTCACACAACGGTCAAAACTGATAATTACCATTAGGGAGATGCTGCTGAACATGTTGAGGAACAAAACAAAGGATATGAACTTGCACATGAAAAGTCCAAAGTTCCAAGATCCTGTTGCTGCCTGAGTGATGTAGAAAGGGAGAGTTGCACAGTAGATGAAGTCGGAGAGGGCCAGGCTGAGGTACCACGTTGTATTGACTGTCTTCTTTTTAATCTTGTAGGCAACAACCCAGATAACCACGCCATTCCCCAAAATCCCTAGCAGGAAGATGATCCCATATATCACAACCTCGATGACACACCCAGCTTTGTTAATGCACAATGGTGAAGTTGTGCTATATGGAGTTGGCTCAGTGTAGTGACTGTAGTCATAATCAAATGTTGTGTCATCATCTACACTGGTAGGTAACGGAGTCGGCGATGGCACAGATGTCATGGTTGGTAACGGTAATGACACAGATGTAATGGTGCACTGCTGTAGAAAAGGAAATGCATTGATATGTTCAAGTAAAGTACATTTTTGTCACACCACAAACATATTTATTTCAGTTGCACATTTTGTGCTGCAGGAAAAAAGATGAATAGATGAACACATACTTTTTTCTGATACTGTATAGTGACTCTGAGTTAAAATGAATATTTTGTGTCATTTTCACCTCTAAGGGCACGGTCACGCAGAAGTTTAATTCTACCTATGAGGGCGGATTCTGCCAATGCTTTCCAATGGGAACGGAGCGGTTTGTTGCCAAAAAACGCTCTGTTCCCATTGAAAAGCATTGGCAGAATTCGCCAATGCTTTTCAATTAACACAGAATTAAAGTTCGGTGTGGCCGCACCCTAGCTGTGGTGAATTCATCTGTGTGATTATTTTAAATCATGTTTTTGTAACAGGTAAAAAAAAGCTTAAGCTTAATAAGGCTTAATGAGCTAAAATCAAAATGGAAAGAATGACATTTAAAGTGCAATCACGAGTAGGCCAGTGGAAGAGGACACCAAAGCAGAAATAATAATGAAATAAGTTCACTCACCTCACACGAGACCACTTGTTCACTGTTCAGAACAGATCTGGGTATGCAGTAGTAAATGAAATGGGATGTCACTTATATGTTTTACTACTTCATTTCCTATATTGTTAGTTTTTTTTCTGTTACAGGAAACCACTCTCAGGGTGCGGTCACACCAAACTAGAATTGTATCTACTGTATGCGGGCGGATAATGCCAATACTCTGAGAAAAAACGCTCTGTTCCCATTGAAAAGCATTGATTGATTGATTGAATACTTTATTTAGAAAGACATGGTAAAAGTACATGGAAGTACAATTCACAATACAAGGTCCTCTAAACTGGATCGCTCATAAAAGCACTTGACTTATTTAAAATGAGATCCCCGTGCACTCAAATCATGATGACATTTAAGAAGACATACAAATATACACTACTATGCAGAACGTCATACAATCAGTTTACAGGTTACTGGTATGAAAACAAGAAATATGTACAATAGACAGTTTTAGGAGGAGGGGGGGGGGTAGGTTAAGACTTTGACAGGGGCAAATTTGGAATTGCAGCCTCCTGAAGGTGATTCTTTAGGGCAGTTCAGTCAGACAACTCTTGGATTGGATTAGAATATATATTTATTGAGCAAGCTTGAGCATGGATAAAGAAAGCATAAGGAAGCATAGTTTGGCGTCAGGCCTCTGAATCCATTCACTCCCTGTAAGAATAACATTTTAATAAATGTTACATGCCAAATAGCATTTACAGGGAATGAATAAAGACCCCCACGGGGATCTAGAAACAGAGCCTACAGGTGGATGCCGGGGAGGCGGTGGGATGAGACTATTCATGGTCAGCAGCATACGTAGGCAAGCAAGGCAGCAGATCCGGCAGGATCTCAGCAGCACGTCAGCGCAGCAGAAGAGCGCAACCAGACTGAACAGGTAGGCAGAGCATTACTTATAACCCACCGACCAGGAGAAGAGTGCATGTGACTTAGTCACCTGATCGGTTAGCACAATCCCTTGAGTTGCCTGGCCTGAACTAGCTCCGTAAACTGCGTCTCATTTTTGATAGTGAGTAGGGTTTTACACTCCTTTACTCCTTTGGGTAGGGCATTCCACATTTTTGTTGAATAACATGAGAAAGAGTTCATTCCCTTGTTTGTGCCAAATCTGGGTTGAACGTGATCAGTGGAGCGACCTCTGGTGTTATGATTGTGGACTTCATTTACGTTTTGGAAGTATTTTGACAAATACAGGGGGATCCCAATGTTGTGTCGAATTGTAGACCAGGCCCATAGCAAGTTGCCGTACTCTGTCCTCAACCCTGAGCCATCCAACCCCAGCAAAGTGAACAGGGGTTAGATGGGTTGTATGATTGAGGCCAAGAAGTAGCCTTACCAGTTTGTTTTGGGATGTCTGGAGCCTTGTTTTTAAGGCCTTAGTGGTGTTGTGATACCATGAGAAGCATGCATAGTCGAAATGACAATGGATGAGGGCCCTGGCCTGCGAGAATCTTCAGGGTATTCTTACTGACTAGAAAGTTGATCCTGTACAGAAAACGTGTTCTTTGATTGACCTTTTTGATGACTCTGCCATCTTATCACCGGAGAGGTTTGCCTCCAAGATGGAACCCAGGTAGGTAATTTCCTCCCATCTTGTGATAACATCGTCACCCGCTTTGATTGTGAAGCTCTCAGCCTTGTTAAGGTTAACACTAGACCCAAAGAGAATGGATTCGGTTTTACCCAGGTGTAATGATAGTTTGTTGTCAGAGAGCCAGATGCGGATCGTATCGAGTTCAGAGCTGAGAGATTTTTCAACCTGCAGCCTGTCCCTGTCCGAGACCAGCAGAGCCGAGTCATCTGCGAACAGGAACAGGTTGCAGTCGCAAGCTGATGACATATCGTTAACATATACAGTAAAGGTCCTAGTATACTTCCTTGCGGAACGCCACAACTCACTGGGAGGGGGGGGGACAGGGTTCCCTTTACTTCGACCACCTGTTCCCCCCCCCTCCAGATAGGATCTCATCCAGCTAGCCGACGTATCATCAAAACCTATTGCTTTTAGCTTATCATGCAGAATCCACCCTCATAGGTAGAATAAAATAAAATAAATCGGTGTGACGCACCCTGTTAACAGTTTTTTTTTATTTGAAAAATCATTACATACAGTAGTTTACACAGAAAATACAACAGGAATTCAATCATTGTTAAAAGTCTATGTCAATCATGCTTTTAGCAGTACTGAAAATGTGCTTGTGTATTTTAGTGATTCCCAACCTGTAGGCCAGGGCCTACTGGTGGGCCACGAGGGTATTGCAAGTGGGCCTCCAACTGACTGGCAAACACTACAGAAGTGTTCACACGGGAGGCAAAGATATCATTTTGAGCAGCGCGGTCTGAACGCTTTTGAGATTTTCAAGTGGGCTCAGATAGATATGGATGGCTGGATGGATAGATAGATAGATACTGTAGCTAGACAAACCTTTATTAATGTGTCACTCCGCAATAGGAATACAAAATGGTACATAAATTATAAAGTAAACATATTACCCCCCATGACAGAGTGTGTGTGTGTGTGTGTGTGTGTGTGTGTGTGTGTGTGTGTGTGTGTGTGTGTGTGTGTGTGTGTGTGTGTGTGTGTGTGTGTGTGTGTGTGTGTGTGTGTGTGTGTGTGTGTGTGTGTGTGTGTGTGTGTGTGTGTGTGTGTGTGTGTGTGTGTGTGCGTGCGTGAGTGTGTTCTGGTCCAGAAAGTATTGCGAACTGCTGGTCTATTTTGACATTTCAACAGTCCTTTGAATCAAATGAGAGAAGGATTGTAATTTGCAGAGATGACAGAACAAGGCCCTGTTAATAGCAACTTTAAACTGGTTACTGTACCAAACATTTACAGCAAGTAAATCTACCCTAAATGCAATATTAGATTTCTAGATACAAATGATATCAATCAATCAAATCATGGATGGACACTCATTCATCATGTTCATCACAAAAATTACAAAGCTTAAAAACTCTCTCTCTCTCTCTCTCTCTCTCTCTCTCTCTCTCTCTCTCTCTCTCTCTCTCTCTCTCTCTCTCTTTCTCTCTCTCTCTCTCTCTATACAATAATTTCTTGGAAAAGTACAATATGAAGAATTATCTACAAATGAACTGATAGTACTTCTTCTGTGACACAGTTTTGTATTTCCACCTCTAGCAGATATAACTAAGTTGCACTGAAAAACACCATACAGTATGTACAATGGCACGTAGAATACATGTTTTAGGTTGGTTCTGAAAGCAGAGAAATTATAAGAGATAAATGTAAAAACTCAATTGTGTTGGTGTACTGTTTTCATGAATTAAGAAAAATAGATTTAAGTGTGTATGGGTACGATTACACCAAACTTTGATTCTGCTTATGCGGTGGATTCTGCCAATGCTTTTCATTGGGAATGGAGAGGTTTGTTGCCATTGCTCCGTTCCCATTGAAAAGCATTGGTAGAATCTGCCACATAGGCAGAATCAAAGTTCAGTGTGACTGTACCCTAAAATGTTAAATGTTTTTCCCGTTGAAGAAGAAAACAATCTTCTAAAATGTAGACCCTCTTCATATTACAAAAGGCAGATGGAAGTGGAATACAAGTGTGTATCTCTTCTGATTTAAGCCAAACATTCCACTACTTTATAAGCCCAAACAGGCCAGAGGCATGCAATTACTTCCTCTCTTATAATCCAATCTTCAAATTTAAACTACATAGACCTGCTGTAGTGCAGCTCATTTCCCTAAAAATCACCATAGAACCATGTTTTAGTGTCACAAATACAAAATTTGGGTCATCTGTTGAACGATAGCATCAAAAGACCATTTACTGATAGACGTGTGCACTACAGATCCCCAGTATTTAGCCAGTTTGATACTAGATGTGTGTGGAAGCCCTGCCGTCCATGGAGCTTGACCTGGAGAGATAGCGACTGGTTGTGCGGCCATCATCCCCTATGGCATTTTCAATCTTAGACAGCACAGAACTCTTGAACGTCCGCTTGAAATCACCACCCATGAACACATACAGCACCGGGTTCAGGAAACTGTTGGCTGTAGCCACAGATGTGGCCACTGTAAGTCCGATCTTAGTTATCTCATTTTGGTAATGGTGGTTCTGCTCCAGTAGAACGAATACATGGTACGGCAGCCAACAGAAGAAGAACGTGCCGATGAGGGCTGTCATGACTTTGAAGGGCTTGGAAGACCTGTTCATCCTACTAGACCGAAGTCTCACCATAATGATGGAGTAGCAGATTATGATAATGAAGAGCGGGATAACAAACCCTCCAAAGAAGCGGCTTACTGCGATCGTCTTGTGGCTGTGTTCATCAGTATATTTGTTGAAGCAAATCGTCTTCCCCAGATAAGAAGCAATTTCCCGAAAAAACATAGCTGGCATACTTAGCACAATGGAGACGACCCAGGCTAAGACAACAGCCACAGACGCCTTCCTAATAGTGCGGTGGTTCTGGGCCCACACTGGACACATGACCGACACACAACGGTCAACACTGATTATGACCAGCAGGAAGATGCTGCTGAACATGTTCAGGAACATCACGAAGGAGGAGAACTTGCACATGACGAGCCCGAACATCCAGTCGTTCGTTACAATGTGGATGATGTTAAACGGTAGAAAGGCACAGAATATAAAGTCAGAGATTGCAAGACTGAGGTACCAGGTAGTGTTGACTGTCGTTTTCATCTTACAGCCAGCAATCCAGATCACCACAGCATTGCCACAGATTCCCAGGAGAAAAATGAGCACATTGATCACCAGCAGAGTGATACATGAGGCCTCCTTGAAACACGTTGCATTGTGCGTGACAACGGCTTCCTCGTGTGGTGTAGACGAGTTATCATAGACGTAGTCATCGTAAAGTGTTGGATCATAATCCATTGTGACCTGTATGGTATTTGAGTAAAACTTCCTGTAAAAAGAAAAAAAAGAAAAGAAAACAATTTTGTTTAAAATGACACGCCTGTCCTCCCAGAGGATGTTCTTGAACAGGATTAAAAAAATGTGTTTGATAGTTCAATAAAAGATCAATATCATACTCACGGTAATGCGTTGAGTGCTGCTGACTTGATGCTGTCTGGGTCACATTATGCTCTCTGTCGTGTTGTCTCCTAACATGTCAATCAACATTACATCTCCTTTTTGACAAACAGCTGATTCACACAGTTTCGCAATATTTCCATTCCCCTGCTTTCACTACTGCATTTGGATTACTGGACTCTCCCAGTCAGTCTTAACCTTTCATAAAATGCCTTGTGTTGAATTTATTATAAATGTGACAATATCATATCAAGTTCCTGTACCCTGACTGATGATTTAAGTGAATGATGATACTTGAATGAAGACAATTATGCCCAAATACCCTCACAGACATACACATATCCAAAGATACACACGCTCACGCACACGCACACGCACACACACACACACACACACACACACACACACACACACACACACACACACACACACACACACACACACACACACACACACACACACACACACAAACACAAACACAAACACACACACACACACACACACACACACACACACAAACACAAACATACAAACACAAACATACAAACACACAACCACACACAGGTGCAAAAAAATTAACAGCCTCCCGGCCTTCCGACCCCGCAGTAAGTAGGTAACAACCTGTACTTAAAGGACGACTTCGTCACCCATTTTCAACCTATCTTCGTATAATTGGTCCTCCTCACTAATGCTCATGACTCACCCTGGTCATATGGTACCATTTTATTCTACTCGGTCTGTGTCTCATAGGAGGGCGGTGGACACTTCAGAAACCCGCTTAACAGTGACATCATCGTTTATTGTTTTACAAGATTTCACATTTTTATTTCGATTGTTATCACCGTGAGAACAATGGCCACCATTACAGCATGCTAACTTTCCAGGAATAGAACGACTGCAGTTTCTGCTTAGATTCCCCATCGATGATGTGTCTGGTAGGCAGGTTTCTGAACTGTCCACAGCCCTCCTCTGAGACACCACAGACCGGGTAGACAAAAATGTTACCATTTCATCATGACCATTAGTGAGGACTAATTGTATGAAGATATGTTGAAAATGGGTGAAGTTATCCTTTAAGTACATTTCTTTTTAGTATTTGTGTTTTTGCGTACATTATGAATTAACCACTTAACCAATGAAAATAGCCGATCTACAAGCTTGCAGATCTGCTATTTTCGCTATAATTTTATTTTTATGTATTTTTGTACTTTTGAGTGCCAGAGGTTTTTTAAAACAGGGTACAGTCAGCCAGTGCCAGCGTATTTAACGATTCTTTCAATTGTTAAAATCGTAAAAAAAAAAGAAATCCGTGATCCCCGTCCTCACGGTGATCCCCTCATTACAAACACAGGGGTCTTAAAGAGTCAAGAAAAAAAAAAAAACATTCGGTAATCCGTTCCATAGTTGCAGCCAGTTGAAAATAGCATGTTTTGCCAAAAATACATAGTAAAAAAAAAAAGTACATAGGAGCCGAGATACAGGATTTTAAAGTAATAAGTTAACCAGGAAGTGGATGGGAGTGTTTTTGTTTTTTTTAACGGCCATAGACTTTTTTGGCACTCAATGGTTGGATTATGAAAAACGGCCAGGATCGTTTTTGGCACTCAATGTATTTTTTAAAAGGATGTACTTTTTAATATTTAAGTATTTTTAAAAGCAAGTACTCCAGTACTTTAACTTAAGTACAAATTTGACCGAGCAACTTTCACTTTTTAATAATAGTAATATTTGATCTGGGGTATCTATCTGTACTTTGACTCAAGTACTGGGGTTGAGTACTTTGTCCTGTTGCAATGCCACAAATAATTCGTGTCAATGTCACATCCCAGTGGTGGAAAGTAACATAAGTAAGAACATAAAAGTACAATTTTGAGGTTCTTTTGCTTTACTTACTTGAGTACCGTATGTAATTTTGCAGTAATTTATACCTCTACTCTACTACATCTCAGAGGCAATATACTTTTTAGTCCACTATAATTATTTCAAACTTTAGTCTTTGTAGATTTAGATCATTACAAAAAGTGAACAAACTAAGCCCTATTTTATCCTACCTCATATTCGAAAATAGCCGATCTACAAGGTCACACTATGTCGTGATGTGATGGATTGCGAGCTTGTAAATCAAGCAAATTTAGAAAACTTGAAAAAACTTCTGAAATGGGACTTTTGCATAATGAGTCCTTTTAGATTTGGTATTTTAAGTATATTTTGATCAAAAGGGGATCTGTCTGTCCTGATGAAGGTCTAACGACCGAAACATCGACCTAAATAAAGAGCAACATCTTTGCAGACAGTGTGCGGGACCTCTTTCTTTGGTTTGATTATCAGAGATCCCCTTTTGAACATTGGCACCTTTGTCCTACGCACCTGTCAGTTCTTCTACATTGTGGAATTGCTACTTTTACTGAAGTAAAATAATTAAGTACTTCTTCCACCATTGGTGCTTTGGCCTAATGTCAAAGCAAAAAGTGGGTCAGCTTTCCTACAGTAGAATAGCAACATTACACAACATTGGTAGGACCCCTGGTGGATATTTTTCTATTCCCATCTTTTTTCTTTTTTTTTTTACATTTGCTTATATAAAGCTTGATGATGCGATTGCAGTGCCTACTTTTTCTCTAGCTGAAAATTTGTATTTCAACCTCAGAAGATGAGTTGGTAAATAAGTGCAGGTGTCATTTATTGTATTCAGTTTTACTGTAGAAAAATAAATACAGAACCTTTCAAACATTCTAAATGGGGTGGAGTATAAAATGCAAATGTCTTTGTGTGCCAGGTAACAACATTGTAGCACTGTTAACTTTCCATGCACTGAATGAAGACGATAGTCTCATTAGACCATGTTACAGCTGCTGCATTCATCCTATTTTAAGCTCAATGGTGAGAAAAGTAAAAACATAAAATATCCAAAAAATAAATTCTCTTTTCACTTGTCAATAGAGACAACTAAATGTGATGCACCTATTTGTTTGTTTTTCAAGGTAAAAAACAACCTATCAACATCTTTATGTTCTCACAGGAAGATAAACACAGAGCAGCGAGACATTGTTTTATATCAACATAAATATTGAGAACATACCTCTCTCTAAAGCTCAGAAATATGAAGTAGTCTGTCTAAGCTTGAGACTGACTGTTCCGCAGGACCTCTCTTCCATGAAAGCATTTTGAATTTTTGAAACAAAAGAACTTAACAAATTCTGCTTAACATCTCTACCCATGAATGCATAGAGAAACGGGTTCATGCAACTATTTGCGCTTACAAAAGTCGCCGATATAGCTGCTACAGCCTTATTATCGATCATCTGTAGTAAAATTAAGATGTGGTATGGAAGCCAACAGATGACAAATGTGACTATCAGGGCAGTCATGACTTTGAAGGGCTTAGTCGACTTGGCCAATTTCTTCTTCTGTAGCCTTACAATGATAGTAGTATAACACGCTATGATGATTATCATTGGAAATACAAAGCCTAGAACAAAACGATAGACCGGGGCTCTATTGCTGTGGGGTAAGTCAAAATTGATGTAGCATATAGTAACCTGATTTTCTGTTGTAATATCACGAACCACTAAGGAAGGAATGCTCAGCAGCATAGATAAAAGCCAGGCAACAACAACTGCAACTGCAGCCTTTCTCAGTGTACGATTGTTTTGGGCCCAAACTGCACACACAACAACCCCACAACGGTCAATACTGATAATTACCATCAGGAAGATGCTGCTGAACATGTTGAGGAACAAAACAAAGGATGTGAACTTGCACATGAAAAGTCCAAATTTCCAAGATCCTGTTGCTGCCAGAGTGATGTTGAAAGGGAGAGTTGCACAGTAGATAAAGTCAGAGAGGGCCAGGCTGAGGTACCACGTTGTATTGACTGTCTTCTTTTTTATCTTGTAGGCAACAACCCAGATAACCACGCCATTCCCCAAAAGCCCTAGCAGTAAGACGATCACATTTATCACAACCAGGGTGACACACCCTGCGTCGTTGCACATGGTGAATGGTGAAGGGTTCTCAGTGCTATTTGGAGTTGGAAATGTTGGATCACTGTAAATATAATCAAACGTTGTGTTATAGTCATCTTCACTGGTAGGTAACAGAGTCGGCGATGGCACAGATGTCATGGTAGGTAACGGTGATGGCACAGATGGTAATGCTGCACTGCTGTAGAAAAGGAAATGCAATGATATGTTCAAGCAAAGTACATTTTTGTCACCACAAGCATTTATTCATATCAGTTGCACATTTTGTGCTACAAATTAAAAGGGGGACATACCTTTTATTTTTTATTTTATCAAATAGTGAGTATCTGACTCCAAATTAGTCCAAATGAACATTTTGTCTAATTTCCACCTCTGAGTTGAAAATTAGACAGAGAAATTCATCTGTGTGATTCATTTAAATATTATTTTTGTTTCAAATAAAGGATAAAGAAAGCTTTAAGGCTGTGATTCTTTTAAATAATCATTTAATCATTTAACTCATTGTAAAAAAAAAGTCCAAATGGAAATATTTACCTTTAAAGTGCAATCAAGAGTAGGCTTATAGGCTATACCAGCGAAAGAGGACACCAACGCAGAGATAATATGTAATAAAATAACTTCACTCAAAACCATCTGTTCAGAACAGATCTGGGTATGCAGTAAATGAAGAGGATGTCACTTATATATATTTTCTACTTCTCCAAACACGTCACGTCACAAGTGACATAGGAGCACAACCATACTGCCACTAGCCTCGGAAACCCATGCCTTTTTTTTTATACTGCCACTGACCTGTTACTGTTCACAGTTTTCTTTGTGTCTTTATTTGAAAAGTCAGAACAATGCATTATTTACACTGCAAATACAACAGGAATTGCTAAATGGTTTGAATGTTAAAAACCTACAGTATAAGCATTTGTCAATCATGCTTTTGGCAGTGCAGAAAACCCACACATTTTCTCAATTGTGTATTTTGAATATGTCCTCAAAAGTCCTTTGAATCAAATGAGATGTAATGAATAATTGAATTTGAAAGTGACCACATAGGCTAATGCCCGTAAGCCCCCCCCCCTTCACCATAGGTCACATTTAGTTGTCTCTATAGCTAAAAGGCAAGGTTCACCCAGTGTTCAGTAGAAAAGTTGCACCAAATATCCCATGCATGAGCAAGCTCTCTCTTTGTGGCTGCTACTAGTATTGTGCAATACAACAGAATTCTCACAACACAATGTCATGCTTTGGTGCATACACACTTATCAATAGTAATAAATGGATTTATAATATTTTTTTCCCTTGCTGACGAATGTCAGACCTTATCCAAAGAAAGAAAGAAATAAAGATACTGTATATTAATTAATCAATTGATCTATTGATATTTAAAAATAGGCCTAAGTATTACAAATAAATGCATTTTATACTGAACATAACATAACTTGACATGAATTCAAATAAACATAATTAACACTTTTTCGTTATTCAACAAATACTATAACTGGCACAATGAATTCCATTTGAAGAGACAATATTGTTAATATTAGATGTTGACAGGAGTGTAGCCCTGATTGCTGGTCTTCTCTATGACGCTTGTAAATGCAAGAGGTGTTTATTTTTACAAAATTTGTTAAATGTGACATTTGGTACTTTAAGCTTATTTTGATGGCAAGTATTATTGTACTTTTACTCAAGTAAAATATTGAAAACAAGACTTTTGCTTCTAAAGGCCATAGTCCACACCAATGCAACTAGTCGCTACTCCTTGCAACAAAACCGTTTTAACGCAACTCCTTGCAACTGTCATTGGGGATAATGTGCAAGTAGTTGCAAGTAGTTACATGTTGCAAGGAGTTGCGTCGCGAATCATTAGTGTGGACTGGCCTTAACAGAGTCTTAACTAGTAGTGCCACCACCACTGGCCTGATGTAAAAAAAAATGCATCAGCCTTAAGTTCCTATATAGTGGAATAGCGACATTACACAACTCTGGGTAGGATGCCCTCCTCTGAGACACAGACCGGGTAGACAAAAATGGTACCAGTTCATCATCAGCATTAGTGAGGACTAATTGTATGGAGATAGGTTGAAAATGGGTGAAGTCATCCTTTAAGTAAATTTCTTGAGTATCTGTACTTTACTTGAGTATTTGTGTTTTTGCATACTTATGACTTTCACTCCACTACATTTCAACGACAAACATTGTATGACTCCACTACATTTCAACGACAAACATTGTATGACTCCACTACATTTCTAGGAACGGAAAAAGTACATTATGAATTAACCACTTAACCACTGAAAATAGCCGATCTACAAGCTTGCAGATGTGCTATTTTCATTATAATTTATATTTTTATGAATTTTGGTATTTTTGAAAACGGAAGTATTTTTTAAAAGGATTTACTTTTTAATATTTAAGTACAAATTTTACTGAGCAACTTTCACTTTTTAATAATAGTAATATTTGACGTGGGGTATCTATCTATACTTTGACTCAAGTACTGGGGTTGAGTACTTTGTCTTGTTGCAATGCCACACATAATTTGTGTCAATGTCACATTCCAGTGGTGGAAAGTAACATAAGTAAGAACATAAAAGTACTGTACTTAAGTACAATTTTGAGGTTCTTTTACTTTACTTGAGTACCAAGTACGTAATTTTGCAGTACTTTATACCTCTACTCTACTACATCTCAGAGGCAAATGTACTTTTTAGTCCACTATAATTATTTAAAACTTTAGTCACAAGTTACTTTATAGATTAAGATCAGTACAAAAAGTGAACAAACTAAGCCCTATTTTATCCTACCTCATATTCGAAAATAGCTGATCTACAAGGTCACACTATGTCGTGATGTGATGCATTGTGAGCTTGTAAATCAAGCAAATTTAGAAAACTTGAAAAAACATCTGAAATGGGACATTTTGCTTAATGAGTCCTTTTAGATTTGGTATTTTAAGTATATTTTGATCAAAAGGGGATCTGTTTGTCCTGATGAAGGTCTAACGACCGAAACATCGACCTAAATAAAGAGCAACATATTTGCAAGTTCCAGACAGTGTGTGGGACCTCTTTCTTTGGTTTGATTATCAGAGATCCCCTTTTGAACATTGGCACCTTTGTCCTACGCACCTGTCAGTTTTTCTACATTGCGGAATTGCTACTTTTACTGAAGTAAAAGAATTAAGTACTTCTTCCACCACTGGTGCTTTGGCCTAATGTCAAAGCAAAAAGTGGGTCAGCTTTCCTACAGTAGAATAGCACAACATTGGTAGGACCCCTGGTGGACATCTTTCTAGTCCCATCTTAATTTTTTTTTTTACATTTGCTTATATAAAGCTTGATGATGCGATTGCAGTGCCTACTTTTTCTGAAGCTGAAAATTTGTATTTCAACTCATCTCAGAAGATGAGTTGGTAAATAAGTGCAGGTGTCATTTTTTATATTCAGTTATTGTAGAAAAATAAATACAGAACCTTTCAAACATTCTAAATGGGGTGGAGTATAAAATGCAAATATCTTTGTGTGCCAGGTAACAACATTGTAGCACTGTTAACTTTCCATGCACTGAATGAAGACAATAGTCTCATTAGACCATGTTACAGCTGCTGCATTCATCCTATTTTAAGCTCAATGGTGAGAAAAGTAAAAACTAAATATCCAAAAAAATAATAATACACAGAGCAGAGACATTGTTTTATATCAACATGAATATTGAGAACATACTTCTCTCTAAAGCTCAGAAATATGAAGTAGTCTGTCTAAGATTGAGATGTTGTGACTGTTCCGCAGGACCTCTCTTCCATGAAAGCATTTTGAATTTTTGAAACAAAAGAACTTAACAAATTCTGCTTAACATCTCTACCCATGAATGCATTGAGAAACGGGTTCATGCAACTATTTGCGCTTGCAAAAGTCGCCTATATAGCTGCTACAGCCTTATTATCGATCATCTGTAGTAAAATTAAGATGTGGTATGGAAGCCAACAGATGACAAATGTGACTATCAGGGCTTTGAAGGGCCTAGTTGACTTGGCCAATTTGTTCTTCTGTAGCCTTACAATGATAGTATAACACACTGTGATGATTATCAGTGGAAATACAAAGCCTAGAACAAAACGATAGACCGAGGCTCTATTGCTGTGGGGTATCAAGTCAAAATTGTTGTAGCATATAGTAACCTGATTATCTGTTATGATATCACGAACCGCTAAGGAAGAAATGCTCAGCAGCATAGAAAAAAGCCAGGCAACAACAACTGCAACTGCAGCCTACGATTGTTTTGGGCCCAAACTGCACACACAACAACCATCAGGAAGATGCTGCTGAACATGTTGAGGAACAAAACAAAGGATGTAAACTTGCACATGAAAAGTCCAAAGTTCCAAGATCCTGTTGCTGCCAGAGTGATGTTGAAAGGGAGAGTTACACAGTAGATGAAGTCAGAGAGGGCCAGGCTGAGGTACCACGTTGTATGGACTGTCTTCTTTTTCATCTTGTAGGCAACAACCCAGATAACCATGCCATTCCCCAAAAGCCCTAGCAGGAAGATGATCACATTTATCACAACCAGGGTGACACACCCTGCGTCGTTGCACATGGTGAATGGTGAAGGGTTCTCAGTGCTATTTGGAGTTGGATCACTGTAAATATAATCAGAGTCGGTGATGGCACAGATGTCATGGTAGGTAACGGTGATGGCACAGATGGTAATGCTGCACTGCTGTAGAAAAGGAAATACCACAAATGTATTCATATCAGTTGCACATTTGGGCTGCTGATAAAAAAAAAAATTTTACCTATATGGTTTACCACTGTAGATTTAGGGGATATACCGTTTTCTCTATTTTTTACTCTAAATGAGTCCAAATGAACATGAACATTTAAATATTATTTTTGTTTCAAATAAAGAAAAAAGAAAGCTTTAAGGCTGTGATTCTTTGAAATAATCATTTAACTCATTGTAACAAGTCCAAATGGAAATATTTACCTTTTAAAATGCAATCAAGAGTAGGCTTCAACGCAGAAATAATGTGTAATAAAATAACTTCACACAAAATCACCTGTTCAGAACAGATCTGGGTATGCAGTAGTAAATGAAGAGGATGTCACTTACTGTACATATATTTTCTACCTCTCCAAACATGTCACGTCACGTGTGACATAGGAGCACAACCATACTGCCACAGAACTGTATGCTATCGGTATACCAGTATGCTATCGGAAGAAATGCCGATACTGCTTAAAAGGCTGTTATCGGTATTGGCCAATCCGATGCCACTTAATTTATTACATGTTGATATTTCAGTTGATGTTGCACTTCTATTTTATACTTTTACTAAACTATTTACATTATTATTTTACTAACTTTTAACAATTATTACTGGAATTGTTATTTATTCCTCGATTTTTGTATTATGCATTGACCGATACACGAGTTGCAACTTGTGGGTATCGGAATTAGGAAGGATATATATATATTATTTTTTTTATGCTATTCTTGGTAAACTATCCATATACGTAATTTCTAGTTGCTGTTTTTTCAAGGTAGTCAGAAATGACAATCTCTTAAGTGGTTGCATTGTAATATCTGTTGTCAGAACTGAGGCAGGCAAGATGAGCTTGTTCAAGGCCTACGGTTAGGGACTGATCTGAAGGCAAAACTCTAACTTGAACACGTCATCTAATTAGATGACGCCAACTCAGCGTATGAGTAGCACGTCTTGTATTTCATGTCTTTAGTTTTTATAAGTCTCACTTATAATAAATAATCTTAATGTGACTTCCTGGTTGAATAAAGTTATATAGCCTACGCACGCTAAATTATTCTTATTCTTATGATAGAATTGCTCTAATGTTTGTTAAGCCCTGCCCCTACTTCTCCCTCTGCCCAAATGGGTGTGATAGATGACGTATGTTGGATGACAGCACTGTGTATAAAACTTACCAACTAGACAAATGATTTGGAAAAGGGTTTAGACAGAGGAGGAGTGTCTTCTCATACCTGTCCTTGAACTTGATATTGTTCTCTTCTTTCCCTCCTTTGTCTTCTTCACCTTCCTCTTCTTGTGAGTTACAGGCACAGTTTAATCTCAGCAGAATGGTAAGCCAGAAAGGTTATGGACTTTGTTCTGTCCTGGGTAGGGTTGCTTGTGTGAGATCCACTGGTACTACTGTAAGTGTTCCCTGGGCTGTATTTCATCTAGAAGCCACAGCAGCCCACTTGCTATGGGTGAGTATCACAAATGCAATAGCAAGCAAGAGAACAGGGAAATGTATGGATTAGTTGATGTTGTATATTTCTACAAAGATAAATATCATTACTGTCGAGCAGAAACCATACAGTATATCTCCTTTTTTCAATCTTTCATTTTTTTATGTAAGTTAATGTCCTACTTCGTCTGCCAAAGTAGTAAAAATAGCTGATCTAAAAGTTCACAACCCATTGTATCGTGATTCGTGACACATTGTGGATTGTAGATCTATGTTTGCTATTTCTGAAAAATAAAATTGAATGTGATTGATTGATTGATTGATTGATTGATTGATTGACAGACATTTTGTATTGACAACTCGCATGTACAAGTGAAGACGGGTCAAAAGGATAGACACAAGTGACCTGGAAAGCTTATTTCCATTGTCAATGGACATTTCCATTGTCAATGGAAATAAGTGTGTATTTATTTATTCATTCATTTTATTCTTTAAGTCAGTCCGTGGGTTTTATAAAATTTTAACAATGAAAAGTATTAACAAGAGCTTGTGTCTAAATAATAATTACATTGGCTCCATTAGAACACAGATTCCTTTTTTTATTTCACGGTTTTGGTTACAAGGTCGACAATATTCAAGGTCAATATGGCAATTTGTGTGTTAGTTTTAACATACAAGCTTTCAAGCTGCCATCAGAGATCAACAGAAACACCGGCCTTCTACGCAGTGTGACTCTGGAATGACTGACTGACTGACTGACTGACTATCATGTCATGATAGACTATCACTGTATATCATATATGTTGGATGCAAGCTCTGAAATGGTAACGTGGTCCTTTTCATCACTTTGTGTTGCGCCCTGGGAATATAACAGCAGCCCTTATGTAAATAATGACTGTCGTCCATCTATGATCATTAATGTTTAATACCAGTTATTTGCTATGGAGTGTCACAGGAACAACTTATCATGTCATTACAGGCTGGCTGGATCACATTGTCTTGGTCATGGTTTGTGTCCGGATACCAAACTACCTTAAAAATACAAGTATTTATAAACGTTGAATAGAGCTACTGATGAAATTGGTAATTTGAAGACGATAATAGTCCAATAAGTTGGAGCACTCTACAGCTGCAGCCATGCTCAGAACCTTTAACAATTATCAGCTGTGTGTGTGTGTGTGTGTGTGTGTGTGTGTGTGTGTGTGTGTGTGTGTGTGTGTGTGTGTGTGTGTGTGTGTGTGTGTGTGTGTGTGTGTGTGTGTGCGTGCGTGCGTGCGTGCGTGCGTGCGTGCGTGCGTGCGTGCGTGCGTGCGTGCGTGCGTGCGTGCGTGCGTGTGTGTAGAGAGAGAGATTTCACTTCCTTCTTTATTCTTGTGAAATGATTTGTGGTTTTTCGGAAAGTAACTTTCCAAGTTCCCTTTCTTTCACTAAAACTGCTGTTAATGATGAGACAAATACATAAAATCCTGCTGCGGCATTTGATGAAATGTACACATGGTTAAGAAATGTCAACCATATATGTTTGTTCCTTTCGGTTCCTTCTTTCTTTGTCTTGTGAAATGAGAAGTCTTGTGAAATGATTTGTGGTTTGTCACAGTTGATGGTATAGCCCTGTGTTAAAGGACCACAATGGAAGTAGGCTCTCAAGCTTTTTTTGTGTGTTTTATCCTTTTGACAGATATGTCCACATATATGTTCATATGTGCATTTTCAGATTGAGTCAGTCAGTCAGTCAATCAATCAATCAATCAATTTAAACAAACAACCAATCAATCAATCAATCAGTCAGTCAGTCAATCAGTTAACATATGTCGAACATTAACATTATGTTGAATGTTTACATATTATGTTGAATCTTTACATTAACATAAACTTGTTGAATCTTTACATGAACATACTATGTTGAATAATTACATTAGCTTATGTTGAATCTTTACATTAACTTGATGAATCTTTACCTTAACATTATATTTCATCTTTACATTAGTTTCTGGTTAGCTCAGTCAGTAGAGCACTCGCTTATGGACTGTTCGATTCCTGGCACCGCCAACTCAGCGTATGAGTAGCACGTCTTGGGTAATTATGACGTGTGGTATGAACCGATGGTGTGTTGTGCTCCACTTCAGCAATCCATCTCCGGGCCTGGCTTAAGGGGGCATTAGGGGCTGCAGCCCTGGGCACCAAGCTCTGAGTGGCATCAAACGCCTGGCCAGCGGCCGGGCAAGGAGGCCTACCGCAGTATACATCAAGGGCAACACCACCAGGTTCATGAACAGCTTCCACCCGGATACAAGGCATGATCACCGCCTGTCGTCAGGCTAGTTTTGGACTTTTGCTCTTCCTCTTGGACCTACCTGTGGATTATACCAGCGTCAGTTCTGTGGACTATGCGGTCGACACACGCTGTCACTTCTGCACCTTAATCCCATGTACAACGTGCTGATTTTGTATTATTCTCTCACCTTATCTAACGTCCATAGCATATCATGTACAGTATATGATAGGTCTGATAACTATGTATTTTGTGGACAACATTGATATATATCTAACCAGTCATCATATCATATTTTAGTGTCATATTTTGGACTAACTCAGCCTGGCTCCATATGTCTTCTCACTGTCAACCTGACATGTTTCACCCATAAGTCAGGGCCTTGCTGTGAGAGTTGTATGATATCAGGGTGCCTGCTCTACTGTCTGATAATATATTCTCTACAGGAAGAAATGTCTCATTCTGTCTGCTATCTACCGGCTTCTGGAATTTATAATATTATGAGTTAGAAGGAAATGTTTTCAGCCCACTACAACTCTGTGTCCCTCGGATGCAATAACACTGGCAACTGAGTGCCCGGTCAAGAGCCGAGGTCAATGTCTTGACCCAGTCACGTCGACGCTGGGGTCATCATCTTTCATCCTCCTCATCATCACCTACCCTCTCATCCAATGACAGGATTCCACCTATGCCCGGAAGCTCACCACTGTCACATCCATTATGTCCTATGTTTATGTTACCAAACTGATAACGGGTCATGTTAAAACCCAGTCCTTTTCTGTCTCTCGGGAGAGAGAGGTACCCCGATGCTGCCTGCCACTTGTTGATACTGAACCTTCCCTACTCTCTTTGTCTCAATAGAAATACAAGATATTTCATTACACTCAATAGCTGTATGAATTTTCTTTTTGCCTTTCTGAAAGTTATCTGTACTTTATATGGGTGAAAATAGCCATCAGTATATATCTGCTGCTATGCTCACGCACCTTTATGTCTTACCAGGTACCTTATGTTTTAGGCTACCTCAGGTGCTTACCGCACCGGATAGATATTAGATATACTATGAGTAAATATGTGGATAAATTGTTGTTTTTATTGATCTCTCTCTATCTTCCCCTCCCCCCCCCCCTCTTCTTCCCTTTCTCTTTTATGGAAATAACAAAAACGATGGAGCTTGCCCCAAAAAATATTTCACCTACTATTTTACACCTGTAAACCTGTGATGTGACAATAAAGTTGAGTCTGACTGATTCTGATTTTGATTCAAAATAGTGTCCTGGGGTTACTGAAGTAGCGGTAAAATGGTTCCGAAGCGTATCGGTAACCCTTTGTCGCTGGTGAAGTGAAAAGCTTTCCGCAGCAATAATAGAATCCAAAGGTGATATACTGACTGTTGGAGTATTTATAGAAGACTGTTGAAAAAGCTGTTTGTACTGTAACAACAGTATTTGCTGTTATTTTGTTACTGTAAGCACAGTTGTAGACAGACAACAACACGTCACAAATCTAAGAATATTACTTTACGATTTCCCCAATTACATGGAGCAACCAAGACTATTAGCAATGCAGCAGCACACATTTTCTTTTCTCAATATCAGTAGATTTAACAGGAAAAATGCAGGTCTAAACTGTCACCAAAAAAAACATAGATTTAAGCTTTGGATAGGAAAACAGCATTTGGATAAAAGAAAATGAAATTAAGGCGTTGACAGATATTTCTTACATCATGCCACCTATTCTATAAGCCAATATGACATGGTTTTATGTTATCATCTGTGTAGCCTTTTACCATCTAAAATCTAAATCCTGTTAGAGTAATCAGAAATATCCCACAGGAAAGTCAATTAGTGGAACTAATCCCCATAGGAACCAAGGATCATAAAGGGGATTTAATCAGAATGTAATACTATTAGGATGTCCCTCCCAGCAAGATGATGAGGATAACATGTGACTCCCATAATACAAAGACATGGTTTTGGGTTTAGGTTCCCAATCTTATGCACTGCTGAGGATTTCCTCTTGTCCTGTTAAGTGCCCTTTATTGTCTTCACCAGGCCAAAGGCGTGCGGCCGACACTATCTGCTGGGGCTAACACCCCAAGACTGACACAGCCCTGGGTAGGCAACCCAGTCTGATGGAGATCCGAGGAGTGCACTTTTCTAGTCCAATTTACTGCTGCTGCTGACACCTGAATTTCCCCCTGAGGATCAATAAAGGTTTATCTTATATGATCTTGTTATGTAGCATCTAGATTTCAATTATCTGAAATGCTGTTCACTGATGTGCTTTGGAAACTAATTTCCATCAATAAATAATATGGTAGGACAATTATGACAAGAACTCCTGTGTTGTCTTTCAAGTCACGCAAGCCTAAGAGGCAGCTGGACCAAAGACCACTGTTCTCTGACGCATTGAACTATAGAGAAGTAAATCGCAGCGCTCTGGCACCCAGATTCCAGGGACTTGATGTGCGAGTGTTTCAGATGTGATGCTGGAGGGAATGTATTTGCTGTTGTATTATACTGCATATTGGGAGCATCTAGAGGAGGCAGCTTCCAGATGGGAACCTCATGCATAATTACCATATTTTGGGCTTGGAATGATTAATCAGACATGACTGCCATTAGATGCCCCCCCGTCCCTCATCCACCACCTGCCAGCTGCTATACAAATAATGCTTATCAACTAATCTTTTGTTGTTCTTTTTACATTACATGCTGTTCAGCAGTAGTGTAAAGTAACTAAGTACTGTACTTAAGTACAATTTCTTGGTATTTTTACTTACTGGAGTATTTCCAATTTTCGGTACTTTTACTTCTACTCTCCACTACATCTCAGAGGCAAATATTATAATTTTACTCCACTGCAATTATTTGAAAACTTTAGTTACTAGTTACTTTGTAGATTTTGATTATTATTACAAAACATACATTAACCACTTCAGCCCTATATACATTTCGGCCATTTGAAAATAACCGATCTACAAGGTCACAATGTGTCGTGATGTGAGGCATTGTGAGCTTGTAGATCTGCTATTTTCAAAAGATTTGTATACATTTGAAAACTAAGAATAATTACTTTCTACTTTTGGTACTTTAAGTACATTTTGATGCCAATACTTTTGTACTTTTACTCAAGTAAATTTAGAATTCCGGACTTTTACTTGTAACAGAGTATTTCTACATTGCAGTAGGCCTATTGATACTTTCGCTTGAGTAAAAAAAATTGTACTTTTTCCACCACTGCTGTTCAATAATAAATGATTAAAACATAGTCAAGTCTTGTTGAACGGCAAGGCTTTACCTCATGTGGCCAGCCTGTGACATCAGTTGTGTGACAGTTGTTCTCACCCTGTGGGCGGGGACCACTGGTGTGCCACGAGGGTTTTGCAAGTGGGCCCCAAAATAATTGGCAAAACTAAACAGCACTAAGCAGCATATCCAGCCATACGGCCCCCCCTGGTGGGTGAAGGAGATAATGAGCCACCCACAGATGCTGAGGTGCCTGCGTGCGTGCGTGCGTGCGTGCGTGCGTGCGTGCGTGCGTGGGTGGGTGCGTGCGTGCGTGTGCAGTGTGTGCTGTGAGTGTCTATTGGTGTTAGAATTGGTTCATGTGCCAGAGACAGTGGTTTGTCCACCTACACTCCTGAATGGAACAGGGTGGTGCGGATGTGAATTAACTAGTCAACTAGTGCCTGTGGGATGTCTCTGACAATGGCTGCTGGTCTCTATTTCTGCCTCTTGTCTTTTGACTAGATCGTTTTGTTGACCTTTTGGCCCTGCTGTGTCTCACAAGAATGTGAAACAGGCTGGGGAGACTACAGTTTCTGACTGACAGTCAGGGAGAGAGAACATCACTACGAGGTTGTGTTATGTGTTAAAAATCCCAAAGTTGATTACCAGGGGAGACAATAATCTTCCACCCAAATTCGTGGCTCAGTCAGGCCTAGTCATTCAAGATTAGCTCACCTTGCTCACTCAGGTCCTTCTGTGACATGCCATACATGTATAGGCATAGGTGCATTTCACATGTATTTCTTCTTTATTATATTTTTGTAACAGAGCTATGTGCTCCTATTCTTATTTATTTTATATTACGTGTTTTATGTATTAAGGATATTGCTAACACGGCCTGATTTACGTTAATGAATGAATTATTATTTATGGAACTTGGGCTAATAAACAGCTTACATTTGGGGAAAGTAAAAAATGGGCTTTGTCACTCTCTTCATATGGCAATGGTCAATGGTCAGTGCAAGTTTAGATCAATTGGTTAACCCACTGAGGAGAAAAATGGATGAGGGCATACAGACGGACAGACAGACAGAGGTTTCTTCATTTTATAGGATAGTAGGATCTAACACTGCATCAAAATTGACATTCTCCCATGTTGTAAGATCTCTCTGCGTATATGACACATGCAGATGTATGTTCTATTTAATGCAACGCAATATTAGTCTTTTTAGCTGTTATAAAGGTTCAAATATTTTATGTAATCAGGTTTCAATAGTAGTATAATTTAAGTTTGTACATCTGGCAAATAAGCAATGAAAAGAATACTGATGAATGCCATGCTAATCACCCGGAAAAAAGGTCACAGATGTGAATATTTGCACCAAAGTGCTATTTTAGATGTTCACAAGTGAATGTTTGCTCAAGCAAATGCTCTATTCTCTTTGTTCAGTCATTCATAAAGGGTGCTGCTATGTGAACTGCCTATCCTCAGGGGACTGTGTCAGAGTTACAGAGAAGGACAGAGAGCATAAAGTGAATTAATAATGACCACTCTATCCAGACGATAGGCAGGAGGTCATGTGGATAAAGCTTCCTACCTTTCTGCTTAATTGTTTCACTATACCTTTGGCATTTATGAATGTTAACTGGTATATACTGTATGTCATAACCTTCCAGTAGGTATAAGTATGATGCAACTGTTCCTCTTAGGTACAACCATTACTGAACAGACCGTATTGCACGTAATTTTTGGGGTGAACTACTCCTTTAATTAAATCATAAATATGGTGTCTTTGGAAACACTCAGCATGACAGCATAGGTCATGTTTTCCTTGAGA
This sequence comes from Gymnoscopelus braueri, assembly GCF_963280865.1. Taxonomy (NCBI): domain Eukaryota; kingdom Metazoa; phylum Chordata; class Actinopteri; order Myctophiformes; family Myctophidae; genus Gymnoscopelus; species Gymnoscopelus braueri. Next base: position 31,127,106 of record NC_137608.1, read on the forward strand.
TAGCTGTTGGCCTATCTCTGCTAAAAATGATTTTGTGCGAAAAATATAATATAGTATAATAAAATAATGCTTTAATTATGAAAGCGTGTGAAAGTGTGTTCTGATCCAGAAAATATTGCGAACTGCTGATCAATTTTGATATTTCCTCAACAGTCCTTTGAATCAAATGAGAGTAGGATTGTAATTTGCAGAGATGACAGAACAAGGCCCTATTAATAGCAGCTTTAAACATTTACTGCAAGTAAATCTACCCAAAATGCAATATTATTTTTCTAGATACAAATGATATTAATAAAACAAATCATGGATGGGCAATCATTCATCATGTTCATCACAAAAATTACAAAGCTTAAACACTCTCTCTCTATAAATGTAAAAACTCAATTGCATTGGTGTTTTCATGAATAAAGAAAAAGAGAGATAAGTGTGTATGGGTACGATGACACCGAACATCATGATTTGTGTGCATGGGGTTCTCATCTTAAAGGGATAGTTCACCCCCCAAATAACTTTTTTTCTATTGATTACTCACCCCATGGAGCCTTGAATTCATGGATATTTATTTGTTTTTGTCACATTCCTTCCTTTATTATTTGATTATAATAAATTTAGCCCCATTGATTCCGGTAGGAGACACAAATGCATTTGTGTCTCCTACCGGAATCAATGGGGACACATTTATTATAATCAAATTATTGGCTTAGGAATGTGACAAAAACAAAAAAATATCTATGAATTCAAGGCTCCAGATGGTCAGTAATCAATAGAAAAAAAGTTATTTTGGGGGTGAACTACCCCTTTAAACAAGCTTAGTGCTTAATGAGAGTTCCAGTTTAGTAGACCTTGTATTGTGAATTTGTACTTCCATGTACTGTTATGTACTGTCATGTACTATTCTCATGTTTTACTAAATAAACTACATCAATCAAATCAACGTTGATTCTGCTTATGTGGCGGATTCTGCCAATGCTTTTCAATGGAGAGAGGGAATGGAGAGGTTTGTTGCCATTTGCAGATTTCCGCAAAAAAAACGCTCCGTTCCCATTGAAAAGCATTGGCAGAATCTGCCACATAGGCAGAATCAAACTTCAGTGTGACCGTACCCTAAGATGTAAAATGATATTTTTTTCCTGGTGAAGAAGAAAACAATCTTCTAAAATGTAGACCCTCTTCATATTACAAAAGGCAGATGGAAGTGGAGTACAAGTGTGTATCTCTTCTGATTTAAGCCAAACATTCCACTACTTTACAAGCCTCTCTTATAATCCAATCTTAAAATGTAATCTACATAGTCCTGCTTTAGTGCAGCTCATTTCCCTAAAAATCACCATAGAACATGTGAAAATGTTTTGGTGTCGCTAATACAAAATTTGGGTCATCTGTTGAAAGATATCATCAAAAGACCATTTACTGATAAACGTGCACTACAGATCCCCAGTATTTAGCCAGTTTGATACTAGATGATTGATTGATTGATTGATTGATTGATTGATTGATTGATTGATTGAATACTTTATTTAGAAGTTTGCAGAGAAAAAAGCACATGGAAGTACAGTTCACAAATTCAATACAAGGTCAACTAAATAGGATTGAAAAGCCCAGAAAAGCCACACTGGCTTGTTTCAATTGTATTCAATTGTACCTCACGTACTCTATTCATGGAGATGTGTGTGGAAGCCCTGCCATCCTATGGCATTTTCAATCTTAGACAGCACAGAACTCTTGAACTTCCGCTTGAAATCACCACCCATGAACACATACAGCACCGGGTTCAGGAAACTGTTGGCTGTAGCCACAGATGTGGCCACTGTAAGTCCAATCTTAATTATCTCATTGTGGTAATGGTGGTTCTGCTCCAGTAGAACAAATACATGGTACGGCAGCCAACAGAAGAAGAATGTGCCAATGAGGGCTGTCATGACTTTGAAGGGCTTGGAAGACCTGTTCATCCTACTAGACCGAAGTCTCACCATAATGATGGAGTAGCAGATTATGATAATGAAGAGCGGGATAACAAACCCTCCAATGAAGCGGCTTACTGCGATGGTCTTGTGGCTGTGTTCATCAGTATATTTTTTGAAGCAAATCGTAGCAAATCTAGCTTTCTATCTAGCTTAAGCTTAATAACACCTAGCAAAGTACTTCAATTCTATAAAAGATACAAAAAATCTAAAAATGTAAAGTCTCTTTTACATTTTTAGATTTTTTTGTAGAGAAAGAGTACTTTGCTAGGTGAGTACTTTGCTAGGTGTTTTAATTGTGGTGTTTATTTATGTATTGTCTTGTTGAATGTATGCATTGACCTGAGCAAAACAATTTTCAAGAGAATTTTCTGCTAGTGAAGTCACACTTATCTTTTTCAGTTACAGTAAATTCTAATTTAGTTGCTTGTGGTGAACACCTGACACTAAATTGATGCCTATCCCTGGCATTTCCTGTATAACAGACATGAAGAAAGCCACAGTCTTTTGAAGGAAGTGCACCATTACAAATGATTTAGTCTGTATCTTTTCAGACTCAGAGTAACTAACTGTAATTTGATCTACATGATCACCAAAACATAATTTTTCCACCTCAGCAAAATTGCCGGCCTTTGACCCAAACTTTCACACACTACTCAAGAAACTCATTCATGGCTTCATCACATCCAGTTTTTTTGACTACTGTATACCTCCTCTCTACGGCACCACCACCAAAGTCCTCAATAAAGTACAGTGTATACAAACCTCTGCTGCCCTCCTACTACCCAGTAAACACTCAAGAAACACCATCACACCAGTCCTCCATGACCTTCACAGACTCCCAGTCAAATACAGAATACATTTCAAAATACTCCTCACCACCTACAATACAATCACAATACAAGGTCCAACCTAGCTGCCCCCTACCTCTCTGACCTCCTCCACCATCATGTTCCCTCCTACTCCCTCAGGTCCGGGTTTGCCATTTAAAGCACAAAACATATACATATAGTAGGGCTTTCTCAGTTGAATTATTATTATTGTTATGGTAAATGGTAAAAAAAAAAGTAAAGTATAGTAGTAAGTATACTACACAGCCATTGTCAAACATGCAAACAAAAACTACAATCATAATTACAAATGAAATGAGTGATTTGACATTGTGCCCTGCAAAAAAATTCAAACAAAAGAACAAATGCTTTAAATATGAAAGCCTAGTCTTTTTCTTGCTGTGTCCAGCAATGGGCCTCATTTCATGCAATATGGAGTGCATGCTCTTTCCAAGTGAACCTGTAATAATATATATGTAGCCTGGTGCTTTGCTGTATTGTGATTGAAGTTCTCATACAGAAACTTTCTTTCCCTTTCTCTCGCTCTCTCTCTCTCGCTCTCTCTCTCTCTCTCTCTCTCTCTCTCTCTCATATCCACCGCTGTCTACAGTACATCTGTGTTTGTTTGTGTGTGTGTGTGTGTGTGTGTGTGTGTGTGTGTGTGTGTGTGTGTGTGTGTGTGTGTGTGTGTGTGTGTGTGTGTGTGTGTGTGTGTGTGTGTGTCTCTCTCTCTCTCTCTCTCTCTCTCTCTCTCTCTCTCTCTCTCTCTCTCTCCCATCTCCACCCCTATATACATTTCAGGGAGAGGGAGGAGAAGTAGACTTAACTGTAGTGTAAATACCCTAAATACACTTGGCCATTAAGTGGTCTGGGTTGAAGGGAGTACTCTAACATATTTTATATTTTACATATACCACTCTCCCATTAGACCTATAGAGGAGGATGGATGTAGACAGACTGCTTGGTGAAACATGATGTGTGTGAGAAAATAGTGCATGCATCTAGCAGGAGCAAAGAAATAATAGTCCAAGCCTAGTCTTAATGTATTTCTACAGAGCGAGAAAAAGCTATACCAGGGCACCCTGTGGTTGTGTGAGCATGGTTAAACTGTGGCTATTGCCTAAGTATATTGTGAGACTGACATGATGGACATACCTCCTTCACAAATTAAAGTCAGCCATGGGTAGGTCTTATATTGACCTTGACCGCATGTGTGTTTACAGCAACATAGAACAGCCTGTAGTTATGTTTGGATCTATATGTTATAGCTAACGGCTTGACATGGCCCTCTACTGACAATAAATCAATCAGTCAATCAATTATCATCATCATCACAGTCTGGTCATTATTCAGTAATAATTTGTATAAAGGACATGTCACTCAATATCTAACACGCACAAATATACAGATATTATAAAAAAATCAAGGGCATATATTAACTAAATCAGTGAAAGCTCAACATTGCAATCCCAATTACAAATAGTAGAAATATGTTTTGCTTTTTTTTCTGCTGCTGTAACCATCAATATAGTGCTACTCTACAGTGGCCTATATACTCAGTGCAATACCGCCCTCATCTGTTTGAAGGTAATGATCCCATTTAAGGAAAGAAGAAAAGGGGAAAAAAGCATGGCTTCTGTAATAATTTGGCTATTCAAATAAATGAAAAAAGGTCATACCATGTGGTAAGACAAAGCTGTACACTATGTTGTCAAATAAAAAACAAGTCAATAATATGTGATCAAAATACAGTAATACTATTCTAAAAGAAAGTCATAAAATTATATAGTGAGAAAATATAAATGTCAAACAGTCACTTTTGGCATAAAAATAGCCATACCATAGTATGTCATCATAGCAGTATGGATAGTAGCCTACTGCTATCTCTCTCGCCTACTGTAGAATCTATCAGGGGAAAATCATCATGCTACACTTGTGCATAAAAGTAAATCATACTATATGGCTTAGAAAAATAAGTCATACTGTACTGTTATCAAGCATAGGTTATCAAGTCTGACTACAGTACTTCCGCACCCATATAAGTCTATGGTGCTTCCTAGAGGATTCATGAAGTAATGCCATTTTAGTTTGACTAAACATGCTTGCTGAAAAATAATTTATACAAATACGAATGTATAATTGTATATTTATTTTCTTTATCCATCCACATCTACATACATACATACATACATACATACATACATACATACATACATACATACATACATACATACATACATACATACATACATACATACATACATACATACATACATACATACTATACATACATACTATACATACATACATACATACATACATACATACATACATACATACATACATACATACACACATACATACATAATAGGCTATTTGAAAATAGCCTATTATAGCTATTTTCAAACATTTCAGTACTTTTACTTTAGGTACTTTGGCAATGCTTTAGTACTTTTACTCAAGTAACATTTCGAACACGGGCCTTTTACTTGTAACAGAGTATTTCTACACTGTGGTAATGCTACTTTTACTTAAATATAATATCAGTACTTCTTCTATCTCCACCACTGGCCTACTAACCTCGCATCACCAGTCTTTCCACCTCGGAGGAAAGCCTGGTGTCTGTTACTAAAGACCCATATGATCCGGTCTAGGCCACGCCTACTGAAAAAGAAAAAAGAAAAAAGAATCTTCTTTCCGGATTGTCGCGATCCGGTTTTGCGGTGCCGCTTTGTTTTGGTTCCCCAATCCCTATTTAAATGGAATAGAATTTCCCCGTGGGATAATACGGATAATACAGACGCTAAATAGTCTCCGGAAAGTACACTCACATTTATATTTAAAAAATAAGCTAAACTACGCCGCATCAAGGATTTTATAGGACGGACCTATTTTGGGGTGAGACGTCTTTCCGGTTTGTCGCGATCCGGTCGCTGATGACGCGGATGACGTAGAGCTCCCGACCGGATCATATACCCGAAAAGGAATGGTGCCCAGGCTACTGGCCTACATACATTTCCATGTGAGTTGTGGGCGGCTTTGCTGAGCTACGAAGTGACGTTTCCACCCTCCAACCCCTCCTGTCCGCTCCGTCCAATCACTGACTGCTACGAACCTGTTCTTGTATTGCTGCGTTTTCAGCCAATCCGCAACATCTATCATCATGGTTCCGACCAATCATGTTGCAATACGTTCACACAAGTCCAGCCTTTGTTCAGTTCCAGGAAGTTGATGATGTGTATTTTGGTACACGGCCTTGACTTCGAGAGAAGGGGTTAGGGTTATCGTATCACTCATTTCTTTACCGTCCGATTTTTTTCACAAGACAGCGGTTGTTCATTTTCCTTATTACGGCGTGGCAAAGGCAATCCCTCTAGAAGAGGACCGTGTCTGACTGTCTGTGTGTCTGCGGCTAATCTCGCTAACAAACTACTGGACCGATCGGCGCCACATTTCTTTTTCCCGGTGTAAGCCGAGCGATTTTTCCCCTCACATATTGTGGTCTTGTGAGTGTGTGTGTGTGGGAATATTTTTCACACCTTCTGAAATCATAATCTCAAATCCGCCGTCCCTCCATACTTGGGCAAGACTGGTGACGCCATCGACATGACGTCAGAACCACAGGGAAGCCAGGATGTTTATTAGACCCGTCTTAACTCGTCACTGGTTACAACAACACGATCCAGTTGTCACTGCCACTGGTTGCAAAGCTAAGTAGAGTTAGCTACATGGTAGAAATGTAATGTGAGTTGATGGTGAAGTCTTGACAGCTGTTATATATTGAATGTGTTTGTACTCCTCTCACATGCAACGTATTGTATACCATTAGCTGGAAAAGTGCAGTAGTAGATGGGGTATGTGTCATTTGAAAATGTATGTAACCGGTGATGGCTGCTATAATGATCTGGCGTTACACCAGCTGCCGTGTCCTTGGAGGATGGGGTCCGCTTCTGTGTGTTCTTCTTGGGTCTTTGGTGGCACTCTGGATGCCAATGGTAGGGGTAGAAGACCAGTGCTGTTCCATGCTGAAGGGCATTGCCCACTTACGCTGCCAGCTCTGGGGGAGCTCCCAAAAGCCCACCGTTCAGTCAACCAGTCTCACTGTTCCCTTTACCGCCCTTGATGTCCTGCCTCTTAGGTCCAAACCAAGCAAAGGTAAGCAGTTACTTCGGTTTCCAGAATTAAGGCTGTGCTTTTCAATGTTAAAATATTGCAGTGCCAATAATGTATCTTCTGCTTTTATTTCAGAGACTGTGCTGGAGTCCAAAGCAGCTCTGCAGCAGGCTTTGGAGATGAAAAAACAAGGGAAGAGAGAGAAGGCTCACAAGCTGCTGATGCATGCCCTCAACATGAACCCTGACTTCGTGGATGCCCTGACAGAGCTTGGGACCATTTTAGAGGAGGAGAAGGATGTTGTTCAAGCAGACCACCTATATACCAAGGCCCTGGCTATCTCACCTTGTCATGAGAGGGCTCTGGTGAGCAGAGACCGCACCCTCCCTCTGGTGGAGGAGATTGACCAACGTCACTTTGGTATCATCGACAGCAAAGTGCGCAGGCTTATGTCCATTCCCAAGGGTAATTCTGCCCTCCGACGGGTAATGGAGGAAACCTACTACCACCACATATACCACACAGTGGCCATTGAAGGTAACACATTGACTCTATCCGAGATCCGCCACATCATTGAGACGCGCTATGCCGTACCTGGCAAGAGCCTGCAGGAGCAGAACGAGGCCATTGGCATAGATGCAGCCATGAAATATATTAACACCACCCTGCTGTCTAGAGCTGGAGACATCGCCGTCACAGACATCTTGGAGATCCACCGCAGAGTGCTTGGCTACGCTGACCCTGTGGAGGCAGGGAGGCTGCGCACCAGCCAGGTGTTTGTAGGCCACCATATTCCACCCCACCCTCAGGATCTTGACCGACACATGCAAGAACTGGTCGAGTGGCTCAACACTGAGGAGGCCCTTCAGCTGCACCCTGTTGAGTATGCAGCACTCGCCCACTACAAACTGGTGTATGTACACCCCTTTGTCGATGGCAATGGGCGCACATCACGGCTGCTAATGAACCTGGTACTCATGCAGGCACGATACCCACCCATTACAATTCGCAAAGAACAAAGGTCTGAGTATTACGCAGCTCTGGACACGGCCAACGAGGGTGATGTTCGACCTTTCATTCGTTTCATAGCCAAATGCACCGAGATCACTCTGGACACACTGTTGATCGCTACTACTGAGCATGCGGGTTTGCCAGGAGCTAGTGATCACCAGGCCTGCCCTGACTGCAAACAGACTATCCCAGTACACACCTGGGAAATGTGATGGAGCCTATCATGATCAAATAGGACATGCAGGGTTGTTCATACATACTATTGTCTTTAGATTATTTAATAACATATTTATGTTTCTTAAGTTGGCCACTCACCTGGCTATGCTTAATAAATAGTTTTTATTTGTTTTTGACTCTGACACTGTTACAGGAAAATGTTGGCACCTCCATAGCATGGCATTAGGTGTCCTGTCTCACTCCTGCCATAGGCCGTGTCAAACTGAAATTAGATTTTTGCTGGGCTTGTGAACAGATACCTGTACATCTCCAGAAGGAAAACTTCACACTTCTAGTTTGTTTATTTTCAATTAAGAATTTTGCTGCTGAAATGTGGCGGCATTTTAAAATGTTATATATGCATGTAGTACTATTTACACTTGTATATGAAAATAAGACGGTCTCATGCATTGAGGTCTATGCTTAATTTGGGATGCTTCACAATGCTGACAACTGGTATTGAAAATGTGTAGTTGGTGCTCATTCCTTTATCTAAAGATCATTTCTCATTACACTGTCAAGCACTTTCATATTTCTAAATTATTTTATTATTAAATAAACTATTTTATTAGCTTCCCATTGTAATGGCTGTCAACAAGAACAAACTGAAGATCACTCTATGAACAAGGTTTTTATTTATTTATTAAAACTTAGACCAGAAACAACAAAATAGCATGACATGACATTTTACAGCAAAGTAAAAGGGTAGAGCGGTAAATTTAAAGTTATCAAATACTAGCCGATCAGCTGTTCAACTTGGCTGAAATAGCCATCTCGTTTCATATAAAGTCAAAAATATGACCTTTAAATTATTCAAAAATGCACAACACGCCTTTTCTGTAGGATGTTTAGAGACCAATACTTTTTGAAATTAGGCCACTGTGGTGATAACATCAATACATATAGCTTTTATTCCTCCTTTTATGAAAGTCCTAAATTGTTTACAAAACTATGGCAACCTGTTGAAAATTACAACAATGAACATAGCACATAGAAAATATCCTTCCTGATCCAAAGGACAAATTAACTGACCATGGTACATGGAATGCTATTAGCAATGCAAGGACAAAACCTTTCCGTGAAAAAAAAGTAAGGATGCCATTTTAACGCTTTACTTGTAATGCTGCATAGTTTTCTTTCCTCTAATAATAGTGGACTATGCAGGACCAAATTAAAACGTGTAGTATTATGCTATTTTACAGAATATTTCAGAGCTGTCAGCTTATTACCCACTGGGACAGCAGCTTCATACAGTAGGCAATACAATCCTTTGTAAAAATCATAAATGTCTGCAACTGAAATGATTTGCAAACTGCAAATAACTAAAGGATTCCAATCATGTATATTTTACATCAAATGTAAAAATTAACACAGTATCCAACTGGACCTACGTCCTGTTTGATACCCTCCTAGTTATATAGTAACATTTTGTCACATAACAGCCTAGCCTTGTGCACTATAGTTTCAGCAATGAAAACCCATAACTTTCCTCCCAACCCTCAGGTATTAGTACTGTTGAGTTTCATCACTAACATGACGTGTAGGGCAGGCATTTAACTTATCTTTCTGCACCCTTTGCTTTTGCAGTTTTCCATTACGTCATACAGGTTATTGTAACTCATAGATTAAATTAAGTAATGAAGGGGGAAAAAATGATGCCGACAAAACAACTGTATGTTAGCTGCGTCCTCGGGGGTTCAAGATAAGCTGCACAACTTTGAGGATTTCCTTAAAGTATTTCTTTACATCATTGTAATAAATACAACTTGTATACACACACACACACACACAAACCACTTATAACACGTCACATCTGAAATATCAAATGTTTGCATATAACTTCTTAACATACATCATGTTTGGCTGTGAACATTTAAAAAAATACTCTCCCCTATGGATTTGCCAGACTTAATTCCCTATCACCAAGTCAGCACAACAGAAGAATACACCCTGCAACTTCAGGTGTATAATTTGATATATTTACACAGAAACATTATGCAGTTCTTTTTTCTTTATAAAATATATTTGCCAACCTCCCCTAAAAAGCTAAACAACAATTGGTCGTTACACATTCTATCATACTGGTGAAAAAGAATTCCCATCTTTGTTGAAAGGGATTTCTAAATAGGACACGATCAAGTGGGATTAAGGCTTTCTCACAGGAACTGACATAGGGACAGGACTAGATTAAAGGGAAGTCAATCAACCTATTGGCCATATTCACATGGTGACCATTTTGCTCTTGCATCATAGTTTTGGGGAGTTCATCTCCAGTGTGCTCAATACAGTAAAATCACCACCATCACTAATCTGTAAGGACACAAGATGGCTTTCCGTAAGAAAGGTTGTCATCCTCCTCCCCTTCATCATTTCACTTCTGGAGAAGCATTCTGGCAAAGTCTGAATTAGACAAGGGTTTTGTCTGTGCCTCAACCCCAGTTTCTCCAGTTGCATTGACAACTGTACTGCCTGTCCCTGGTATGGGTTTAGCTGCAGTCCCATTCTCAGCTTTGTTTGCAGACCCACTCTGTCGTAGTAGCGACCGAGGAAGTAATGAGAGCTGTGTGCGTCCTCTCCCTCTCCTGGAAAAAAAAAGAGTAAATTACAATACCAGTTGCAAGACTGACAATATCACTCTTAACTCCAGCAAATGTCTATAGATAGTATCTGGATTCCCAATGACTGGTATGAGGATGAATCTCATAGTCTACTACCTTGTTTACACTTGGTATTAAAATGCATCTGAGTAATCAGACAGATATCCTAAAGAGAATGAAATCATTTTGCTAAATCCACCTTGGTTTCGGCAATATGATTTAAATCTGTTTATAATGCATGTTAATTGTGTTTTTAAGACCAAATCTGCCTAAATACAATTTAATCAGTCTAATCAGATATCATACTATTCGATTTCCCACTGGACAACAGCTGTTTAATTGTTCATAATAGTGGTAAGCGGTAACATTTACAATGAAAATTGATCAATTCAAGAGGTTTAAGTATGAGGTGTGCTATCAGCAAACTTACGATCCATAGACCATAGAGCGAGGCTTCATGGCTGTCATGGCTGTCATGGGTCCACTAGAAGCAAGGTTATCCTTATTTCTTCGAGGTGGGTTACTGATGGCCACAGCTATGGTATTGCCTTCTACAACCATACCATCCAACTTCAACACTGAATGGGAAGCCTGGGCTTCATCAGCAAACTCAACATACGCCAGGCCCTGTAAAACAATGCAAAAGAGATGTAATGCATGTTACACTGCACATCTGCTATGCATGCCCTAACATTCACTGGAGCTTTTAGATTTGCGATTGAAATCATCCAGTAGCATATTTCCAATGGTCCAGTAATACTAGTACATATATATATACATAATTTGTTTGTCAACTTGAATAGCCCTAATGTCATTTACTGTCGTCCCAGAACTGAAACTTAGTGACATCACTGTAGTGCTTTTAAAGGACTTCCTACTCCGGTTTCCAGGTCCCCTGCTAATCAGACCACAAACGATAACTGTTCACATATCTCCATCATGGAACGGAGCGGTGCGGGGTCAATAGGCCTCAGAACAGTCATAAAAAAGAGCCGTGCTGTCCTAGCAGCTCACCTTGGGTTGGCCTGAGCGATACGTGACCAGACGGACATCTACGACAGTGCCAAGATCCTTGCAGATCTCTTTTAACTGCTCCTTGGTGCATGAGTAAGGCAGCCCTGAGATGAAGATCTTGTGTTTCTCCATAGTGTCATTGTATCTGAATACCTATAGAGATAATCAAGTAGTCATTAAGACAAAACAAAAAGTCCAGTGCAAATAAAATCAACCTTATATTTACCAGCTATTAAACCAACACAAACACAACTGTCATTTTACCTTGAAGTTAGGATTTGCGTTTTTGTCCACACAGGGTGATACAAATACAGGTCTTCCTTCCACCTCTTGTCGGTCCAGCTTCAGGGCTTCAGGGACTGATGCTTGGCATTCAAACTGTATGTAACCATAACCTTTGAACTTCCCCTTGTTGCCGAAGACGAGGCGCACCTGCTGGATGGGACCACAGGGCTCAAACAGAGTCCGGAGCTTGTTTTCTGGCTCCTGCAGTGTGTATGCCAGGTTGCTGATGAATACACTGAGGTTATCATTGCGCAGCTCGGGCTTGTCATCCTGTTGCATCTTTGCAGTGACTGCTGCTGATCCCATTTGGGCCCTTTTAGCACCAGGTGGTGTAGGCCTGTGACCACCAGTGGCCCCTTTACGCCCAAATAATCCCATCTCCGTCTCCATTTGGTCCTCTGTACCTGGGTCAGCATTTCCTCTGTGCCTCTTAGGAGCTTGTTCTGTCACACAAGGATTATTATGTTATAGTCATATATATATATATTTCCACTGATAATGTGTTTTGTAGAGAAAAAAAAACAACAAAAATGTCTTTACCAGAGTCTTCATCCCATTCATCCTCCTGCTTGGCTTTCCTTTTGTCCCCAGCTCGGTTTCCTTTCTGACCCTTCTTCTGGGACTTCTTTTCTGCCTTAGACTTCTGCCGCTGCTCGACCTTCCCTTCCTCCTGACGTGCCTGGGTGGCTTCTTTCTCAGCCACCTATGGGATGGGTGGAGGAGATTAATATCAGCAGGCAGCAGTGAAAAAAGGGTATCTGTTCTGTGTCGTGCAGACAAGAGTGCTTACTTTGACTCTCTGCTCATTGACTTTGTTCAATCGAGTCTCCGTCTTCTGCACTGCTGCGTCCCAGTCTTCCAGAGAACCTGAAGGTGACAGAGGGCGCAAGAACATCCGATGAATGTATTCACTATACTACAACATTTGTATTCATCTGGTGACAGTCTGCTAAGAAACTGTGCTCAGTTTGTACTACATTCATACAATTGCAACACTTGACCAGTAGACTGGGATCAACTTGTTTTGCACTTTTCTGACCGAGTGCGAACATGGCCTGTTTCAAAAAAATAATTCCATAGGAAACCAGGGGTGTCATAGTGGTAGGGCCTACCCATAAACCTCTGAAATCGTATGAATCTGGCCAGTTTCTTCGAATTAATCTTGGTATACTTTGTTATGTCCATGTTTTATTCTAACTCATACAGACACTAGGCTACTCGATTTGGCATTCATCTGGCAATAACATTGCGGTGCCCAACCGGATAATTTCATATTAGTTGGGTACTAATTCCCAAACGAATCTGTATCCAGCCTAGACCAGACCACACTAGTTCAGAATGAAAACTAGGCTTTCTGCCGTGTGGAAAGCCTGGTGACGGTTTGGAGCATTACTAAAGGGTAGTTACAAGCTCATCCTATAACATACAGGCTACCACTTGCCCAAAGTCTGTGAAGCTGTGTCCACTGAATACCTGTAAACAAGATTTGAAATAAAATGTAATTACAGCTTGCCGCATTATTATTTTGAATTTTCCCCCATAGAAGATGACTGCATGTGTTATAAAAACAGGTCAGTACCATTATGTCCACAAGAGGGTGCTCACTGCCAAATTATTGTCAAGAAAAACTGTGCACTACTACCATATTTATTTTCTGTCTTCTGACAAATTTTAAGTAGGCTAGTCGCAGCATCATGTTCAATGTACATGTGACATTTAGTGCAAACTGCAGTGCAAAAATTTGATTATACTCTACAGCCTTTAGACTACTGAAAACAAAAGGTCAAATTACAATTAATGGCCTGAATAGATAGATGACGTTAATGAAGAATGTCAAGTAATTAACGCCTATTCATTGATACACTCAGTGGAGAGAACAGGAGGGGAGGGCTGAACGAACCTGTCTCCTGTCTCTCTGTATAGTATCACTGTATGCAGTCAGCACGAACGATGGAAACAGTATGAACGAGACATGGATATAGCGTGGAGTGCCTCAAACTCCTTTAAACACTGTGTTTCAGAGATATAGGGATTTAATTCTTGATCTATTCATTCTTAATCTATTAAGCTCTGAGCTCTGAAGTGACATTGATAAGAGCTATGTTTAAAAATGTTCACATCAGAACAGGGTGGTGGTGCTAAAGAGAGATCAGGTCCCTGTCTGAAAGTGCTAAAAAGTGCAGACTTTCCACAGGAAGTTGATGCCAAAACGGCGCTGGTGGGACTTTTCTTTGGTGGATACACCGTGTTAGTTGCCATTAAGATGTATCTGTGGAACCAACACATTCCATTCTTCACCTTTAAACTGAACTCACCCTCTACTCTTTCAAAAGAAAGCAGGACTTCACACACATGCTCTGGGTAGTCTGTAGTGCACTGGACAGCCCGGTGTAGGGCCTTCCTGCAGTGCATGGGATCTCCATACGACCTATATGTATAAATAAAAACAAACAAATGCATCTAGTTACATTATTGCTTACACAGTATGCTTCTGCAACTTCATTTCTGGTTATCACTGGCTGACCTTTCAACGTTATAGTACTCCAACCACATGTTGGCATATTTGGCATTTCCTTTTGTCAAGATACTGTCCCACAGTTCTCTGGCCTTTTGCATGTTCTTGCAGTACAGAGCCTGGCAAGTACAGGAAAGAAGAAATACAGTTATTTGTACCATTTGCAAATACTTTAGCTAAAACTCCCCATTGCAGTCAGAACTGCAAACCCAATTTTCCGCCGTAATCTGAAGACTCACCTCTTCAGACTCTACCTCACCCCCTAGCACTTCACTCTCCCTGTACCCCTTCCTGTCACCTTCTGTCCCGACTGATGGTAGCGATTGACCAAGACATGGCTACCATGCAGACATATCTTCGTCACTAATTCATGTTTTTGTTAGGTTTGTTTTTCTTGACCACAATATTAAGAATGTAATTTAGATAGCATGTTATTTAAACAGATGCTAGGTCCATAGTTTCAATGTACAGATTATTTTGATAGTATAAATTGTTTAACTTTAGACAGATGCTAGGGTCTTGGTTTTACCCGGATACTATTTTCTTGAGGCATTACACTGTCTCTCTGCATTCTATCGCTCAGCTAAGTGCCAAAATTGTAATTGTATTCAGAGGCAGAATACACCAAAACAAAGATATTCATATTAAACACTAGCAATGAATGTCTTTTACCTGTCTTTGTATGTATAGACTTTAAAAAAATATATATATATATATTTTTTTATGCAGTAAAATATTTTCCCTGCTACATCATCAAAACGTATGCATCAAACGATATCATATCACAATGTAATGTTGACATGCTATCAATTAGTAGTAGTTTTCTTTTTTACCTCTATCCTTGCCCAGATCTGCATTATGGTACAGGATGGATCTCCACTTTCACTGAACCCTGCAAGTGCACATCAGTGAGTGAAATTAAGTGAATGAAACTATAATTAGGAAATTAAATTAAAATATGACATCAAAACCTACTCTCTTCAACATCTTGTTTCATGTAGTCCAGAGACCGTGAGAAGGCGGCCCGCAACTCCTCCAACTCTTTACTTGATTCTGAGGAATGTAAGAGAAGCAGATTAATCAGAAAGGCACTGATCATCAAAATACAAAAAAAACATCTATATTTTCATAAAATCTTAGCTCACCTTTGCTGAAATCGACACGCCTCCTCAGGTAGTCAAGGTATGCTTGCCAGATGTCCACATAATCGGTCGCTTGTATAAAACCAGCATTCAGTGCCTTTTCAAAAACATCTGTAAAGAAAACAGCCAACTGAATTAATAGTAGCCTACCTATAGAGGTGCTCCGGTTGATCGGCCACCGATTTTTAAAAAATCGGCCGATTTTCACTCCAAATGACTCGATAGGTGATCGGCAGATCGGAGAAACCGATCTTTTATGACCGAGCTGCATCATTTAAGTGTTATAAATGTCAATCAGATATATAGTATAATATCACTTTGCATCTTTGTGACAGGCCTAGACATGCCGATCGTGAGAGGAAAAAAAATTGGAGATCGAGATTGGTCTAAAAAAACCTGATATGAGCAACCCTACTTAGTGGAAGACATTTTAACACCAAATTACACACACACACAAATACTACATATTTCCACATATTTCCAGGTTTTGAGCCAGTAAGACTGATTCCTACCAAACGTAGGAATAATTATGTCTTTCAGTGAAATGCTGTTCAAACAATTCAGTAAATTAACGTAAAGAATATGAGTGTAAAAAGATTAAACAACATTCTCTCTCAGGGCTTTGACCATATGAAATGTCTGAAATCTTTAATGTATATAATCAGTGTTGTAGTGCTGATTTTATAGCTGGGCACATGCTATTTTAATGACGTCACATGCACGAATATGTGCACGATTGCGAATGCGCACAAGACGCTTCCGACCAGGCCATTTTCAAATGTTTCAGTTTGATGTTAGATACATTTTTGCTAAGTTTACAAGTAGTTTGTTAGAAAGAGACTAGTTTTTGGTTCGTTTTTATTTCCTTAGGCTTTGTAAAGTTTTTCAAGGAATGCCTTAGCTATACAAAGGTAGGATAGGTGGAAAAACAAAAACAACGATCGTTTTACATGCAATTAATTAAGGTGTGTGTCAGTGTGAGGCTGATTATGGCTTCAGAAACGTGTTTGATCTTTCACTCAAAAACTATTCTGAAACTCAGTTTAAGTTTTCAGCATTGTTGTAGGCTAGCTACCTGACCATGTTTAGTTGTTGTAATTATTCCATGAAGACAAGCACAGACAGCAAAGAGGTGAAATGAACTCCCGTTGCTCTGGCTGGAGCCTGGGACCAATGTTAACATCACTGTTTGGAGAAACTGGGGCGGTGAGGTGCAAAGTGCCGTTAACTGCTGGCTATTGTTTCATTAAGTACCAACAACAAAGCTGCATGCTAAGCTATTACAGCATACAGTATGTATGCAAATCACCCAGGCATTCACAGCCACACCTCTTGATTCGATGTAGCGGGCACACAGTCTCGCAGGCATGCACGTGAATGCCAATGTATCTGTGGGCGCGTGCGTGTTGGTCAAGAAAGGTGTAACACGTAGCAGACCACTGCACCCCTGATTGATTATAATAAAAATGTACCACCATAGTAGCCCTAGAGATTATTGGTTACCTGACACAATTTGATGGTCTGCATCATGCCTCTCCAGGGCTAGCAAGTAGCTCTTCCACAGACCCATCGTCCAGGGGCAGTTCCTGACGGCACGGTCATGAGAAGAAAGAACTAATTCTTTAATCTTCAGTTGGCGGTCCTATGGAGCCCAGAGGGAACAGAATTTCAAAAAGACTGTTTAATGGTCATTAACTCATTGACTGCCAGAGTTAAAACCTCGTTCATAGCAGCCCTTGCCAGCGATTTTCGTGTTTTTTTGTTTCGTTATTTTGTTATTTAATTCACATATAGAAAGTCTAGCTGGACAGTTGAATCGTTTTGATCGTTCCACCACTAGAGAGCAGCACATACCAGCTTGATCGCCTCTCGATCACACTCGCCCCCCCCCACACCCACTCACACAGTCAAACACATGAACCGGAAGTGAAATGTCTCAGATTCTGTGATCGGCGAAAATTACGATGTGATACACAACGGGGATGACTGTTCGTCACCCAGACCATAGATATATATAAAGGCTAGATGGCTCAAGGGGACGGCGCAAGCGTAGCTCAACCGCGGCCATCTTGAAACAGTCATTCATAACATTATGTCTATGGTGCATATACTTTGAAATAACCATAGCGTGCTCAATTTTCATCCGATTTTCAAACGGTTTGGTGTGTTGTAAACACCAAAGATGTAGTTATGATACTGCATACTTAAAATTACAATCATGTTTTTTTTTTTATATAATATTATAATTTTATAATTTTATTACATCTTTGGTGTTTACAACACACCAAACCGTTTGAAAATCGGATGAAAATTGAGCACGCTATGGTTATTTTAAAGTATATGCACCATAGACATAATGTTATGAATGACTGTTTCAAGATGGCCGCCATGTGGCAACGTCGTACTCCATTGGCCAGCAGCGCGGGTGAGTCATCTAGTCTTTATATATATCTATGACCCAGACCATAGATTATAGGAGGGGAGGTCTCCGATC
Organism: Gymnoscopelus braueri; assembly: GCF_963280865.1. Taxonomy (NCBI): domain Eukaryota; kingdom Metazoa; phylum Chordata; class Actinopteri; order Myctophiformes; family Myctophidae; genus Gymnoscopelus; species Gymnoscopelus braueri. Next base: position 31,145,284 of record NC_137608.1, read on the forward strand.
GTTTTATATAGCGTGTGAAAAAACGTTTGTTTCCCTATTATGGTCGAAAATTACTGGGGGGAAAAATGTAAAACCGGAAACGGAACCCAAGTCATGAAACCGGATGCAGTGGTGGTTGAAGTAAGTGGAACCTGAAACTTAGCCTGATTCATAACAGAATAGCGTGATCAGAGCATAAAGATCAATAAAGACCATAGATCGCATTAATGCGATCCTGGCGGCCAGGCGCGCTATTTATTAGATCGCATTAATGCGATAATGGCGGCCAATGAGTTAAAGAAATTGAATAATGGAATTTTAGTTGTTAGATTTCATGTGTGTATTGTGGATTGTCGCACTTTCTAACAATCCACATACACTTGCAAATTTTTTAGGGCCTCAGTTCCACCTCGTTGATGTAAGCCATATCTCTTAGCAAAAAATAAAAGAGAAATTACCAAACACATCAACAGGATCATTATGTGGGGTGTCTATTGGCTCAGACCACATGGTCTGAGCCAATAGACACCCCACATAATGATCCTCCTTGAGAGCCTGAGTACATCACTTCAAATCCAACTCCTGGTTTCACTCGTCTCTTCTGCGACCGGGCTTTTCCAACCCAGTCGTAGTAACTTCTGTGTTACGCCCCCTTCTGTGACACACACGGAACTGCTTCGCCCCTAGTCACTGTGTCACATTCCAGAAGGACAGCACTGGCCGGCTTTTCTCCGTGGTGGAAAATAGTGCTCGGTGCTGGCACTGCCATTTACAATTTACGATTCTGTCCCTATCGGTACATAACTCAAATGGCGCTTAAACGGAGTCTTCTCTAGTGGACTTCACAACGTTCGGCACGGCGACTCACTCGGCGGTGCCTCTCGTTGCTCAAGTCCACTAGAGACGTCGTTGTAACAGTTTTTTGCGGGTGGGCTGAATGGTCCGCCTCGCTGGGGGCGACATAAACTATGCCTAAACCTAACCTTAATCCTAATAAAATAATTTGCGACGCGTATTGGATAATAAATAAACAGTATTATGAGAGGGATTCGACCCCCGGGCGCTGGGATTGGAAGACTAATGTTTAACGTTGACGCCCTGGTGCCACCTGGTATTGTAGGGGCGTTGGGAGTTATTCAGCACTGTCCGCCCATGTGAGGCAGTTCCGTGTGCGTCACAGAAGGGGGCGTCGCCAATTACATTACAGTCATTTAGCAGACGCTTTTATCCAAAGCGACTTACAATAAGTGCATTCAACATAGGTAGGGAACGAAACTACTAATCACCAGAAGTCTTAAGTGCATTTTCTGCAAAAACAAGCAACCAAGAGTATACCTAGCGCTAAGGTAAAAGTGCAATATATACGCGTAAGCATCGACCATAGCCCGGAGGTAAGAAGGAGCTGTTCCTTTCACTGCCCTATAGGCTAGCACCAGGGTTTTAAACTGAATGCGAGCCGCTACGGGGAGCCAGTGTAGAGAACGGAGAAGGCCAATTGTTCCGTTCCGTTCGTGTCTCTTCTCTTTCACTGTCCTTGGTTTCCTGTCTCTCTACCATCTCCTATCTAAGAAATAAAGCATACAAATGCCTGATCATAATTTGAAATATGACTCTGAATTCCTAAACTGAAGCAATTCAATTAGGGCACACTGTACTTCCATTAATTGAATTACTTGTCCCATTCTCCCAGTAATCGGAAGGAGACTTTCATCATATGCCTAGAAACCTTTGTCATACAAGAGGGGCCCATGTATGTGACCTTATGGCTCTGCATCTACACACTCTTAATCCAAGGGTGAAACAGAAGGGTCCAAAAAGACATTTTGTGACCGAGTCCAATGGATTACAACCATTCCATTAAAGCACTGTTTCTCATCGTCAGGTCCGGGGACCACCAGGGACCCTTACAGGTCTGTAACTCTGATAACGTACCAATGGAACCAAAGCCCATTTGTACGGGTCCATTTGTACACTCTCAAGAGTTAAATTATCACTGCAGATTTTATAGAGTAGATGGAGTTACGGTCATGTAAGGGGTCTATTTGGACCGACGTTGAGAACCAATTCATTAAAGTATCTTTCCACCAATCAGACACGTAATATGACCAGCATCTTGATGAATTATTGGCTATTGTCTGGGTTTAGCGTTTGCCGTGTCAGCATCTCATTATCACCCCATTAAAGCAATTAAAACACCCATGAATAAATTTCAGCAGGAGATGCAGGATAGATAGATGTCCGAGTAATTAAAATGAACACAGTGAAACACAGCCCCACACTGCAGCTTGGAGTGGGGGAGGGGATACTCACCAGATAGGTGTTGTATTTTGCCCACATGTCTGGTACAAGGCAGTTCTCTGCCAGCGTCCGCTCAAAGATTATCTGGATCCGCAACGGATCGCCCTCCTTCACTTCATAATCAATGTAGGACTGATATTCTGCCAGCTTGGGCGGCTCTGCTATCATCTGCAGCAAGACATAAGACATTGACATATCAAAGCATTGTAATGCCAAGGCATATAATTTAAGAGTCAAATGTAATTTAAACAGAATTGCTAATATATAATATATATTGTTACCCATATAATAATGGGTAACAAGACATAATTATTTCGTTTTTTTTCATATATATATTATAAAATAGGTACCAGAGCATCTTCATATGGCTTGGACTTCTCCATCTGTTGCAGGACTCTTTTGTACAGTTTTGAAACCTTCTCAGGCACCCCCTGCTCAGACCACTCGTCATACTCTGCATAGGTGGCCTCCATGTCTACAAGAACGCAAAAGACCGTTGGCTCAATTTGTAAGACATCCTTTTCCCAATCAAGATAAATATAAACATAAGCACAATGCAAATTATTAGTAGTAGTAGCAGCAGCAGCAGCTGTATTTTACAATATAGAATAGAAATCCAAACATTTAGATTTATGATTTACTTATCATAATTATGTTAATGTGTATTAGATCAACTCCTACATAAGTGGACATTTATTTTCCAATTATCTTTGTGTCAAAATCTGTATAAAACTCAGGAGTGACTATAGCCAGAGAGCTGGCACAGGTTATTAACAAGATAGGCATCCAGAAATATCCCCAGAAATGCCTCTGGTAGGCATTCAGCAGGACCCAAAAAAGGAAGTGGGCAACGCCAAACCATCTGGCTATCTCGCACAGTATTTAGTCCTTCACTTAGCCAAGAGGCTAATTGGGCCTGGAGCGGAAGTGCTCATTTTGTCAACATGTAAAGCTTTTTCAAAAGCCACACTGCAACACACACACAATAATCCCTTCAAAAGCAGCAATTCAGTATTTCCTCAGGTATCAGAGTCTAGGCCTGTCACAATTATTGCATAATCACTTAATCACAATTATTTGAAATAGTTGCAATTATTTTACATAATCGTCATAATAATTTCCATGCAAAAAAGGTTCATACATTTTCAAAAAAATTGCAAAAATAGATCTACAAGTGCACAATATGTTGCATCGCTACGCGTTGTGAGCTTGTAGATCGTTTTGTCCACTATTTTTTTAATTATTTTGAAAGTATAACATTATTAATGTCAGTCATTTCAAGTTATTTGTCATATCTGCCCTGTGCAATTTGGTCTACAAAGCCTAAAAAGGCCAACGGAAATGTAATTCTTATTCATTCAAAGTTCAATGCCAAAAACGCAATTAAAATCGTTAACCGGCATTATTTATAGGACAATTAATCATCAAGTAAAGGTTCATGATCGTGACAGTCCTAGTCATGATACTATTGGGCATTCCCCAATTTAGAGCAGACCCTCTGACCAGAGGAGGTGGAATCCATACCCATTAAGGGGATGGCCAGCTGGCGGCGGAACAGTGTATGGATGCGCTCAAGCTGAGTGTTCAGTAGCTCCTGCTGATCACGGGAGGGAACACTGCCGGGGGGTGGCTGAAATGACGTGAGGGTAAAATATCAGTACCATACCTTTGTCTAAAATCCCAAGATTTCAATCATGCACATTGAATTTAGCATATTCTATTATTGAGCAACAGTGAGCCACCACAAATTGAAATCATGGTACAACATTATTGTTTTCATTATTAAAATAAATAAATAAAAACTATCATAGGGGCACACCAGATCATTTTGACTGAGATGATTCTTCTTCTATAAGAAAATCTGACAACTTGCATTTGACCTATGCATGCAGACAAAAAAACAAGCGTGCTTGAATAAACGCTTAGTGAAATCAGTGCCAAAGGAAGGAAACTCAGACCTGTACTGTGGACAGTATGGCATTCTCAAACTCCCTGTAAGCCTCCCACACTGTCGCTCCCTTGGCCATGTGAAGGCCCACAGCTGTCAGGGCTCGCTCAAAAATGGACCTCGCTTTGTTCATCCCACCAGGTAATCCCATTCCACCTATTGAGTACTGGGCATATTCAAGCCAGATATCTGGACCTGCATGTAAAGACAATGAACTAAATAAATATAATGCTTGTTCAGTGACAGTGTCAAACCAAAGGCAGTTAACTATTATATAAAGCACTTACAGATGTAGTCCTTCACGGCCCTCTCAAAGAGTTCGTTAACTTTCTCCCGGTTAGGCTCCTCCTCGGTTAGGCGGATCTCATCCTTGAGCCAGTCTAGCCAGATCTCTGCAGGGTGAAGATAATTCATACTTTGTGTTACAGCCATGTGTAGAGAGGACACCTGGGAAACAGAAGGTCCATGGTTTGCCCCCCAGCCCCAGGTCTGTGTGTCCCTGAGCAAGACACTTGGCCCTAACTGCTCCCCAGGTGCGATATTAATGGCATTTAGCCACTGCTCCTAATAGTTAGGATGGGTTAAATGCAGACGACACATTTCACATTATGTGCAAATGTACTGTGAAACAATACCCCAAAGGAAAGGTGACCATAATATTATATTATTATTTCTTATGACGGTTCCCCAAAAATAACTATCACAACCGTGTTACTGGTCGAAAATAACTCAAAATCAGTTATCTTCAGAGAGTGGCAACTGGCAACCAAGCGAGTCCGAGTCTCATAGTGTTAACCAAATTGAACAATGAGAAACAGAATCATCCTTATGAACAAATCATAGGTTTACGGTGTAAAGAAGTGGGTGGAATTATTTTCCAATATATTATTACTGAACTTGGTCAGAGCTCTCCATCTGCTGACCTGCATGTCAAGACAGTTAACTTTATATAAACCTACCTTCAGTGAGTGGGAAAAGCTCACTCATTTTCTGCCTTGCCCTGCGCAGAGGGATCAGATCTCCCTCCTGCCTTAACAGCTTGATGAGATCCACATGGCAGTTGTAGTCAAACGCATTGATGGATAACTGAAATCACACAAAAAAGAATCAATACAGCTTGGCAAATGTGGCTGGGTGATCACATCTGCAGCTAGACAAGTAACGTTAAAGGCAAACGTAAACAATAAGATGTGTCAATATCCACCTCTGATGAGATCAGACGAGAGTAAATGTCTGCACTAGTACGGTCTGGCAATCTGGCATACTAAATAGCAATACTTGTGACGTTGCTACAGTATGATTTTACTGTATTTTCCACACTGACTGGACTGTAAAGGTCCAAAGTCTTTCATCAAAAAGGGCGCGTGGGTACTATGGTGGTCACCTGGGGGCTAACTATTAGCATCGATATTAGCTAGAAAGCTAATGGGTTAACTTTGATCAGCTCGGTGTCTTGTGAGTCCAACTGTAATGCACTTGCAGGCACTGGTTTGCTCCGATAAGGTTGCATTGCATAAAATGTTATGTTCAGATTCGGTTTAGGCTGTTTTGAGGATCCGGGACAGCTAACTTTTGCTAACACTAGCTGCTGTGTTTACCACCCATTCATTCATTCGTTGTCCATTACCTGCTCCTCCAGACGTTGGATTTCGGCTTCATTTTCTTTCTCATCCTCTGATGATTCGCCTTCGTCTTCGTCGTCTGAATTTTCGACACCCATGCCCTCCTCGTCGTCGTCCGATTCCATCTCTCTTTCCATCCGTGCGTTTTCCTCCATCTCTTGTAAGTGCGTTTCCTCTGCGTTGCTGCTGCTTGCCGCTGCCATGTTGGAAGGGCTGTCCGTCTGCCTGGTAACTAACAGCCTTCTGACAACACGCTGTCCGCGAGTACGACGGGCAGCGTTGCCAGATTGTGTGAGAAAAATAAGCAACCAGGTCTATGAAAAAAAGCCCAAAAGAGTATTCATCATCAGATCTACAACCTCACAACGTGCTTGTAGATCTGCTATTTATTTATTTGTATGTGAAAAAATTTAAATATTTTTTAAACAACAACACAAATTTGGTAGGTGAGTCCCTTGCACAAAACACTTTCAGATATTAGGGGACAAGCAATCTGGGAACCCAGAGTAAAAAAAAGGGGAAAAACCGCCCTCTGCTGTTTTTTTCCCTTTGAAAGAGGAAATTAGGGGACGGACAACACATACATTATTTGTCATTGACATGAAAATATTTGAGAACTGGTTTAAATAATAATTATTATTATTATTTTGAAACAAGCCAAAATAAGCAACTGCACTTTTGAACTTTAAAACAAGGCCCCAAAAACGGAACTACCAATGTTTACAAGCCACTTAACAGAAAAAGAAGCCCAACGTCGCTTGTAATAAGTGGACTTGGCAACACGGCGACGGGGTCACCAAAGTATCAAAAAACTGTAGAGTGGTGAAAGCAAGGAATGGGTAAAGCCGAAAAACAACAACTGCATGGTGACGTCACAGAGCCATTGTTGCCATGTCCGCTTATTTATAAGCGACTTTGGGCTTCTTTTCCTGTAAAGTTGCTTGTAAATATTGGTAGTAGTTCAATTTGTGTTTGGAATGTTAAAAAAAGATTTCACTTTTTCCCAAGATTCTTTTGAAAATAGCAGATCTACAAATTATGAGCTTGTAAATCGGCTATTTTCAAATAGCTGATGGACATAGCTTCTTTTGCGCTTGTTTTCATGGACCTCGTTGCTTATTTCTCTCACACAATCCGGCAACACTGCACAGAGCGCTGTGCTGTGATATTTGACTCGTTTACGGTCGTGCGATTCCGTCAATCATCATTTGTCAACAACATGGCGCTGGTGTCCTTACGAAAGAGTGGCTCCTTGGTACTATTTGGCCGAAGGTTATTGTTCCCGGAGCTAAAGGCGCTTTGCCAATATCACGAAAAGGTAACAAAAAAAAAACATGTTGTGACCATTTAGGTTCACATGCCATGAACCTTGAATAACGTATATTTTGCGTGTGTTTGTCGACGGTGTAACACTTTAGCTATAGACAGTAGCCACATAGCTAACTGCAGCAGAAACAACAACACGTTTGTCTTTCCGTCTGCATGGATTAAAGTTCTCAGCCGCCACGACTGATTTTAGTCTTTTGGATTCCATAGAAGCCAGCATGTCTTCTATGAAAGCATGTTGCTCAGCGAAAATGGGCTATCTACAAGCTCTCAAAGCTTGTAAATAGGCTATCTTTGGTTATTTGTTTTAAAGATTAGAGCATTTTAAGTGGTCAAACTAGCTAACTTGTTAAGAAGCATTTTCCATAAAACCCTAATGGTCTCGGATATTTCGTAAAAGCAAAAGGTTAAGGCTTCAGTCTGTGATTTCTTCACCTATTAGTAGGCAGTGTGTAGAACAGCAGGACCAATATTACTAAAACATGTTATCAGTCTTGAGATTTTATTTTTGCTTTAATCCATGTGTGTCTCTCTCTCTCTCTCTCTCTCTCGCTGTCTTAAGGTGGTGGACCACTATGAGAACCCAAGAAATGTGGGTTCCCTTGACAAAAACTCAAAAAATGTGGGGACAGGATTAGTGGGCGCACCAGCTTGTGGTGATGTAATGAAACTTCAGGTATGCCAGCCCTTTGATGGCTGTCCACATCCAGTCTTTTTTATAGCCCATAAGCCTATGCCAACTATTCATTTTCTGTTAACATTCACAAAACAGTGACTCTTGTTTGTCTAAAGATCCAGGTGGATGACAATGGAAAGATTGTGGATGCGAGATTCAAAACCTTTGGTTGTGGTTCAGCTATTGCCTCTAGTTCTCTAGCAACTGAGTGGGTGAAGGGGAAATCTGTAAGTATGGCTTACCCTAGCCCTAGAATGGCTAATATTCCATACATTACATGTGTACACAGCCATAGAACACTCATTGCGTTTCTGTGGAGGGATTGTTCTAACTTCTAGCACTCTGTGTGTACTCAATCAATAATGAATTGCTGCGGCTTGCAGTCAGTACTTGTCATCTAGTATCATCCATTTGAAAGTTCTGGCAGAAAGCATGTATTTAGTAAAATATCTCCACTTTTCCATGAGATTCACACGGACCACATTCTCTGTAAGCAACGGGGCAGCATTCACAGCTAAACACATGTAATCCTTCAATGAGCACATGGGTATGGACACACAAAATCCATACCTATGACACAGTATAGAGACTGTGAATCATATGGAATATTTGAAATATTTTACTAAATACGTTTTCTGCCAGAACTTTTTAATGGAACTGATTCTAGATGACAAAAGCTGACCCTAAGTTGCAGCAATTCGTTATTAGGTAAGTTAAGTTCACATGCAGCACTGCAAATTAGAACACCCCAGAGATGAGTCCCTCCATGGAAATGTACCAAGTGTTTCTATGTCAGTGTATATGGAATACATGCAATGTATGGAATATCAGTCATTCTAGGGATATAGGTTTATCCCTCTTACAAGTAAGCAAAGCCCATTATATCATGCTCCAGTTGTTTTGTTGGGTTTCTTCATATTCTATATTCTTTCATGCAGGTTGATGAAGCTCTTCAGATAAAAAATACAGACATTGCCAAAGAACTCTGCCTTCCTCCCGTCAAACTTCATTGCTCAAGTAAGTTTGCAAGGAAACAAAAGCTAACCGTTGCCTGGATTGTTAGTTTGGTTCATCCATAGATTGTACTGCTATGGTTATTGTCCCATATAAATTCTATAAATTCCGTATTTTTCTAATGTGTTGAAGTTCATGCTCATGTCATTTTAAAAACCTCACTCATTTATTTGTAGTGCTTGCTGAAGATGCCATCAAAGCAGCACTGTCAGACTACAGACTCAAACAAGTGGACAAGAAGAAGGAGGTTGCAGAAGTCAGCATTTAGTGCCAATGTTAAATATGCATGGTTTGGTACATGGGTTATGGCTTCCACATACTCCACTCTAATTTAGAAATTAAATAAAACTTGCTGCAAGAGTGTGGAGTAAATTTAACAGGTAGCCCATTTTACAGAATATAAGTTCAGAGTGTTGTTGCTGGTTAATTTGATCATTGTTGAAAATGAACATAAATAATACAGTGCAATACGTTTTGAGGAAATTCAAAGTTATGTCATCTCTATTTGATATTTCTGATCAGGAAAGGGATAAGAGACATCAACACTTTACAATTCTATTGTGAATCTACAATGCATATCTCTTTGGTATATGAATAAGCATTTATAATTTGAGGTGTTTATATATATTATTTTACAGTCTGGATGTATGCATATTATGGGATGAATTTACATATTCAGTTGTGTTTCATCAGATAAAGTAAATACACAGCCATAATACAAATTTAACAGAGAATAGACTGTTGTGTATATGCTTGTGTTATACTGAAATAAACTTTAAAAACTAATTTTGCATTCATCTTTTGTGCTGACATCAACCATATCTACAAAATTATGTTTACTTTCCATGAGTCAGTTGTCTTTAGGATTGTTGAAGTGGAGCCACCCGCTGGTGGTGAAGGAGAACCATTTTCAGCACCAGTAACACTCCCAATATTAGGAACGCTACCAGCACACACAACACAGCCAGCAGAGCTATGATTACTGGGGATAACTGTTGAGAGAATGGTCCAGGGTTGGGTGTAGGCAAGTAGCCAGCCTTGTATGTGGGAAGTAAAGACCCTGTTACAAGTGAGGTGGAATTCTTCACAGGGTACTGTACTGTGATGTTGTCTATCCACGTTGGTGGTTCTTCATCGGGGATAGAGATTGTGGGTTTAACAAGGAGTGGAGTTAGTGGCTGTGTTATATTGAGTGACAAACAATCCTCATAGCTAAGCATGTCTAAAGAGTTGTGTTCGGATAATATATGAGTCATACGAACATCCTGGTTAGTATAATGAATTTGACCTAGCGGTTCAGAGGTGGTGGACGCTTCATAAGATTTTTTCTGTGATGGAATATTTATCAGACCACCCAAATGCCTTTTATTTACAAATGAATATTGGAAATCGGGTGCTGTGGTTTCCACTAAGGAGTTCAACTTTCTCTCCAGTCTAGAGACACTAAGCCTTGGGACTTGCTCATTTGGCTTTAGGACCCGGGGACAGATGGCCATGACCGACAGGTTTAGTAGAAGACGATGTGCAAGATGAATTGGTTCAGTACACACAAGATCAGTGGCCATCTTTAGCCTGCCACTCAGTAGCCAGCGATAAAGATACAGTATGTCACACTCACACACCCACAAATTATTTGCCAGTTCCACAGATCGGAGTCGATGCAGACTGTCAAAAGCACTCTCCGGGACTGAACGTAGGCAGTTACTGTTGATCTTCAGCACTTGCAAGTTGACCAGTGTGGACAGCGAGGGCAGGTCGAGGGCATTGATACAGTTTTTGGACACGTCTAGGTGGGTGATGGAGGCTGGCAGATTCAGAGGTAAACTTGTTAACTTGTTTCCCTTCAGTGTCAGGATCAGCAGCCTCCCAAGTCCCTGAAGTGCTCCAGGCTGTATGACACGAATGCGGTTGTCCTCCAAATCCAGGCGAGTTAAGTTCTGCAGTTGCCGCAGGGCACCAGAGGTGATATAAGTGATGTGGTTCTCTTGAAGCTGCAGGGTCTCCAGGCTTGGAGGTAAGCCACGAGGGAAACGGGCCAGCTGGTTATGACTGAGCCTGAGCTCCTGCAGACCATAGAAGGGCCCAAGTATGTGGTCTATATTACAAAGCTGGTTTCTAGCCACTGAGAGGACTGAGGTGTTGAGTGGGACGAAGGGAGGGAGGGACTTCAGGCCCAAAGAGTCACAAAGTACCAGGAGTCCTGGACGAGGACAGCAGCAACCAGGGGGACAGAGGGACATCACTGGGCAAGCTAAAGGACAGACACAGAGAACCATTACAATTGACAATTTAGGCAGATGCTTATCCAGAGCGACTTACATGTGCGAAATCTGAATATGCAGAGTAAGCATGAGCTCTAGTCCAGAGGTCTTCAACAGGGGGTCCGGGACCCCTAGGGGGTCCTTAGAGTTACTACAGGGGGGCCGCCAAATCTTTGTGTGATAGGATATATTTTTTACATTAACCACTTGAACCCTAGCATCCATTTTCTGAGGAGAACTTCAGCGTTGTGAGCTTGTAGATCGGCTATTTTCGGCAAAGAGGTTTGGTGTAGAGGGAAAAAAGAACAGACCAAGTACAGAGTGAAAGGTCTAGTTTACTAAGTATTGACGGCGTGGGTGGTTAAATGTCTGAAAATAAACATGAACATGAATCCAACATCTATAAAAAGTTTAATCTGCAACAAAATTTTATACAATATGCTTCGTCTCTATCTCAGCTAGGGGGTCCTTGGGCTGAAAAACTTTGAAGACCCCTGCTCTAGTCAATAAACAACCAGGTAAATAGTCACCTAGTGCAGCGAGAACAGTGTAGTGCCTAAAAGAAACTATGTTCTAGGCAAACAATGAGCATATCATATTTTGTACATTTGAAACTATAGGATAGGCTACCAGGCAAACAATGAATGTATTGTATCTGTGCAAACAAAATGCTATCTAAATAACATTCTTAACATTTGTGGTAGAGAAAAAACTAATCTAAGAAACACAACATGAGAACAAGTGGCCAAGATATATCTGCATAGTAAACTAGCATCAAGAAGGGATACAATGTTTACTTGTGTGCCAGATCAACGCAACATAAATACATAAGCCACCACACGTGCGAGTCTTGGCCAGGCCTGCCAGTAGGACACTGCATGGGCACCAAGGCATGACTCACTGTGAAGGAAAGACAAGATGACACGAGAAAAACACTAGTAGAAGCATATTATAAATACTTTAGAGACTAAAATCCTGAACGTAAATTTAATTCAGAGAGTGAAAAAGGTACGAAATTGTACACTTTTACACACCCTGTGACACAGGGTGTGTAAATGTGTACTGATTGTACTTATGAATCCCAGTGCATCGTTACAGAACAGATTAATTCTAGCCATAATAAATAAAGTATTGATTCACTACCATACAAAGCATCTTAACTTACCATTCTCCTTCGGTTGTATCATCTGCACCTCAGAGACAGACAAGCAAGTTTCCCAGGAGTCCATAAGACTGTAGTCTGTCAGTTTCTAAAGATAACCACCACTTAGACAGAATTCCAAGCAGATGCTCATCAAAATTTAATCATACCCTTAAGGTGCTCTATTACCTATACTGTATCCTCTTCATCATTCAAATTGAATGCGCACATTGCCGTTAGTTGTCGTTAACAAACACACAGGTAGGCTACATTAAAATGTACCAAAGAATTGTGCAATAGTTGCTGTGCCAAAAGCAACACAGCAGTTTCCCTAACTCTTATCTTATGAAAGGTTACTGCGGCTTGAAGGTCCATAAGTTGAACTAATAGTGTCTGCATTCTGGGCTTTGTCAGAACCTTATTGGGTGGTACTGTGGCTGTGTGCCTTTCTATCGCTAAGTGGGAAGAGTGAAAGTAATAGTAGTATTTTCCAGAATTATTTAGCACCTCATTGACAAAAGAGTAGGGAATCTGACCCTAGTGCAACGGCCCTGTCTGAGCTCACATTTCCACGACTACAAGGTTACACCTGCTTTGAGCTGTTCTGCCTTCATCTTTGATGTTTGCTCTTTGGTAAGTTGACACTGAAGATCTGGGGGTTATCTGGACGAGACCATTATGGTTTGTTTAAAAAAAATGTGCAATTACAGTGCCACCCCCACCCCCTTTGTTCTTTTTTTCCTTCTTTTTCTTTTACATTAAAATAAATCTGCTATAGATTTTTTAAATAATGTATGTTGAAACATGATTCAGTAGAAGAAGATCAGAATACCTAAAAAATCTGGAGAAATTATACATAATAGCTTCGAAAATCAACTTAAATCTGGTTGTAATCTCTGTCAATACTTGGGAATGTTCACTTGAGGGCAGCATTAACCACGTAAACCACTTTTCTCCCTATACACCAAATACATTCACGGAAATTACAATTAGCCGATCTACAAGCTCATAAGCTTATAGATCTGCTATTTTCACTGAATATTTGCCCCATAGGGACGCTAGGGATCATGATTAATGTGGTTAAACTGAAACCACTAGTGACACCCATCATTAAAATGTTAATTGAGGAAGCAATCCCATAACAAATATACGTCTCCCCACAGATTTCATATAGAGATAATAGGTAAGTTCATGTTTAGGAGCCAAATGTTCCGTGCCTATGGTAGGTTGACCACTGTTGAAACATGTATGTAATCATGTTTATACCGCAATCATAACCAACAGGATGAGAAAAGCTCTCTTCATCTATAGGCTCTAGTGCCTTTTTCTCTTTTGTTTGTGTATGACATTATATACTGTAGCTGTGTGTGTTAGGGTGTGCAGGCACACGCGCGTGTGTGTGTGTGTGTGTGTGTGCGCGCCTTCACTCTGTTGCAGGGAGCACACAAATGGGAAAGAATCAAATGTTAATTGATCAGAAAGCTGTAGAATTTGTGTCACACAAAATAATAGATACATCTGACTTTGGGATTGCTTTAAAAATAAACAGTTATTCTTGAACTGAAAGCTTGCAATTATAGATTCCAGTTATAGTTAAACGTGTACTTCTATAGTTACTAACATCCCTTGTTCCTTGTATCTAACCTATTTTAATCCCAGGTGTAGGCCAACTGTAGTTATGGGTCTTTCAGTATGACAACTTTTTACATTTGTTCTACTTTGTAATTCAAAAACGATGAATGATGAATCAAGATTTACAATTTATTAAACTTTAAAAGTTAAATTAAGATGCATGTATACAAAAAAAGGAAATACCCGTTAAAAATCTTGGGTTTAAACTACAAAAAAAACAATTCCATTATTAGCACATTTTCCTCCCTTTACAGTAACAGAATATCACACACTTACATACCTACAGCCAACAGTATTGTGGGACAGACAGATGAAACATTTCCCTGCAGACTAATTGTGTAACATGGATTTCCCATCATAAGATGTAACAGAGAAATAAGAAGAAAACTGTTTCTAGTTGTCTTTATTGCCCTCCATGAGTCATTTTTAACCATGTTAAAACAAAGGTACGTGCAAAAGAAAAACAGAAATAGAAAAGCAAATGTTTCCAGTCCCAATATTTGTTTTTGACTGCAGATAAAAACAATTCTAAAGCTAAAATCTATCTTGTATATAAATATGCCCATGAGTCATTTATGAAAAATTTGATCGCTGTTTCACAAAGAATCTATTCCAAAAAACTGTTTTATGAAAAAAAGAAATAATAGTTTGGAGTCACATCCAAAATATATTGACAATAAATATTCAGGAAAGGAAATGTCTGCAAAATAATGTTTTATCAGAAACAGCAGGTGCAATCTTTAGTAAGTTAAAGCTTTGTGAACTAGGCTCTCAAAATGAAATACAATATGATATGTAAATAAAAAATTAAAAGTTAATATTAAAGTTAATGAGGGTAAAATATTTTTTCGCCACTCAATTCAAATGACATATTGTACGTTTTTCATTTCGCATGATTTACAGCACCAACATGCTTATTTGAATGATCCAAAACAAGCACTACATCTTCACAAATAGCAATATGGACACACACCATCTCCCTTTCACAACTATCAATATTTCAGGATCAAATCTAATATTTCACAACAACCATTTTGAGCACTAAGGCATGTACAGTAGAGTAGGCTAGAATAATAATAATAATGCAGTAGAAAACCTAGTTAATAACAAGTTCAAGCAGACACATTTTGGGTTACAGCAGTATAATTCTATAATGTTTAAAAATAATCCAATGTGTTGGCAGAAATATGCAACAACTCCAACAATGTATTTGAAATATGTATTACTTGGAAATTTGGGTACTATGGTTTGGCAGACATCCAACAAGAAACATCCTGCGGTCATTTCCATTTTGTGTCTGCTGCATTTTCTTTTTTATCTTTCTTTTTGACCTCAGATTTAAACAGTAGCTAGTATTATTCGCCTTTTCAATGTTTTTGTTTTTGTTTAAGATACAAATAACATATTTCAATTCTCGTTAGCAGTCATAATTCCATTTAATGGTCATTTTACTTTGTGCTATAATACATTTTGAGGTATTTTTTATTTTTGCCCTGTGTGTTGTAATAAACAAATTCCTCCTTGTTTATTTACTTCCTGGTTGGATCCCCAACATACCACCTCTTACGTCAACAGCAGTGGTATATCAAACCTAGTGGTGGGCCTTCAGATGGCAAGTGCAGACAACAGGCTGACTGAAGCTGGTGCTTGGACTGGAGCTGTGGTGCACCTCCTCTCTCTGCTTGGACGGCTCTTTGTACTTGGGCTCGTCCCTCCTTTTCTCCACCTCCTCTGCCTCTCTTACTTTTCGGACCTCCTGTCGAGGAGATGACCTGACATCCCTGCCCCTCTCGCCCACCAGTGCCTTAGAGGGCATGCGCAGATTCTTGGGTGATGCCGTCTGAATTCTCTTGACGTGGTCGACAGCATACGGCCTGTCTTGGAGCTCACTTGCATTCTTGACACTTGCAGTCTTGTCTGCCACGTGCTTCCTGGGGGCATTTGCAGGCGGCTTGTAGGCCTCCAGCTTGCGCTTATGACTCATGGCAGAGGCACAGCAGATGATGAAGACCATGACAATGAGGAGAGAAGTCACAACAATGATGATGAGTAGATTCTCCTGTAAGAAGTCCACCACTCGGCTGAGGACAAAGTCCTTGAGTCGGATCATGGTGGTGGTGATGGTGTTGACGAGTGTGGGAGCATCGGTGGTTGAGGTGACGTCAACAGGGGCGCGAGTAGAGACAGCGACCGGGAACAGGAACTCAGGCTCCCCTCCGTCACCACTGCCATCCATGGTGATGTTGTACAATAAAGGAGAGGCATGGCCTCCATGGCCCCAGAGCAATACCAGGGCCACGCACGTCAGGTTCAAAACAAAGTGGGACTTCATCTTCTCTTCCCAATCCTACAAACACAAGAGACTGTGTTGATTCAATGCACAAAGAAGGTGCCACATCTGATCTTCATAACCCTCTTAATCACAGGAGAGATGCATACTTTCCCATGCAAGACATACTCTATACATTTATGGTACATGTTTCAGAAAATATTTCAATTTAAAAAAAAGAAAAATAAAGAAAAGTAAAAAGTTATTCAAACATCCACGACTTTTCTCCCTGCATCTATTTTCAGAGTGAGCAGGCTAGGCACCATTTATTCGGGGTGGAGACTGTGAGTTTGGTGCTGTAGGGCTTATAATTTGTAAAGTGTAGGGAGGCCACCCATCCACCACACCAAAGCCAAGAGGAAGCTATATATTCCTCAAGGAGCAGAGAGGCGTGGGAGACCTGTGGCTGTGGCCTCTATATTTACACAGAGCAGCAGCTTGCTGTACAAAAGACTGTACTAGCAGTAGATATTAATGCATACAGGGAGGCACAGGGAGGGTGTTGTGGATTTCAATCACTATTGTACAAATTAACTGGCTTTAATGTTTTACATTACCAACTATTAGTTCTATTCTCTCTCTCCTATCCATCCATACAGCCATACACCTAATAAATCCATCTGTCTGTCTATCTATCTATCTATCTATCTATCTATCTATCAATATATCTATCTATCTATCTATCTATATATCATCTATCTATCTATCTATCTATCTATCTACCCACCCATCCATCTTTTCTCAGTAAGCTACTGTAGGTGAAGTCTATAAAACCTTGCCCTACAGTAAAAATTGCAACCTATAGCACAGTCATTACTGTATATCTTAATATGGTATGTAATTAGACAATGCTTAACTGAAAAGTCAAGCTACTAATCAACATGTTAGAGCGACCTCGACCAATCCTGATTTTTTTCCTTCCCAATGTCTACTTGTGTGGGCGTACTGTTCTATATGTAATATATACTGTTAAACCAGATGATTGGCTGGCACATCACTCCTGTATGTACAGTACAGCTATAGTACATAATGCCCCATCAGTGCACCAAGGTATGGTATTAACTAGACATAATCTAGACATAATCATACCTCTTGGAAATCATTGGTCATTCTTTAAACCTTCAGGTGAAGGACATTGAGAAACCAAACATGAAAGTATTACTTTTTCATGAGTTTAAACACACATACACACACGCACGCAAGTGCACACACATACACACACACACACGTGCACACGCACGTATATATAGAGGTTGGTATTGATAGAAGGTAAAGTATGTCATTTGGTTTCACACCAGAGAGGAATGCAAAAAATATATAATTAGAAACTCACATATTCACTGGATAAAACTGGTAGTTTGATTGGAAAAGTAATTATTTTAGTACACTAGGCTAGGGTAAGTGATATATCTTTTTGTTAAAATAAGTGTTAAATAGCTCTATATTCAGATTTTTTTTCAGTAACTGGAGTCTCCATATCTCTCCAGCTCTTTATTAAACAGAATATACATTTTCAGGTTGAGATATCAATTTGATCCCATCAGGAGAGAGAACTCACGCAAGATATAGATTAAACAAGTGAAATTGGAAATTATGACACACTGGAACACAAAAATTTAAGCTGATAAATCATAAATGGGTACTCTCTCCTGACTGGCTGAAAATGGCAACCCACCTGAAAATGTATTTTCTGTTTATTAAAGAGCTGGAGAGTTACTGAACAAACACTCTATAACAATGATTACTAGGACATCAGATAGATCACATATTTTCATAATTTTTTTTTCTTTTTTTAGATCTGACGTTCATAGTGACAGAACACTTTCCAAAAAAAACTAAAAAACTAGTCTCGCTAGACGAGATTTCAATCTCGAGATCTCAATCTCGTCTAGCGAGACTTAGTTTTTTTTTTTTTTGGTTGCATAGTGTTCTGTCACTATGAACGTCAGATCTAAAAAAAATAATAAAAAAAAAAGCTATTCAAATATGCGATCTAGCGCAAGGCCTATCCACGCACGTTTTAAGCTGTGGCGGACCTGGGATGGAGTTATGACATTTTTCTACTGTACCATTCATCCTAAGATATCATAACATCATAGAAAAGGTAAGAAAAACTTAGTCCAAAATTCTCCTTTAACTATTTAACCAAAAAAAAACGTAAAAAAAAAAAAATCAATTACTTTAGCTTTAAAAAAGAAAAAGACAAACTTTTCTTTTGTATTTGCTTGCAATAGAAGCACACAAAAGATTAGACAGTCACAGCATATCCTGAGAAAAGGTCTTTGTAACTCTTGAACATGAACAGCAAAGTGATGCAAATGTTCTTACTTGGGGTACAGTTTGCATCACCCAAAATACTGTATGCATATCTACCTTTAATTTTCTCTTCGTTATGTGCAAGTTCAATTAAATGTAATCAAATATGAATATTGTAAAAATGAAACAAAATGTAAGTATGAGTACTTACAGGATGTGATTTCTTGGGCTTGTCCTCTGAGCACAACACAACTTGAATGAAATAGGGAGAAAGAAAGAATAAGGGGGAGACAAGAGTAATGAGAGGAAACTGAGGGTGGATGAGAGCTTCCAAGCATACGCCCTGCCCTTGCTTGGAAATTATACTGAGTTTTTTTTCCCTGAGCTCTAAAAAGCCTGTTCATTGCAAAATGATGTCCATCCCTCTATTTTCATCATCTCCTCCCTCTCAGTCTATACTCACCCCCATCCTCCATCCGCATCCAGGAACCATTCCAGGTCCACATCCAACCAGATTTTTTTCCTAAACTGCTGTAGAAGGACACACCATATCATAGTGACTGGACTTTTTTGAAACATTCTCATACATGATTAAGTCTTGAACTAAAATCAAATGAATGTCATATCAATCTAATTGATCTATATTGTTTAATACAAAAAAATTAAATCAGTGATTATGTTCACTGATGATCATCACACTCCATTTCCAATTTCCACGTGAGATTCCCAAAACCATTACAGTTTGTGCATCGCTCCTATGGTGAAGGTTAGCGGGTATTTCTGTACTTGGCAGGGCGAGTCCCTAGATTTCTCTGCCTCCCACTGAGTCCTCTCTAATTAAGTTCCCTTGATTACAGCCTGCCTCGATTGGACATACAAGACCTATGAAGAGAGAGTAGGCACGCCTTTAATCCCAAAACATATGTACAGTGAACATATACGCTATATGGTCTTGTACAAGTATTTAGCTCCAGACCTATGCAGGACTTCTGTTTGGAGTAAGTAAAATGTTCATCTTCATCTGAAAATGTTCATCTTTGTTCACAATTGGTGGAGGATCTTGATATTATGGCGGGTCAGCCTACAACTATTGTAAGCTGTAAAGTATGTACTATAGCTGTATTTGACAAGCAATAGGGACAATACCATATGCATCAAAAGGTTTTGAGAATATTACATTTCAAACTCTATACATTGGCTATGTCAGTTGAATATATTTCCCCAAATAAATATGAAAAAATAATGTGCCTTGATGCTATGTATTCAAGTAAAGAATACATTATTTCAATATTAGATAAAAGTATTTGGCACTACTTCTTATTAGCATGTACAAAGGTCCATATGAACCATGGTGGCCTGCGGATAAAAGTGCAATAAAAGAGGACATACAGAATATTTGTAAATCAAAGTACAGTGACATTCTCAAAAGAGAACAGGAAAAGGGAACAAAAAAGTACATGAAGTAACAGAAACAGACTCAGATAACAATTGAAGATAAATTTGTCCAGTCTTGAGTTATATTCCACAAAAGATGAGGACAGTGAAGTCAAACGGCTGACACCCAGCCTAAGTTAATGGAGTGCCATTAAAAATGGAACTGGATATTGGATCTGCACTATCCATCACATCCTTAAAAGGAAAATTTCCCTAAATTGAAACTGAAACACACAAGTGTGAGACTGAAAACATACACAGGTAAGATTCCACTGGGAAAACTGAAGGTAAAGGTGACATGTGGGCCAAGTATGGAGGCATGCCGTTATTTGGATGACAGTGGTTGAGGCACGTCTGTCTGAACTGGCATGTGATAAAGGCCAATGTAAATCGCCACCAAATAGAATAATTGATGTGCAGACATACAAATAGATTTTCAACTTTTATAAACTTATAAAACCCAATATTTGAGAATTATACAGCAAAGCCACTTTTTTAAAATGTGTTTATTAATATTTCTTATAATCAACGTTTGATACTTGAAGCAGGAATAATGAACAAAAACGCTGAGCACACCTCCACATGAGGCTTAATCCTGGTATGTTTTCTTCTGTGACTGATTTGTTTCTACATATGTGTAATACCTGTGATAAGGTGGAGACTTTTTTTGTAATCACATGACGGGTTATGGCAAGGCGCAGGAACATAAAGGGGAAACATTTAAAACACGCCATTGACCACATTCACAAGGTGGCCATTTTGTTTTATTTAATACTTGGGTATTAAGTAATTAATTAAATAAGAGTAAAATGGCCACTGTGTGAATATGGCTAATAACCCAACTCCCATACAATACCCTCTTCAGCACAACCACAAGAAACAAAAAACAAAAATAATTAAAATAAAACTAAGACAAAAATAAAACAAAACAAAACAACATGGTGAGGTTATTTACACAGCTTTCAACAATTTGCTAGGCCTTTATTTCAAATACTTCTACCTTGCAACTGCACATTCCTCCGACCTACAGTGTCCCTTTGAAAAACTATTCATTATATTCCATTCAATAAATCATAGCTCCTGTTCCAAGAGTGCTATGAAGAGACCAAAGACTAGCAGTCTAATGTACAGATAGGGCAGTACAGATTCAACATGACACATTGTCCTTTAATGTTAGACTCATTTCTTTAGCATGTTTTAGTTTTACTTTCACTAGTGGTCTGTGAACAAATGGTGCTGAAACCCAACATGTATCAGTGGGCCTTTAACGTGGCCGGCAGCTGCCTGGGTTGTATTTGCTTTGTTGTGGTTACTGTTTTCCCATATTCATGTTTTGGTGGAAACCAATCAAACTTTGTGTGCATTCAACGGTCACTCAAAAGGAAGAGATAAGATTTATGAATGCATCAACCCATATTTTAGCAGAAATTCTGTGTAGTACAAACAGTATACTGGAATGTGGAATGGGAAGGACTGAATGATGTCATCCAGGGGACTAACACGCTATAGGAAAATAAAGGGTCCATTAAGGAGACGATTTGTGTCAAATACTTTCTTCAGCCCTTCAACATGAAACTTGGCCAACCTATCCAATGTCACTCCTATGCAACTCAAACCAACTCTATTCATCACTCCCATGGCACCACCTCTATGGCACTTTCTATGGTCTTTTCAGTGGTAACAAACTTTAAAGGCAAACAACAGACTGAACGGTCTCACCTTCCTTCTAGAACACATCCATAACCAAAACAAACAATTTATCACAGTTGGCAAACCAATGAAAATATTTTAACAGAACAATCCGAATGCTTCCTGGTTGCTCTAATTACTTGGCCATACAAAATTGGGGCATTTAAGACATAACCATAAAAAAAAAGGTGATAGTGCTAAGAGGGAAACAAGCACAACTGAGCAAGAAAGAGACTAAAATTACCAATGTAGCAAGGAATCAACGGTTCAATTCTCTGTAGTTACAGGCAAGTCTGTCACATTCCACTGTAAGTTCATTTAATAACCAACCGCTTCATCACATTTCCTGTGTGTGAAGACATGACAAAACAAGACAAGGAGCACATGAAACATTGTAGGTACATCCTTGCAATAACACCCGAAAGGCCAAAGACACCAGGCACATTTTCACATACACTTGACACCTCACGCTACACTGAAGTAATTTGTGCATTTATCAACCAAAACCTAGTTATAATCAAGGGAGATCAATTGGTCATTATTTTGCACACATTCCTGTCAGACATGTTCTGGGTTGTGCATATGAACAAGAATGGTGGCATATAATGGACTGGAATGATGGCAAGAGAATCCCCACCACACTTGATTACACTTTAACCCCGATTTATACTTAGTTGCATGCCAGTGTCGCACACCAAAAATAGCAGATCTACAAGCTCACAACGCATCACAGCTGCAATACTTAGCTT
Organism: Gymnoscopelus braueri; assembly: GCF_963280865.1. NCBI lineage: Eukaryota > Metazoa > Chordata > Actinopteri > Myctophiformes > Myctophidae > Gymnoscopelus > Gymnoscopelus braueri. The sequence goes on from NC_137608.1 coordinate 31,167,638, forward strand.
GTAGTTCAGCTATTTTCAGTGCACAACACAACTCGCAACAAAGTATAAATCATGCCGTAGTCTTGGAACACAAGCAACCTCACACATACAAAACATTGAGGTTGGTGACTGAACCCCTTATGACAACAAAGCAGAGCTAACACAGGCCTTTTCTTTGGAAAATTGACAATCCACAATGTCATTGGTCCTTCCAAGGGCAGAACGTAGAGGGGGGAGAGAAAAAGTCCACAAAACCTCAATAAGTTCACACTAACAGCCCACCACTGGAGCGGAGTCGGCGCAATGGACCACAGTGAAGTGTTGACAGAGGAGAGAGGGGATTTTACAAAGTGTTCTTTTTCACCCAATAAATGACGAATGAGATTCATCCGAGCCGTTGATCATTTTATACTCCTATAAGTACAGGAGGCATGGTATTATGTCAGCTATGAGAGGACTGCATGCCTACATGACTTGCTGTGTGTAGTGATAGTAGAACAGATAAGCTCAGAGGAGAGGAGGAGGGGGGCGAAGTGGAGAAAAGCAAGAAGAGTAGGAATAGGTTTACACAGATGTGAAAGACTGTGGCAGCTTAAGTAGTATATACGGTCAATATTGATTTTCTTCCTAATTACAGAGTTTTGAGTTGTCAGCCGATTGTGACCAACAGTCACGTTTTCCTTGATTGCTATCGTGCAGTAAGTGATTCACTGATAGAACTCCCCTCCTCGCATTAGCAGTCTACTGTGTTGTCCCTCACGGTTCGCATTTTCAATCTTCCCACAAAAAGAAGACAAAAATACTGTCAAGGAGGTGTAAACAAAGTTACATAAAATTTGGCAACAGCGTAAGTAGGGGTATAAAGGATAAGAAATACTGATACCTGCTTAAAAAACAAAAAACGGAAGAAAAAAAACAACATTTCAGTATACCAATACATGGGACCGTTCACACAGGATTCTTTCTTGGTCATAATTTTTAAAAGGAATGGGATAGTTAAGACTGTTTATACAACCTATGGACAAAATAAAAATGACTGCCACAGATTAAAAGGAATAGATTTCTCTTTCAACAACATAAAAAAAAAAGAATATTTTCCATAAAAAAAAAAAATCTGTCACACCTCCTTCTTTAATCCATCTGTGTTAACTGAGGGCTAGGGGCTGGCTAAGAAAAAAAGTTTGTCTGGAATGTTGCTAGGGATTGTTGCTAGGTAGGCATCAGGCGGAACGCTGTCATTGAGATTGGCAGTGACGGGTCCCGCCCACCTCCCAGCCAATGGAACGTCCTGAATTGTAGCGGGTTGGGGAGGGTCCTTAAATGGCAATTTTGGACATCTGCTCTTCAAGTTTGACGATTCGCTTCTCCTGACTGCTGACCAGGTCTTTGAGGGATTTGATTTCTTTCAAGATCTCCTCCAGCTTGGCTTCACTTTTCTGTGGGAAAAAAGAAGACATGTATGAGTGACATTTAAAAAAAAAAAAATTGCTTTGGGCTTTTCTGCCTTTATTGATAAGTTTTCAGTGAAGGTAGACAGGAAAGAGGGTGAGGGAGACGGGGATATACACGCAGCAAAGCTCGTCGGGAACGGGACTCGAACCCGCGACGCGCATTAGTATGTGTGACATTTTAATGACATGACCATGTTTATGTTTATTATCAATCTTTCAACAAATGCTACGCACATTTCCTGAATGCAAATCTACCAACTGTATTCTGATTCATGTCAAACCTAGCCCTCTGCACGAAACAGTTAATAACGGCAGCTTTTCTTTTTTATCACTACCTACAGCTGGAGCTGCAAATGCCATGTGGCAGAGCCTGGAACCCTGAGGGTTAACGCGTACCGCCTTCAGCCTGCATTTCAGGAGCCAGTGAGCTATGATTATAGGCCAAATCTGCAGAGAGCAGTGGAGGCATGGGCTGGGTCCCAGGGAGGGCGGCTGTGTTGTGGGCGAGATGGGGCAGGACGCCCAGTGGCTGGGTGCGCAGAGCACCAGCAGACCCCCAGTTTGTGGGTCAGAGTAAACATCTAAAAAACACTTCATGAATTCAGCCCATAATCTTAAGCCTGACAAACCCTGCTGGTCTAGAGACTCAACTGCAACATGATGCATCCGGGACTGAGGGGCATTAATGAGATGCAGTGATGGAAAAGGGCATGCTGAGGGTGGGGAGACACATTATACACAGTGGAAAAGAATGAGTGGATTTCTATCCTTGTTTGCATTTTCAAAAGCAGCAGCCATTGAACAGTCATCCAATATGTAGTGGATGTCTGGACTGGACTAATCTGGTACTGCATGGAACAAATCAGTACATTAGAGTACTGTGTGGGTTAGCCGACTCACAATGGATGGAGTTGGAGAGGCAGACTTGATGGGGGGGGCCGTGTTCTCCGCGTTCTTGGTCAGCTTGCTGTCCAGAATGTTCTTCTTTACCACCTTGAGGTCGCGGTTCTTGCCCGGGGTATAGCCGTTCTTAAGGGAGATAAGGACGGGGTCTCCGTTCTTCCCATCAAACCACTCTTCTGCTTCCAGAACTGCGTCTGGACCTGCTGTGTCCGGATACAAGTCGTCCTGGAACAAGTCCGACTGGAGGGTAGAGCAAGACAGAATCACCATGAAAAACACATTTAGGTACATGCCTGGCTTTTTACATGGACACCAGCAATAAAGAGAGGTGAAAAGAGGCCTAATAGCAGTTTGTGTGTGGTTTAGGATTTAATCTCACCTTCCTAGGTACAGTCATGATGATGGGTTCACACTTCCTTTCATGCAGCTTATAGAATCTGTCAACACACAAGAAGAGGCTGATTACCCACTCTGTAATGCATTAAAAGAACATACAATTTCACTGAGCTGTGTGTTGTCGTTTTTTCCCCCTGTAACTAGAGTATGCCAAGAGAGCTTACTGATTATGTTGTGAAGAAGTACTACCTCCTAGTGGAGAAGGTAGGAAGTACCCAGGGTTGACTATTACAAAAAAATATATTCTGGCCGTCAGATAAAAAATATTTCCAATTTCATTCAGGAGTCAGGACCACTCTTGTCAAAGTTCAAATTTATTATCAACATTATATGCGATGTTATAGGCGATATGGTTCCATTCTCTGCATTTGACCCAGCCTATTAGGAGCAGTGTGCCGTTCAAGTGAGCGCATGTGAAATCGTGGATCAATTAAATGTTCAGTTTCTTGCTCAGGGACGCCTCGACATGAAGCCTGGAGGAGCCGGAGATCGAGCCGGGAACCCTCTCATTCAAAGACGGCTGCTCTATGTCCTGACCAACTGCTGCCCCCTTTAGTAAAAGGTGAAAGGGCTTATTTGTCATGAAGAGAGACCCGAATAATTCAATTTGATTGGTGCGTGAATCAGCTGAGTTGTCAGCTGATGTGGATATTTCCTCAGCTGAGCTATCAGCTGATTATCTGTAAGAGTTAGGAGCTTGACTACATGGTGTGTCTGAATTATCATGATACCCAGTAGATCTTTTCCACAGCAGCCATATTGACAATGACATTAAATAGTACATTCTTCACAGGTGTTACCAAAGATACTAATTAAAGCTTTGTTCCATTTAGCATAGAGCCTTTCCTATATGTCCCAATCTGTGAAACGGCATGAAAGAAGCCCCGCACAAGGTTTCCTAAACAGTGATGAAAGTGGGTCCAAGAGAAAAAAAAAACTGAGAACAAAGTGAGTGGATGGCGCATGCCAATTTCTCGGGTGGTAACACCACACAGAGTTAGGCTATACAGTTGCTCAAAGACAATTTTCTCGCATTCGCATTCATTGATTCGCATTCATTGAATCGTCAATATTGTGCTTCTCTGTTCTCTAATGTCTTCACTGTGAATATGTGCCAATCCATTCTTTATTTTGTACCAAGCTGTAAAAAAAAACAACTTTATTGGAGAAACGAGTTATAATCGGGTTACCTTTATTTTGTTTTTAATTTGAGGGTTCCCCTCTTATCATCGATGATCTTAAAAGCTAAAATGTTATTAACTGGTGGTTGAGCGATGGTAAACAATTTGTGTTGCGCTATGAACATACATCATACACACTCTCTCTCTCCATACACATAATTAGATTCATTAGCCTACCTCTCGTGTAGTTATCCATTTTTCGATTTCTAGCTTCAGGTTATTCCAGAATTGCCGTAATTTGATATTTTGGAGACTATACGATCACTTTACTAACCAGCAACTAAATGCGTTCAATTTAGTCAGAATGACACAATTACGTCTCGAATGACAGGGAAAGATGTGGTGAGACATGCTTGACAACTAGCGCACATTAACAAACATAAAATAAGCGCGCTATGCGGCCCGGACACCTACACAGCACCGCAGATCCGACTGAAATGCCCATATATGGAGATTCCTGATGTCATCAGTACATGCCCATATATGGGCATGCCCCCTTTTGTGCCCATATATGGAGCTGACGGATTTGTTTACACATGATGCCATACGACACATTGAGGTTAGCTATGTAGCTGCATTGGGAACTCCTTATATGCCGGCCGGTCCTCCCTTAAGCCAATTTTAATATATTATCTGGTAACTTCTGTCTGCCTGTTGATTCAGCAGGGAGGTGTGACGTCCCTCCGCCGTCCAACCAGCCTATGTACAAATCAACATAATTATGATAAGGGTCGTAAACTATTTAGATGGTTTATAGATCAGGGTGTCAGTGGGCTGTGTTTTGACGACTAATGTCTACTGATTGCTGTCGCCTACCACCCCACCACCACTTGTTCTTCTCTTTTGTGGATCTATTCTACACTGATCCCATATACTGTTTGGCCTATATGGGATCCAAATAACGGAAATCCGTCGCTGAACTTTAATCCATGACAATAGAGTACAAAAGTCCTGAGGTCACTCGTTCATCCCCTGGGTCGCGGAAGTAATTTCTCTATGGAGAATAACATTGGGTCATCTTAGAATCATCTCATAAGACTTGTGGTCCAAAAATAAACAAACTGTCTCTGCAATATTGTCAGAGAGGTGGCTCTGTATCGTTTGTGATAGTCAGTCACTCATATTTGATACAGTCTGTTTCTGGCGAAAATTTTACTAATTCAGCAGAAGTAACATTAGCGTTTTCTCACCGTCAGTTGATGCTTCATATCCATAAGAGTCAAACCGCCAGGATAATTTGCGTATTTTTGGAACACAGTTCTTATTTGACGCGATATTAAAACACATCTATGGGAATTCAGAATGGGGGAAAAAAACGTGACCCAGGTAGGATGCGTAAATTACGTCAGACTTCGGTGCTCTATAGCAACAATTTGACCTGAATGGAACACACCCGTAATCAGTATCATTGGTAACACCTGTGTTTACCCAACTATTTCATGCCAATAATATGGCTGGTGTGACAAACAATCCAGTGGGGTTCCCAAATGGTTTGTAGGGACACAATGGAGTGCATTAAGTCCAGTTCAGGTGTGGCAAATTCTATACCCTCAAAAATATATATATATTTTGTCTTATTTGGTACTAGTAAATAAAATGATTTGTAGAGAGATAAGAGCAATTTTCCATGGATATGAATACAGGTGCGCCTAGGGATTTTGACGTGACCTTTGAGGAGCTGTGTGCATAAAAGGTTTAAAAATCACAGTATTAAACTGCTTCTTCAAGCTTACCTTGCTATTTCACACTTATTGACATCAAGTCCCCTCTTGGGCATGTAGCCCATACCCCTCTGTGGTTCCTTGGTGGTGAAAGTGTTGAGGTAGTGGACAAACGGAGCCTCGTCCGTGATCTCAAAGTAGCGAATGCTGCTGTCACCCTATCAATCACCAACAAAATATAAAGGGGTGATATTATTTCTGCATTGAGCTACATGGAATTTGACCTAAACCTCCATTTGAACACTGTTTAGAGACAACATACCTTCCCACAAAGGTAAACCACATTGGTGTCTGGGTCATAGAAGGGCAGGAGGACTCCGTTGCTGGTGTCCATTTCATGGACAGAAATGGCCTCATCCATGCTTTGCTGAAAATTAAGCATCTGGTCAGAGTGGTCCTGCTGATGAGCTTCAACTCTAGAGATTTTCATGGGACCCCCCCCCCCCCTCCTTTTGCTTTGACTTTCATCCTCCCCCCATTGTTGTACATATAGCATATAATGTTTTCTGCGTTTTTTGTTTTTGTTTGTACATAGCGTTATTTTTCCTGTATTTTTTGTGTTGATATTTGAACTGTTGGTGCCACTATATATGACTATGAATTGAATACCAAGGACCTCAATGGAATCAAGACCGCAAGGACTTTTTTGAACTGACCTTTTAGACAAAGTATTTTAACACATCGGGTGCCAAACACGGTCTGAACCGTGTTTGGTGTCTTTTTGTTTTTTTCTTTTTTTTTCCACATGGGAGGGGCTGGAGCAGCTCTGGAATCACCCGTGGTGATTCTGAGAAGGATAGGCCAGATGGATCACTGTGTCAAAAAACATGGCGCCCATCCGCTTCCCATCTCCTTCTCTAAAACCCCTATAACTCCGAAACTTTTTACGCTGGGGAAAACGACTCATTTTGTATGCATGATCGCTCCGCCATTGTTACTCGCGTAAGAGATGTTATCGTTCCAGGCGTTAGCCAGGACCATTGGGCAAAATGGAGGCATGCTTTTTTTCACGTGGAATGCACATCGTGGAGTCTACAGCTTAAACAGCGCTGCGCAGCTAAACGGTGAGATTTCTGGCACCGAACGTAATCTGTTATTATAAAATACTGGCACCCAATGTGTTAAATGTAACTGTGCTGTTTAAAATATTTTGCCTAATAAAATATTCAACTAATCAAAGACAGTTGGAAAAAGGTCTCCAGATACCAGCAGGAATGTTTGTTTCATGTACTATACAGTATTATTTAATGTAAGCAAGCTTTTTCTTTCTGGTTTCCTGACAAAGTGAAAATACATTCTGTGACTTGAAACTGTTGTATGCTTTTTTGGTTTTCAATTAAACAAATCCTTCTATAAATGCGCAAAATCTCTGTTTGTGCGCGTGTGTGTGTCCCAGGAGAACCGTGTGACCGACTGACTTCAAACTCGGTCGCGGAGAACCCAAGGGAGTGATGCACCGAGTGGGAAATATAAAATCCACAAATCCCCATATACGGAGTACCATGATGACAAGGACCCTTACCTAAAATACAGTATACCCCCAGAGTTAAGGGCCTTATATTATATTTAGCATATAAGTAATGCCATGATGTTATTCCATATCTCCATGGAAATGGCAACCTACCGGGTTCCAGAGGGCTAGCTGTCTCTCACTCATGCGGCTGAAACCTGTGGTGAAGACATTACCATCAGCCAGGAAAATGGCCCTCATGGGTCGCGCTCCCTCATGTGCCTTCTCCTTCTCCTGTGAAGTATACGTCACAGGTCAAAATACAACTCTTATCTGGCCATGGTTAATATTCGTATTCTGATCCCTGGTTTAAATTTGAAAAGAATAGCACCCTATACTTTTCTATTTTCCTCCCCATGTCAATTCCCCCCAATGTGTATTGTCCTTGTCACTGCTGACTCCTACTGTTGATCTCGGAGGGTTGGCAACATGTCTCCTCCAATACACATGACGTTGCCAGCCGCTTCTTCACCAAACAGTGAGGAGTTTCACCGGGAGGACGTAACACTTGCAGAGGAACACGCTATCCTTTCCAGATCCACTCCCTGCACAACAACCTGTAGAAGTCGCTAGTGCAGCAACAGAGAATGCCAACTCTGCTCATGAAGCGACCAGCCAAGCTGGATGCACTGTGGAGCATTCAAACCCCAGTTCCCACAGTGGTGGGCAGGGACTTTACCATGGATGCCCCTACCCTAGTCTTTAAATGTAATTCTTCATAGTAATCCATCTAATCTCCTTGGTCAAAGCCTTCAATTCTGAGTGAGATGCTTTGTCCTATACAGAAGAATGGCAAACATGAACAAATCAAAAACACCACTCACAGCCACAAGCTTTTCCTTTCGTGGGTCGATTACTCGGATGCCCTTGTCCTTGCAGGAAGTGCAGATGAGGCTGCCGTTGCGGTTCCAGCATGCGCTGTAAATAACGTCAGGATGCATGTCCTCCAGGTTGATCATGGCCTCCCCTGTGCCAACATTCCAGACGATGATCATGTTGTCACAGCCTGGCAAAAAAAAGAGAAGTAGCATGCACACATTAAAAGCTACAGTACTTGACATAGATTCCATCTATGCTGACTTTGAGGCTCAGCAAGGGAAAAAGAAAGGGATACGTGGAACTTGATTTGTTCACATAAGCACGCAGCACACCAGAACCACAACACCAGCACCGTATTATAATAACATGCTATTCCAACTAAATTAAATTATTTATTTTCAGTCAAGCAAAAAAGGCCAAGGTGAAATATTGTATTTAATGTTCAGCTTTGCACAAAGCTTACAAATGAATGACTGCAGAATATTTTTTAATATCTTATTTTGGTCCTCCCAGGGCCAAGGAGGAAGGCGCTTACCTGCACTGAGTAGGACGTTGCGTGCTGTAGGGTGCCATGAGATAATGCCAACCCGTTTGGAGTGGCCCTCCAGGACCACAACGGGTTCAGCCAGAGCGGTGACCAGACCGTTTTCAGGGATCTGCCATACCTATCAAGAAACATGACAGACAAACATCAGTAAACAAAGACAGCCAAGGAGCGATACATGCATAATACTAACATAACACACAGCTCCTGTCTACCCATTCGGCCATAGCTTGAATAGATAGAGAGACTGTCTGGGAAAGGTCCCAGGTTCACCCCCGGCCCTGGTCTATGAGTCAAATTGTTCCTCAGCAAGACACTTAACCCCCAACTGCTCCCTGGGAGCTGTAGATAGTAGATGGGTAAATGTAGAGGACAAATTTCACGTATGTGCTAATGTACTGTGATAAAAAATACCCTAAAACCTGAGTATTACCACCATATTATTATTATTAGATGACAATTCTCTCACAGATCCAGAAGGGGGCAGCAGAGACTAAGAAGTCAATCCATAGGATTTGATGACGGCATATACTATACAGACACATTTAGTTTTAATTAATCTTAATTATACAACTGACACACACATGCACGGGCGCGCACACGCACACACGCACACACACACACACACACACACACACACACACACACACACACACACACACACACACAGTTAATAGTAATCATAATACAAAACTAAACAGAACCTATTCAGATTTTCTGTCCCCAAACTAAATGCTGGAAAGAAATCAAGTGATGGGTCAACTTCTGCAAACATACAGGCCTGTGGAAACACTGCATGTATTCACAATCCTGGGTAGTTTTATAGCCCTGAGCAGGTTAAACAGGGAAGTTGACTCTTTCAGGTAGGGGAAGTGGTAGCAACACTAAGGGCCAAATAAGGACACAGTAAAGTATGTATAGCACTAGATTCAAACAAATCAGTGACGTCAGCCCAATAAAGAAGCTAAATCACCGCCCAGCTCTGATTCCTATGACACATATTTGTGCCTAATCTGATCCAGAGGGTGAGGTTTGTACCCATCCTGGGGCTATGAAAATCTGGTATTTCGCAACCAAAACATGTAGTCTCAAGTCGGTTACTAGCTGAAGTGCGCGTGTGTGTGTGTGTGTGTGTGTGTGTGTTACACAGAACGACTTGTCTCACTTAAGGTGTGCAGGATGACATCAAACCTACCATGACTGTGCAGTCCTCTGAGCCACTGGCAATGACCTGGTCATTGTGGGGACACCAGTCGATGTCTAACACAGGGCCTGTGTGACCACACACTGTGGGGTAGGATTTGTCAATGCGGCCCGTCTGTAAAGGGGAAGATAAACAAACAAGTAACAAGATTAGTCTCCTGCTGGTTCTGCTTAGACAACATAGCCCATGCGGAAATTGTGAAGAAGTTGTGAAACGTGACAATTACCAGTATAATCCCAATGGCAAACTATATATAACTGACAAAAACATACTGGAAGTGGAAAATGAATCCAGTGGTTGATTTTGTCAGTGCTAAAATGTGATCATTTGTTGGTGGCCATAGGTTGACACTTGACAGGACGAAGAAATGTGACTGCCCCTGGCCCGGACGGCTGGCATAGCGGTCCGGGCTGCTAATCCCGACGACCTTTGCTGCGTGTCACTCCCCATCTCTCTCTCTCCCCATTTCCTGAGTCTACTGTATTCTATCAAATAAAAAGGCAGAAAAAGCCTATTTTTTCCTTTTTTTTTAAGTAACTGCTTTAATATGTATACATCTTTGCATTGATGGCACCATACAATCATTTGAGAAAATAGAAATCTATCTAAAAGGTATTCTATTAACATTATTTACATAACATTTTCATATCCAATTTTTTTTTTTTAATTCTACAAGACTGTGTAATGAGGGGATCACTGTGAGGACGGTGATCACGGAAAATATTTTGTGACTACTTGAAAAGGTAAAAAAAACGCTGGCACCCGGTTTTAAAAAACCTCTGGCAGTGAATGTGTTAAACAGTGACCTGGACAAGATGACACTTTTCCGGGGTGCACTGATACCTATCGATGGTTCAGCTGCCTGGAACACCTATCTAATATGTCTTTATCCCTCTCTGACATCAGTTTCTTGCCTCTCTTTGCTGTCCAAAATAAAGCAAAACTGCCTAAACAGCTTCTATTTAAAAAAAAAGGAGACCTTTCGAGCCATAAGGTAAAAAGCCCTATCCCCCAAACACAGAACACACCCATCAAGTTCTGTAAACGAAGCCTAACTACACGTTATTAGTCCTATTACATGGTCCATTCACGCATTATGTGCAGAGAGAGAGAGAGGCAGTCTGGGAAACAGAAGGTCCCTGAGAGAGGGCCGTGTGAACCCAAAGACTAATACCTGACATTGGTCAGACTAGTTTTGTCACTGTATCTTTCAGCCAATATAGAAGCCTGGAGTGCATTGGTGCTATACCGAGCAGGCATGCAGAGATTAAACAAGATAAAGAAACGTTTTTTTTTATAGAGCACAAAGTTAAGTGCTTTAAAGTTTTTATGCTTTACATAAAACGGATGAAAAGTCTGATCAAACAACAAAAAACTTCACAAAATTTGCAATAAAATGTTAACATCTAAATTATGGAAAGGCCATTTGAAAAGAAATACAGTGCAGGATGAAATAAAATATTAAGAGAATGGGATCTATGGAAAGTTACACCCCTGTTTACCAGGCCTGATGCATGACAGCAGATGTCAAGTTTTCTGCAACCGTTCCTTTCTTAAATGATCACTCCAAACCAACCACTACACTGGGCCTTTTATGTAATGCACTTGTACAACTATTGGACCAGACAACCAGAAATACACTTCCCCCTGAAGGACCGTCACACAAGGACATGCACACCCAACTGTGTCAAGACAATAGTCCTTTTCCACTCATTTAGATGACTTCCTCTGTTCTGCTAGATCTAGGCCTTTATTCAAACAGACCTCTAACTTTAAAAGCCGGGAATATCAGCTGCTTTCTCAACACACTATTGAGAGCAATTAGGCCTATTTTTTATTCTTATGTTCCAATGCCCAAAAATAGCTAATCGCAATTATTTGTATGACAAAGATGTCATGATCGTGACAGCCCTAGAGAGCAATGCAGTAATATGAATTGAATATGGATGGATGAGTATTATGAGACACGCCCTGTTCTTTGCTCCATACGAGGGCCAGATAGATGATGTCAGCTACAGTGATCCATGCTGCTGCTGCAGCACTATTTAAAGAATAATGGTTTCCCTAATACATTTTTTTTTAAACAATCTCAGTGCCCACAGTCAATCTACCATTTGACTGGGCACAGTGACAATAATGGCCCCAGATAGGCTGAACGTAAGCAGTAAGCACTATGCAAATTCACTCATGCTCTGGCAGTGCAGATTATTTTTCCCAAGTACGTTTGAGAACAAAAAAGCAGAACACAATCACCAATTTGTTCTAAAGAATAATTCAAGCTAAACCCCCCCTCCCCCCCAAATAAATAAATAAAGTAGACTAGAGTATGAAATGACTACAACCCATTTCTATGTCATTAAGATATCATAGGAAAACAGCTAGTTTCTAGGTGTTAAAAAGGGATAGTGACAATCTAAAAGTATAAGCTACAATCTGTCTTCTCCCGGCGGAGAGAGGTAATTGCAACTGTAAAACCTGAGATTTATTTTGAACCCAGGTCTCCCAGAGGAGAGACCAAACCTCTACCACTGCCTCTACGGAATGCCTTCTTGGCCAAGGAGATGTTGGGCTTATGAGCTTCAGACAGGGTTTCATCTCAACCAGTAGGTGTCATGCCCGACGCCAGGATCTAAATTTGTCAATGCAAGAATAAGGGGACCTCTTCGAAAATCTAAGATAGAGCTGAACATAAACATCAAACACTTTTAGTATAAATTACCCTGTAAACAGTGATCTGGCCCTGAATACCAGACGGCCTGTCCAGGATATGAGTCAGTGCGTTGTTCAGGATTTCCAGTTTTCGGCATCACTTCCTTGCCTGGGCTACAGCAGACAACAAAGCCTAGCAGAGGTCGCCTCCAGTCTTCTGCCACAGCACAACACACTCCCGCAGTACTGTGGTTGCCATATGACTCAGATCTTACGAGGCCAGAGTCAATTTAGACTGAATGGAACGGTTCACCTGCTACAGTAGGTCAGTGGAGGCCTATAAGCCACAAGTCGATAATATCTGTAATATAGTGGGCCTGTCCCTTATGCAATCACCTGACTGAAGCAGAGTTGGGCTAGCCTGTGACACATACTGTACTACAACTCCAAGCCTGGAGATCAAAGTCCAGTGTAAGTGTATGTGAGCATGCATGACCTGTGTGTGTGTGTGTGTGTGTGTGTGTGTGTGTGTGTGTGTGTGTGTGTGTGTGTGTGTGTGTGCGCACACACACACACACACACACACACACACACACACCCCACACACACATGCGTAAAATAAGCAGAGTGCGTGCGTGCGTGCGTGCGTGCGTGCGTGCGTGCGTGCGTGCGTGCGTGCGAAGAGAGAGAGAGAGAGAGAGAATCCCAAGACTTGACTGTGTCCAAAGCTGACCCTGTCCTATAACCACACCCAGTAGCCAAGTCAGAACGAAACTGGGAGGGCATACTCCATGTAGATATTCTGGTTGATCAGTCGGTTGGAAGGTGTGGAAAAAAAGTTGCTGAATGCACCTGAGGGCCGATACAGACAGACTGAAAATAGCCGATGGCTTGATGTCTTTTTCAACAACAAATACACAACATGTACATGCTTAAATCATTTGATAAATTATAAACATAACTACTGCACTGCAGGGTGCTTAGGGCATGGGCCAAATCTTTTGGTGTATCATATATCTTTCATATTTAATGTTAATTAAAAAATAAACAGCAGCGTGCCTGCAGCAAGCGGCAGCGCAATGCACACACGACCATATCATTTTGCTTCAACTACTAGGCTAATGATCAATATAATATAATAAATAGCTAGAATGATACGAAAAATTTAAACCTGTCATTTCTGTTCGAGTAGCCTACTGTAGGATAGGCTACTCACCACACGAGTCTTGCACATCCAATGCTTCATCATCATAATCATCATTTTCAATTGATAAAATGCCAAATCTATCCTCCATGTAAAAAACCATAGGATACCACTGGTTGCTTCAGTGATTTTACAGACCTCTCTCGCCTTAAAGAAAAGCAGGAGTACAGACCTCTCTCGCCTTAAAGAAAAGCAGGAGTACAGACCTCTCTGGCCTTAAAGAAAAGCAGGAGTACAGACCTCTCTCGCCTTAAAGAAAAGCAGGAGTACAGACCTCTCTCGCCTTAAAGAAAAGCAGGAGTAAGTGATTAAGATATTTATAAGTTAAAGATACGGCATACGCTTAGTTTCGTTCCAGAGAAAATATGACAGCTGACAGCTGGTGTTTGAATGAGACGAGCCACACGCGCGTGTCCCACGCTTTGTGTCTGCATTTTGGGCACACATGCAGCTGTAGAAATATATACCATGGATATGCACTGTATTCAGACAAAATAAATGTACCGCATTTTAGAAAGGGTCCCTAGCAGCCAACCAGAGAGCTCTATCTCCTCTCCACCAGCCCGCTGCTACCCGACGGTCGCAAGCTCGGTTGGCTTTCGATGCTTCCCTACAACTTCCGACCCGACAATGCACACATCGCCCATTCAACAGCAGATTTTCAGCAACAGACGCTTTCCAACACTTACCACCGCGATGTCGGTGCGGTGGAGAGCTACCTTAAGAGTGAACAAACCCCAATTTACTCAAATCTGTCATTACTTGATCTTATACATTTTGCCTACTCAAATAACAAACCAAAAGAGAAGTTGGCTTAGTTTCAAGATTATGGACCCATCTCACAGCAGTGTTTTCTTCCCTGCGCCCCTCTGTTTAGGCTGTTTAAAACAGGAAGTAGAACAGGGAGAATACTGAATTGCTGACTTTACAGATCATCAGTTATAGTCGAGGCAGGAAAGGCACAAAACGCTCAGATAGAAAACAAACTGAGTGAGTGTAGATAAGCTGATTCAATCAAAATTCATTTTAGCAACATTATAATCAGGGCTACAGTTTGTGTTATGATAGGACCAAAGGATTATTTTGTTGATCTTATTATGTCACTTTCTCAAATCCTCTTGGTTTTTAATCAGACTGGGTGATTACATGTTAAGTTAGTGCTCTACAGAGCTTTATAACCATCATGAAATGGGAGTAAAAAAGCAGGCGAGTCGGTGTTGATTGCTAATGTGTGCAAAGTAGAAACTCATCACAACCTGAGCTCTAGGTTTCAGAATGTATGCGCAATTGCGCATGCACCTTTTAAAAATAAGCTTTGTTCTAGAATTTCCATAGTTATACGACCGTGTCGCTCATCGAAAATAACAGATTTATAGTGAGCGACACATTCATACAAATAAATATAAGTTAGGCTTAAGACTTTAGTGTATTTTAGACTTCATTCATATTCCACAAACAATATTCTATTTCTCTTGTGGTCAATATGCAGAAATGTACACATATTGTAACGAACTAACTGCAAGAGTACTAGAAAATACCAAAAGAAGCACACACACACACACACATACAGAGCAGTGCTACTTCCTGTCTGTCTGGTATTTCCCTCTGATTAATGCTATCCTCCTCACAGATGGCTCACTGACACGGCCTATGGAGATCAGGACCGCACACTCTAAGTTGATCCCTGTGGGGAAATGCAGGTGTCATAGCAGCTAGTAAATAGTAAAGAGTGAAACACACGATCGGTAGGAGTAGTGTCAGGAGCCAAATGAAGATAGATAAGAATAAATATAAAATAATAAAATAAGCTCTATAGTGCTTGATCGGTTTTCTGACCTCAGGACACCATATTTCTTAGAACATTTCGCTTGGAAAATCCAGTCCAGAGCAGACAGTGACACACTGAAAAACTTCGGACTGTATACGAATTTCAGTACTGTCTCATATCAGCCCTGCTTGCTCATGGTCATCATGCCAAAAACAATCAGAATCAGGTTTACTCGCCATTATGTATTTTGTATGTTTCAACAACATGATCTGGTGGTGTTCAGATGTGGGGTAAGAACATCACAAGCTCTTAAGTTAACAGCCTACTGTACATGGTGGTTTTGTGGCCGAGAACCATGTAGGCCAGCGATGTTAAAGTTAAGCGCTGCAATCTGACATTCTGACCGGCCCAGACCAGAGAGCACGCCAGGCCTCTTGCCACATTCTGAGGCAGCTGCCTGCTAGTTCACCAGAGAGCCAGGCGTTCCTCACATTCCACACCTCGGCCCCAGGCAGCTCTGGTATGGCTATGACTAATGAGAGCAAGGGGCTGCTGGGGTGTCAAATGTAGCACCCTCTGAGGTGTTAATCATGTTTGTGTCTGATATACACAATTAGGAATTCCTAGGACTGAGCGAGGAGCACAAGTGGATCTTGCCCTGAGCCTGCACAAACATTATTCAACAGTGTGATTATCTACATAAGGCAGGAATGCGGTTCGTATGGAGTGAGGTAACCATAATGGTTAGCACAAGCCAATAAACGGTCAAACTGTGAAAACACCTCTGATGTTGAGCAGGTGTCACCACGCCAATTAAACAAAGCTCATACTAGAAATGCATCATCTTGTACAGCCATGAAACACTGGTTGTAACAGAGGCCGTATGAAATGTTGTTCAGAATGCTGAGCCAGTTTACTACAATGAGATCAACATTGAGAGCAGTGTAGACAAGTTGGCCTGTGGCAACCTGTCCCACACTCGTTTTCTCTCCTAGGAAGAGTCAGAGCCTAAGGGGTATATTCACACCCCGATTCACGCCCTAAAGAATGTTCTACCCTTTACCTGTGTGTCCTACCAATCACAAACACTAGAAGTTGTGATTCAGGAGAGGTTAGTACCAGGTAAACCTATTCCAATGTTGATATAAACAACATTAAATGTACTTCATACAGTGACAAACTGATTAGTTTGCTGGACATAATACTGCAATGTCCCGTTTCGATACTGACTTTGGAGTCTCTCTCTGTCTGCCCTCATTTTCCTGTCCCTACTTTCCAATAAATAAGGCTGAAAAAGTTAATAAAAACATAAAATGAATCTTTAAACATTAACCATGTTGCCTACTGTTAGAAATCAGACATGGATAAAGAGTCTTACAGCCATTAACATCCATCAGGGCCTTAGAAGTGAACGAAGGGGTTACTTGGCAGGGTGGTGGGTGACATCACAGGACACTTTCACAACACTGGAAAAAAGGCTGCTAACAGAATAAACCAGCCAAGCAAGGAAAGGCAGAGCAGTGATCATCACCACGGCAACCAGCCTAGAGGGAGTGTGGTTAGATGTAGGAGTGAGCATCATTCTGACCAGACGAGGGAGGTGAGAGCAGAGAAAACTGATATCTCCAGTGTTGGAGAAAAAAAACAGAAAAAAACCCTAACATAACTACCATAACTACACTACAGACTATACTACAGACATTTACATCATAGTGAGGAATGTCTGCAGCAAAGGCATACTCACTTGTTGCTATGCAACTCATGAGGCTGTAAACAAATACTATACAAAATAAGAATGCATATCATTGCAGGAGATTGGCTAAAAGCAAAACTGTCTGATACACAAAAGGAATGGATAAGGAAGAAGGGCAAAAGTCCCTCAAAGCAATAGAGAACTTTATTTTCACTCACACGATAGGCCGGGGACACTTCCTCACAACTCAACATGTGATTCACACACACACACACACACACACACACACACACACACACACACACACACACACACACACCCACACAGACCACTAGAGGATCTTCCATCAGTGTGGCTCAACATACTTCATTGCTCCATGGAAATTTCCACTTTTCCTTTGCCTCTGTTGCCTTGAGACATACAGCTGAAACAGTAACAGTAGCAGTTGCCCAGTCAGACACACAAATTATGTATATGTAATTTACAGCTTCTGAATGATAGGGGACCTACACAGTACACCAACTACAGTACAGTACAATACCGTTCAGCACAGTAAGAGCAGACTTAATGCAAATTTACACGTTGAACGACATACTTGAAATGTGTACTTGAAATGGTAAGGTCACTGGTATACGGTTTGTCTGGTTAAAGCAGGGGCCATGGAGGGTGATGATTAGCAGTCAGCAGCTAATTATATGCTACCGTTGTCTCTCTCTTTTCTAACATCACTGGTTCTACAGCTGGGAACCAGCAGAAAGTATTCAATATAGACTGACAGCTGGTGGTTCTTTTTGGACAGAAACTACTGACGATGACAGGACTGGAGAGAGTCCAACACTGGTTTATACATTTGCACAGGACAATGGAGACTGAAAATACAATTGCTCCACAAGAAAGGATGCTTGATAAAAAATTAGTTGTGTAGTTTTATGCCATTTCTATGATAGCAGTGGACACAAAAACACTGATTTGAATAGATATTCTCAAGGGGAATATTGGTGCAACATGTCAATGGTATGCTATCACTTGTCTGCTGGGTGACAAGGTTATCTGAATAAGCTGTTAAAATGCTCAAGGAAATTATATACAACTCACTAAACCACAAAAATAACTACACTTAAAATTAGACAACAATGATAATATATAATGTGGCATTGAAAGTCAGTGAATGACTGTGACACACAGGCAACACATGACGCTAGAAACGGTTCTGTCATCCTGGCCGCGCTTCCTCTTCCAGCCTATCCCAGTATTCACATGTGTACCGGCACTACTAGTAGCAGCCAATGGCAAGGCAGGGAGGAAATGGTCTTGGAAGGCTGTCAGGCAGGGAGCAGTGAATGACCATATATGGTAAAATCTGCAGTCAGCAGGACTCAGCGGCAGCAGTGGTGAAGGCAGAGGCAGCGAGGCAGTATAGAGGTCCTGGAATACAGATTGAGCAGAGTATGGGGAAAGACCCTTTCTATTAAGCACTTTAACCCTGCCATCCCTATCTTGGGCATGTAATTATAAGCAAATAATCTTAATTTTTTTCCAAAATGTCAACATGTTTGAAAATAACAAAGTAGCTCATCTACAAGCTCACAATAATGGGTCATATAGCATCACTTTTATTTTTATTGTATTTTTGCTTGTAGTACGACTAAGTAAATAGGTCTTAAGTTGTTAAACACAGTGAATGTATTTATGTGTGCTTCTCTGTGTATAATGAGGATGAGAGACGTAGTAAGTAGCCAACCGTGTACTGTATGTATGTTTGAGAAAGGGAAATAGAAAGAGTGTGTTTATGCACACGCCCAGGGATTTACTTACACCAAAGGTTGAGTAAAGGTGAATGGAGGATTGAGGGAATGGATCCAAATAAAACACACACACTCCAATTTCATTGTGCTGTTTGTATGAAGGCGGTGTCAGAGGTGCTAGCATGGAACATGCCTTTTACAGTACGCAATACACTATTTGGTGTTACGGCCATACTTTTAGACCATCTAAAAAAGAAAAGCCCAAAGCGGAAGCCAGAGATGCTAATACTGCCCTAAATATATTACACAGTAACTAACACTTGCGGAAAATGAAAATACTCCAGACAAGGAATGAGAACAGAACCATGTCATGTTTGCCTGCATCAAATAAGTGATTTCAAGGCATGGGGAATATATAAATCTCATCTATGGCCAATTGGCCATTCACTGAGAGAGAGGGGGGTGCAGGAATGTCTCACTGCATGCTTGCTAGTTGCTGCATTCACACTCCCACAGCTTCCTTCATATGGAAATAAGAGAATAAATTAGTGGGAATCTAAGAAAAAAGGGGGAGATTGAAAGCATAAGGGAAGGGAATGACATGTGTTTAGCTAGACACCTGACACCCTCTCCACAAATCCCTATGTGTTCTGACAGGAGGCAGCAACAATGCTCGCTCATGGCTGAGTTGAGTCATGCTGGACTGCAGCACCAATCTCATCACACACACACACACACACACGCGCGCTCCAATCACTGACCACTCCTATAGATGAACCTCAGAGCTCGGGTCAGGTCACAGACCCAAGACATTAACCTCTGCCCCCTGCAAGAGATGCTTTCTATGTCCAACTAGATGGCGGTACAGTAAACACAACAGACAGTGGCCTATAACAAAGGTACGCAAACCAAGCAAAATGCGGACGATGCGAACAAATTGTGGACGATTCAATAAAGTGAGCTCAAGTGTTCTTGCTCTCCCATCATACGTTAAAACAACAGAGTTGTACAATCTTGGGCCGAAAATGTGACATACTGTGAGGCATATTTGGGCGGGGGGATAGGAGCATGGTACCTCCACCCCCCCCCCCCCCTACCAGAGTGTGGCAATGACAAAGGGCTTGGCTGGGAGCGAGTGTGGGACAAAGGCCTTGAGCAGCTGGCTGCCCACATAGGCTGAGAGCAGCACAGCATGGGCAGATGGACTAGCCAGCCAGATGCACCCTCACGCTGGGGGAGGGCTGCGTGTCTTTGCAACAAAAAGGAAACTATACCCAATTGGTCTGAAACCCATGTGCCCTGCAGAGGTGCAGAGCTAATGGCCATGGCACAGGGTTAGATCCCACAAAAACATATGCATGGCGTAGTAGAAGCATCTTATACATTTCTGAAACAAATCTATACGATGGTGGAACATCTATGTATTAAATAAGAACTGCAGTTTTGAAGGGCAACCCTGTAATACTGACCACTGCAGTGTATCTGTAACGGAAGTCTAGTCTCAGAACAGCCTCTCCTCTCAGTCAGCCAGAGATCTGCGCTGTCAGCAGATGGACCTGCCTTATTTCATGCAACATCACACACACGAGTTATTTGGAGAGAATATGGTAATAAAAGCCTTATGATACCACGGAATACCACTGCAGTGAAGATTCCAAATTTGCGTTCATATTTCTTTGTTTTGAAATGATTAATTTTGTGTTTTACAGTTTAGTCTTATAATCTTATATTAAAATTGCCTAATGGTTTGACGGTGGATGTCACAAACGTAACATCCGGACTTGCACGGTCCAATCCGCACCAAACTTGGCACACACACCGTTCAGGGCTCTGCCATGACAATAGTCACACCGGGAGCCACAGGCGCACCGTTGTTCCAATCCTTACCAAACTCGGAATAACACTGTTCAGGGCTCTGCCATGAGAATAGTCACACATGGGGCCATGTGTGGCCCCCCGGGGCCCCAAGGGGCCACAGGTGCTCTGATGCTCGAATCTGCGCCAAACATGGTACAAACACTGTTCAGGGGTCTGACATGAGATTAGTCACACAAAAAAAAATAAAAAATAGCAAACATAAGGGCAATGTTTAACACTTCAAATGGCCATAACCCGGTGACCGTTGCTCTGATCAGTGCATATAGGACTACATTTGAAGGCAAATACCGAATGATTTTCCAGGGATGAAGGTATAGAGTGATGTGGCATGTGGGTATTTGTATACACTACATGTATGCTTCAGAGCTGATTTATTGTAACATGGGGCAAGAATCTCATTAGAGATGCTCTTAGTTTTTGGCCTTCTATCCTTGGACCAGGGATGATCATAAATGCTAGATTTAATGGTCTATAGTTTATGGTCTTAATAAAGAATATCTATATTTGATTTATTTTTGAAAGACCCTGTAAAGCAGTAATATGTAATATGTATTCTCAGTTTGTAACATCACAGAATAATGTGTCGTTAGCCAACAAGGCAAATTTGAATGATTAAAAGCTTCCGAAAAATAAGCAACTCTGCTCTCGTTGGATGTCACATACATGGGGCTCCTTCCACTGAGCCTGCTGTGGGAGTGAGTCAAATATGTGAAATTTGTCCTCTTCATTTACCCATCCTATAACTACTAGGAGCAGTGAACGCCATTAGTACAGAGCTCAGGAAGCAGTTAGGGGTTAAGAAGCGTCTTGCTCAGGGACGCGGTCGGGAATCTAACCTGGGACATTCTGATTGATTGATTGAATACTTTATTACACAGAAATGCAAACAGGACGAGTACAGTCATATACTTGGTCTAAAAGGCTAACCCAAAAAAGTCCTGAGGACTTGTTTCCATTGAGTTCCTGTGTATTCAATTCATAGAGACATTTAAGGACATACATCATCAGCACTAGTAGCAAAAATATATGTACAGTAAACGGTTGGGGGTGGGGGGGTGGTCATTTCTGGTGTTAAGTTTAGACGTTAATCAGACCAGTTACCATTTGCAGACAGGTGCTCTTTTATGGCGGTTTTGAAGGAGGGTAAGGAGTCACACTTTTTGATGTCTGTTGGTAGGGCATTCCACATTCTGGTGGCATAGCAGTTTATCGAATTTGACCCAATTTTGTGGCGACTCTGGGTTCAGTGAGAACAGTGAAGCTCCCTCTGGTGTTGTGCCTGTGTGTGTCTTTTACGCTATTGAAGTAGTCTGACAGGTACATGGGTATCCCTGTTTTCAGCTTCCCAGGCAGGCTCTCTACCAATTCGGCTATGGATGCCCAAAGCATGATAAATTTATCTAAGTACATTTTCTTTACAGGATCTTTAATTGACTGGTTTAGTCAATCTCCCCTTTAGCTCCTCCTTAGTTCTTCAACACATGCAATAATGAGAGGGAGGAAACACTTTGTGAGAGATTACTGCATGTCTCCATTGACAGTTTGTATGTGGGAAGATCAAAAATCAAGAGCTTTTTTCTGTCCCTCACTTGCAGGAAATTGAACAGGCTTTACTTTGCACACAAAGACATCAGTCTCCGACCACTTTTAATTCAGCGCTGAAAGCAGACTTTGTTCCGTGAACACACCATCACTGTACTGCGACATGTCAGGCAGAGGGCAGTCCATTTCCAAGACGGAGACACAGAGAGGAGGACAGAAGGAGTGTGAAGCTAGCTAATCTAGCTCCCGGCTCCAACTCTGGGACAAGGCTCTGCATTCAGCGAGGTGCTGAGAGGCGTAAGCTGTGTGATGACAGGCCAGGGGATCCGGTACCCCGTGCCAGAGCCGACTCATATGACACGCCAGTAATTACAGGCCCAGGTTGGACCTGTCAACGCCACAGCAGCACTCGTGTCACTCATGGTGTCGTGTCTTGACACAGAGACATTGGCAGTGTGCTGCTGCTGCTGCAGCTAACGAGCAATTTGACATAAGTCATCATAACATTTCCTATAGGAGCAGGGTCAGGGGGTCCAGAGCGGTTAGCGGTCCTAGTGGTTGTGATGTGTGTTTGACCCATTGACTATTAAAAATTTAGATAGATTTGCTCGGGATGACAACAGGTGTAAACAACTAAATTGTTTACAGGCAAACGCTCTATAAACACTGCCTTGTTCCAAACACGCTTTGTGGTCGGAATGGAGTAATGCAAGGCCCTTATATGGATGGAGGTGAGGAGAATCGAGGCGGGTCCCCCTCCCGGGCTTTGGTGTGCTTTCTGATGGGTCTGTGCTGTCTGTGTGAAACAGCTCTCTGCTCAATGTTAAGACCCAATGTATAGGCACTCAAAGAGTCAGCAGCGCTGCTCACAGAATTTACTGTATGCAAAATAGACATGGACAAAAGACTGAATGACAAAAACAGTCCAGCAAGAGTAAACATTTAAATCTCTGCTGGCTATGCTGCTGGGTGGGGACTTTCTCTGTCACATGCTATACATCCACATTTTGTTAGTTCAAATGTCATCCTGCAGATGTCACAGCTTTCATCAAATGTACAATTTCTCCTTGCTCCCTGAGCAGCAAACACAATCTCATCTTTAAAGCAACTTCTGATTACAGTACACGTCATCTGGAGCCAAACAGGTCATTAGGCTTTGAGGAGTAAGAGGGACTCTGCACTGACTGTGACTTCTTGCACTGACTGAAAAAAAGAAGATGAGACTGAAATACGGTAATCCCACTGATTCTACCAGCAGCAGAGCTCAGGAATGTGAAGGACAAGTGGTGCAGGACTACAGTATGTGCTGCAACACATTGACTAGCCAGTAGCCACTGTCATCATAACATTCGCACTCGCTCTCCTTGCGGCTCGCTCGGGTGCGCCTCACGAGCCTCAAGGCTTTACCGTTGTTTTATGAGGGGCAAAAGTTCCCTCACGTATTCTGACATTCCAAGGAGTAGTGTGTATAGGAGTTGGCACAGAAATGCATAGACCTCATGTCTTTTTCTTTCTTTTCCCCCCAAAATTTTATCCCACGATTTTGTAACCCCATCTTTTACACCCAGTGCCAATTCTCTATGTAATCCTGGGCACTACCTTCCCTCTGCCAACCTAGGGAGGCCAGGGCCGAGCTCATGCCTCCTTCAATGCATGAGAGCCAACTGACCTTCTTGTCACCTGACAGGGGAGAGTTTCCCTAGTTGGACGTAGCGCATGGAAGGAACACGTTATTCCAACCAGTTCCTTTCCCCTCCATCAGGCGCCCCGGCTGGCCAGGGGGAGACAGTATAGTGACCAGGATTACTGCATGTTTTTGTGAGGGTACCTACCCTAGGGAACACGGGGAGAACATGCAAACTCCACACAGAGAGGCCCTTTTGCCAACCCCACCTAGGTGTGTATCGGCACTGATGACGCCTCCAGCGCCCACAGCGTCCCCTGAGGGAATCGAACCCAGGACCTTCTAGCTGTGAGGCCACCGAGCCCCTTAGACCTCATGTCTACTGTACACATTCATACAATCTGCATTAGAATGCATTCTACTCATCTATAAAAGACACACACACACACACACACACACACACACACACACACACACACACACACACACACACACACACACACACACACACACACACACACACACACACACACACACACACACACACACACACACACACACACACACACACTTAAGTATTCCCCCAAAGTGTATAAATCCCCCCTATGTGATTGTGAAGCATTAAACGGGGAATTCTCCCCATTTTGAAAAAAATTAATACATTTCAAACCCTGATTCACACGTTACGGTAAATGTATCTAACGTTAGCAGGCAAGCTAGCTACATAATGTTAACACACCGGCCAGAGCCCACCTCTTGTTCAGAACTTCAGAAGCGTGCACTGCTATAATCCTGCTAAACCACGCCCATCCGGGTGAAACACCTGGGTTTTAGTTCCACATCAAGTCTAGTCTGCATGTCTCCACTGATCACCTGTGTGTCTTGTACGGCTGAGCAAACCAACCGGTAAAGAAAACCACTCAATCAGGCCACCAGAGACCACACAGTCACACACACCTAGAAGCTCTGCAAATCACAAACTGACGCATGGCTCTTTAAAGAATGGATGGAGAATGTACTCTTTGTAAATGAATACTGCAAGCAAGATAAGCAACAGGTTGTAACTAGTTTTGTATTAGTAGTGCAGCATGTCTGATCAATGTATGATTACCTGCTGAGTGTGCAACTCTCAGTGCACTGCAAAGCAGTAAATAGTGCATTGTGTGACTGTCTAATTACTGTCTGTGCTGGATCAGTGGCAGGATGGGATTTCAAGCCACACAGGTATGTGAAGGTATGTGGACCTTATGAGGGCCTGAGGCATTGTTAAAACAACACTATGTACAGAAGGCAGGCCAAAGTCACTTTACTAATATCCCCTAAAACATTAGAAACAATTTTTTATTTATTTTTTATGAACCCGTTGTGGTATCAAACCCTTTATTGGACAAGATAAACTTACCTTATGAAGAGGAAGAACGAGGAAAGCTCCACCCCCACTGGCCTCAATGATTAGGGCAACAAATCTGGGGTTGACCGCACAGAAGGAGCTGTCCCACGTAACCCTTGATACCCGGATATCATCGTAGCATTGGTCATTCTTTAGCGCCTGGCCAAAGACATGACGGAATTTGCTCGCCCGTACAACTCGTCTGAACATATCTGTGCAGAGAAGAGGTGAGAGGATAATTCAGCATTGTTTGTTGACAACATTAACCTTTTATCAATGAAGAGCACTGATCAGTATGTTGTGTCTACTTTAAAACCAAAACCTACTATAAACTTACTAGATAAACTTACTAGATACTACCCGATACATACAGTATGCACTGCAGCTGGTACAACAGCTTGAGATCATCTGTGAACTTTTTTTGTGTTAAACATTCCCCATCCAGATGTTTGAGGCTCTTTGACTCCAAAGTTGTGTCGTAACAGACGCTCCCCTTGCCTCTCCTCTCTGAGACTCTGACAGACCACCAACTGTCAGCAGACATGAGCTAATGTGGCTACCAATTAGCACATGGCTCAGCTGCAAGAATGGGGTGGTTATCACTGCTTTGCTCCAACAACACGCATCAACAGGTAGGGCTGTATCCAAACGTTCGAAGGTTCGAACCTTCGTTCGTTATGTCGGGATTCGAATTTTAATTAATGAGTTCGAACCTCCGCTTTTTTTAATATAAATATATATTTAAAAAAAAGAAAAAAAATGAAAAATATATATCAGAATGTGATATATATCGACTTTTTATGTTCGACTTTCGAACCATCGTTTTATTAATTAATTAATAAATAAAACGATGGTTCGACTTTCGAACTATCGTTTTGTTAATTAATTGATTAAAAACGATGGTTCGACGTTCGAACCATCGTTTCATTTAAAAAAATGAAAAATATATATCAGAATGTGATATATATCAGAATATCACAGTAGGTCTACTATGTTGTGTTGACAATAATTTGAAAGTCACGAAAGTCACGCACAATCGCATCGCACGCACAGTGTGTCTCTCCAATGATTCCACACAGTCAGCGAGTTGAGTCGAGGTGAGGAGGGGTCATAATCAGGAAATCAATAATGGCAGCTGCAAGCGCAACAAGTGGGAAGAAATCCCTAGTGTGGAAATACTTCTCATTAACAGAGGATAAAAGAAAGGCTGTGTGTCAAATATGCGACAAACATATGGCATTCCACGGTGGCACAACAAATCTGGCTGCTGTATGTAATGATAGGGTGACCATACGTCCTCTTTTACCCGGACATGTCCTCTTTTGGGGTGCTGTCCGGCCTGTCCGGGGGGGGTTTATAAAATCCTTCAAATGTCCGGTGTTTTGGACTTCACTTGTCCCGGTAAAGGGAAGATGCATATAATAATAAAAAAAATCTGTGCGTCTGCCTGCCTATGTGTTTGTGTGCTGTATGCGAAGGGCGCTAGGACCCTGGGGGTGCCGCTCTGTTGACAGGGCAGGCAGTGTGCGTTCTCTGGTGTCTGCCTGTGTGAGACTTTCCTCATTGTGTATGTGGGAAAATGTGCGCTGGTTCAAGCGGGTGAAATAAAATAAAGGTGCACGTGCATCTAACATTGGCATTGCTCTACCGAAAATAAGTTGCTGCATGTGAGGTTACGGTATATCATACTAACTAGCTTATAGTTAGTTAGACACGGACTGAGCTACAACAGCATAACAGCCAACGTGCCTGGCCCCAAACTGAATGAAAGAATGAGCTGTCTCCTCTCCTCCTCCTCCCCCCGCGGCTGCAGCAGCAGGTTAGCTAATGTTATAGTAACTGTTCCAAAATGCATAGATTTCTATGTATTTCAGGGGTTTGGGGGGCTGGCTTTTTTAATATAAATTTCTTAGATTTCTATGTATTTTAGGGGTTTGGGGGGGCTGTGTATTAATTAATTAATAAATAAAACGATGGTTCGACTTTCGAACCATCGTTTTATTAATTAATAAATAAAACGATGGTTCGACTTTCGAACCATCGTTTTATTAATTAATAAATAAAACGATGGTTCGACTTTCGAACCATCGTTGTATTAATTAATTAATAAATAAAACGATGGTTCGACTTTCGAACCATCGTTTTATTAATTAATTAATAAATAAAACGATGGTTCGACTTTCGAACTATCGTTTTGTTAATTAATTGATTAAAAACGATGGTTCGACGTTCGAACCATCGTTTCATTAATTAAATAATTAAATACGATGGTTCGAACGTCCGTTCGAAATTCCTCCCCGAAGTTCGAATCCTAAAAAAAGGGTTTGGATACAGCCCTATCAACAGGATACATGAACAAGAAGTATTTAACTTACTAAATGCAGTGTGTACGCATTAGAGCAATGAGTAATGAATGAAGCTATGATCGGATATAGTGAATCTATGTATGTTAGCCATACATACAAATGAGCTTGCACACTTCCTCTAAATGCTTCATTATCTTCGCCTGGCCGGAACGGATGAGGGTATTATGTTTTTGCTCCTGTGAGTCTTGACTCTGTCCATCCATCCGTGTGTGTGTATGCACACTTCCAGTAGGCCAAGGAAGAAACTCGAACCCAAATTTCTCAAATCGGCCTCATGGTGACGCTATGACAGGCTGCTTCACATTTTGGCCTAACTCTTGAACCGTAAGGTGAAAAAAGAAATCCCCTGGGACCACGACTCCCACGGTCACGCCCATTTCTGCCTGACAAGATTTTCCGCCACTTTCCACGTTTTTTGCAAAACACAGTCTTTGCTACTACTCCTACTGATTTTGTTCAAAACTCACACAAATCAGTACACATTATATCTGGTGTCACTGGTGATCAAGATGTACACGTTTTTCCATATTACATTTTGACTGGCTACGACTGACTTCCAAAGTTTGCGGGCCCTGTGTGGCCAACCCTGGCTACACAAAAACACCTCATCTTATCAACGAGTAATAGAAGGCAGTGGAGATTCAGCTGTCGGATGGCATTGATTAAGGAAACTCGATTAAGCTGTCAGACACTCTGGACACCCTGCCCAGATCCTTACCCTAACCATAACACCACCAGACCAGACCGATGCCTAACCTTAATCCAAGCTAAACTCTACTAACTGTGCTTAACCTAAACTGAACCAGCTGCAAGCTATAATAATTGGTTAAATGGTGCAGACTGTGGAGAGACGCTGAATATCCACTACCTGCTACCACACACGCCCAATAATAAATAAAAAAACTACTTTGTTGCCATTTCTGCTGAAATTCTCATCCAGACAGACATAAAAAAAAATATGTTGGCAGACAAGAGGGGTTTGGCAAACAATCCTATTCCAAGAGCTACAAGAGCTTACAATAACAGACCACCTCCAAAGACTACAGAAAAAAGGGCAGTTTAAGATCAGTGTACAAAATCAAGTTCTAGTCTCATCTAAAACGCATGTTAAGGCAAGCTCATTTAATCCTTATTGATACTCTTTGTCTCTTTGACTGTGGTTCACAAACGTGATGTAGGACACAGGTTGCTGACACAAGGTGTCTGAGACAGAGACAGAGAGACATATAGACAGAGAGAGAACAAGCATGAGATACATGCATGGCATGTTTTTCCTACAGCGGATGGATCCGATCCCAAACAGGAAGTTCATCCTGTAGAGATATGGCGCTGTAGCAGGCATTCTCAACAATTTTCCTTTGTGAAGTAAGTCATTAAATGCATCTTTAGAGCATTTGTAACATCTCTCGACAAAGATTTAGGGATAACAACTCCAAGACTTGGCCGCGAATTATTTAATGATAAAACAGTTGATGGGTCCTCTTAACTTTTTCTTAATATCATGTTTTGGCACTACCTCTAATGCAAATGGTGCATTTATATAGCATCTTTGTCCAAAGTCCTTTACAATGTGCATTATATTCACACACATTCTCTCACCGACGACAGTGGAGGAGACCATGCAAGACACGAACCTGCTCATCGAGAGCAGTTAGGGGTTAAGTGTCTTGCTCAGGGGCACTTTGAAACTAACCCAGGGGGAGCTGGGAATCGAACCAGGAAGTTTTCAATTCCCAAGAGGCCACTCTACTTTCTGAGCCACTGTTTTAGTAGGTTTGCAATATTTTTGTGTAACTAATCTGAATGAAAAGTGTCTGATAAATTAAATGAGATTCCAGCAGAGGTTTGAACTCTGAACAGACAAGCAGTTACCAACTGAGCTTCATCTTAGACAGCTCAGCAGATGGGAGAATACGTCTAAGATTTAATCTTTTATCGTGATAACACTCGATAATTTTTATCATGGCAAGTTTCCATTATAGGGATGATCGTTTGCTAAGGTGAGTGTGAATATCCTCACGAGTGACTTGAAAACGCCGTCTCAAAATGTACCAGTGTTCTGGCAGAAAGCCATAAAAAGTGAACATGCTTCAATCTATCTTGAAAAAGACCAAGGTTTGGCATGTCTCACTCTCTAGGCCACAAGTCTAGCAGTAGTGTTAGATGACACAGTGTTGTTCGGATTACAGCGTGGCTCCTTGGAGGCGAGCCATCTAGAACAGCGTCTGTGTGTGTACGTATGTGTCCGTGTCTTACTCACATATTATGAAGATTTTGTATTTTTTAGAACTGAAATTATGTTATAGTCATTTGGAGGTAGGATTGGGCAGAAACTTCACCCAAATATGGAGATTTATTGTCTCCGCCAGGCCGAAAGGCATGGCGAGAGAGTATGTTTTACCCTCTGTCCGTCCGTCCGTGTGTCCGTCCGTCATGTCCGTCCGTTACCAGCTAATCTCTGGCACCGTTGGCCCGGCCGCTGCGAAACTGCACGCATACTCCCTGGATGCCTATTCAGAACCTCTGGCCCAAATTCTTCAGATTGGCCTGTTATAGCGCCACCAGGAGGCCGATATGTGCAAAACACATTTATTGATACTACTCCTACAGATTTAGTCCAAACATCACACAAATCTGTACACAGTATCTCTATAGTAATGTGATCAACACGGATTTATCCGATTTCCCATATTCCATCCTGATTGCCTAAGATTGGCTTCCAAAGTTTGCAGGATTGGTCCGTTTTGAACAAAATGCCTCAAATCATGAACGCAGCTTGCGATTTACGTGAAATTTCACACGCACATTTCTATTAGGCCGAGGAAGAAATGCCACCCTTTTCACATTGGCCTGTTATAGCGCCACCAGCAGGTCTAATTTTGCAAAACACATTTTTGGAACAAAATGCCTCATATCATGAATGCACTGTCCGATTGCAGTGAAAAGCCCTTGAACAAATGGCACCCTTTTCACATTGGCCTATTATAGCGCCACCAGGAGGCCACAATAACGTACCTGACCTGGCGGAGACCTGTGCTCCGAGGAGCACTTTTTCTAGTTTATCTAGAAATGCCTTGTTTCTAGATAAACTAGATAAACTAGCCTTGTTTCTAGTTTATCTAGAAATTCCTTTTCTATGCCTTGGAGGACCTTGCCGTCTCTGGCGCCTGAATTTCCCCGGCAGGATCAATAAAAAGCTATCTCTTATCATTTAAAAGTATTACCTAGAAAGTAGAAAACACGACACAAAGTGCCACATTATCAGCTTGCTTGGTGTTACCAGGTTTATTGACAACATGTTGCAGAGCAACGCATCAGTGTGTTTAGGTTTCAGTACCCAGCATTGGCCAGGTTATTGCACAGATGAAATAGCCTAGGCTCTTTCTCACCCTCTCCCTCCCTTTCACTCTCCCACCCTCTTTCCCCGCCTCACTCACTCTCTCTTCACATATATGTCGAGGATCTCCATACAGTATAGGGGCATGATGTGACATTAGACACAACCCAACAACGTTATGGTTCTCCATATGGGGGAAGAAACATGTATCCTATGATGCCCCGCCTCCCCCACTTTCCGTTTAGTCTTTGCAGTGGCGCAAACTTGTCCTAATGTCAATCATATTAATCGAAGCATATATAGCTCGCAGCTTGGAAGAAATGGACATTCAAAAAATATAATGTAAAGATATTTTAAAATACGGAAATGACAAACATGACAACATCCTGTTCATCATCAGCTTTCAGGAGGCGCAGTTTCAGACTCTATGTAGTATTCAGAGATTGTGGAATAGTTGTCTGGCTTGAGGCAAACATTTGGCAAAAATAGCAGAGCTACAAGTTCACAACACGAACACGTCACATTGCAACGCTTTGTGAGCTTGTAGATCGGCTATTTTTGGTGAAATTTCAGAGTTTTAAGCAAATTATGATGATTATAGGGATAATGACAATTATTTTGGCTAGGTATATCAATTTGTGACATGACATTTTCCTATCGTACCTATGGGTATCAAAGACCCACCGTCCATTGCAGACCAATGCCACTGGAGAGAGACTGCTTAATTAGTTCAAAGGTAATTTAATACCTCTTGGTTGCACAGCATACAATTGGAAGGCCATAGTCACCCATTTGCCACTGCTGGGAGAACCTATCAACTCAAGCTACTCACCTGCGCACTTATATTTGGTTTTCAGCTAAAACAAACACGGAAAAGGCAATGTTGTTCTTTCTTAATCAAAGTGTAGTCCAAGGAAAACACTCAATAAGGACATCTTTATTTTAAGGGCTGAGCAACCATGAGGTCTGTTTGCCTACTGACCACCAGTAACTATAGATATACCAAAGGTAGCTGGGCTGCAGTGGAAGTTGCATGTGAACCCACACCTAAATCAACAATCCTGCACTGCCTGTCGAAGGCCAACTGACGCCAAGTCAAAGTTAAAACCTCCGACATTTTCTCACTTGACCTTTTCAACTCTCTCTTACATTAGCCCTGTCCTTTGGTCCGCTTATTTCCGGCAACATAATAATTGTTGCCATTAGCCAACATTGTGTAATGTGGGTTAACTATTGAATACTACTACAGAGACCAGACCAGCAACCACCAGTCCTTATGCTGTAGATGTAACACATGGAGATAAACTCAAGCACTGCCTACTACCGTAGTAGCAAGCTGTGCAAGGATAACAGTCAGCCTAGAGTGGAGAGACTCACTGGGTCCCAAATCACGTGCTTGAACAACATGTTTATTCAGCATCTATGCAACCTGTGTGTGAATGTTCTGACAAGAAAATGTGAAATGTCATGGCAGTTAGGCTATGTTAAAGGAACAATTTGACCACACATTTTTTAATTATTCACTTTTCCCAGGATTTCCAAACCCATACACATGTGCCTGTGTAGAAAAGGCCCTAAGTTATTTGAACAATCTGCTGATTGTCCTGCCAAAAGCACACACACACACACACACACACACACACACACACACACACACACACACACACACACACACACACACACACACACACACACACACACACACACACACACACACACACACACACACAATTTAGACAGGCTGGTCAATATATCACACATCTCAAACGTCGTTATTGTATTCTCCAGTGAGGTGTCTAAAACATGTAATTGAGAACACAAGTAATGGATATTATTTTGATTCTTTTGATCGATCGTTTGAACAATGGTAGTCTCAACTTGCCTGGTTCTGTTGTTACCTGTGCGTAACATAGGGGACTGGTAATAAACACAAGCCTCATACAGAGCCAACAGTCCATCATCCAACCTCTGCAGCATGAGATCCAATCAGGGATGGAACTAATTCATTCTAGTGTGTAAAAAGACTAACTCTAGGCTCTAAATCTGCCATAATAGCACTATATCCCTGGTTGCAACCAGAGTTCAGTATTTAAAATAATTAAGTTAAATTATTAAAACAACAGCTATATTTCCTATCATTAAATCAAAGCACGCATAGGCCTATATGGCATGGAAATATAAAAATAACAATAATTCATAATTTCACAAATAATTTAAAGCGTTCCGATTCTGATAAAGAAATATAGCATTTGCCACAGAAATGCCAGACACAAGCCATGGCATTAATATTAAACTGAGTGCCTGACAGGCACTTGGTTCTATGACAGGCTAAATGAGGGTCACTTCAAGTGTTCAATCAGCACTAGCTCCTACTGGTTTGCTGATGGGACCATATGCTCTCTTGGCTGGAGTATAGCGTTCCCTAGAAGGGAGGGGTAAGGGAAATGAAGGACTACACAACAATAGACTGGTGTAGACACTGTGTGTACAACCTACTTGGCCAGTAATCTGGCCAAAAATATTAAAAATATATGAAAAAGGTAATCGAAAAAACACGGCCCCCTCGCGTATTAGGAGGGCAGGGTGAGTCACCAGAATGATGAATTTAACATGTTAAAAATGGAGTTTTAAGTTATAATGGGTTTGTATAGGAAGGGGGCGTGTCTGATAAAATGAATATCAAATATCTAAATACTGAATCAAGCAACTTAAAAACTGTCTGAGGGGCTCTCAAAAGTAGAGTAGATGATAAAATGACCCAAAGTTTTTTTGAAAGTGAAATATCCCTTTAAGTGCTTTTTAATTACTACAGGGCTGGTCCTATATCTGAAACTACAAAGTACTGTTAACAAATATTTTACAAGAGAAAATGGTACATTAAAATGACAGACACAGGGTGTGCAGATTGGTATACCACCTGGGCACTGTGACTGTGATGTCTGGAATCTCAGATGACCAAATGGTGTGTCCTGGCTTGCTCAAGACCTGACCCCAACCAGTGAACCCTGGGAAAACCTCAGGCAAGCTAGCCTGGTTCCAGACAAATCTGTCATTACATAAAAAGAATTGCCCTTGGCAGATTAGGTCTGACCCCTCTCAACCCCCCTCCCTCCGAAGTTGTGAGGGACCAATCAGGGCCCAGTATGCAAATGTGGGGTGGGTTTTTCACCAGAGGCATTTTTTTTAATTTGCCCCTCCGAAATTCATGTTCCACACAGAGATTCCAGACTAATATCTACGCGGTGATATTAGTCTGGCCATGCCAGGCTACAGGCAAGCACCTTGCTGCTCCAGATCACTCTCCATCTCCAAACCACGTGTCTCCCTTTGGAAAGCATAATTTTGTGCTGCTTTCATGTCACTGTTGTTAATTTCACACTTGCAAGTTGGGAAGTGGAAAGAGTACAAATACAGTATGTTCAAGTGCTTTTACTAAATACCACCAAAATGAAGCTCCTTGTGTTCTTCTTAATGATTTGGATTTTTTTTGTTTCGTTATTGGTATATTACTGCAGCAGAATCATTATGAAGAGGAAAGGATGACTATTAGGTCTGTCATTTACGTTTCTGTGACCAATGAGAGCACTGTAAAACAGCCGCCCATCGACGCAAACACCACCGGCGGATTCCACCATTTTGAAATCACATGACATGTTCACAAATCTTACAAGTCATGAACTCGCAGCTATTCATAAAGTTAAACTTCACACCACTGGCAAATTACCATGTTGTCTCCAGCCATTCATGTACGCTCTAGTTTTCTTGTGAATACAGTGAACAGAAAACGACATGTCTCATAAGAAAAATGTATGATGATCCCTGGTAGACTGCACTTCATGAGAGGGATAAAAAAAGGTAATTGTAACAACACTAGAGTGACAGATGAGGTTGAAAAAAAAAATGTGTTCGTAAAAGGAGCGAAAGTGAGAAAATGACAAAAAGAACATCAATGGCTTTGTTTAGTTTGTGGAAGATTCACCTCAGTCACTGAGGTTGTATTGCAGGAAAATGCATTTGGGGTTGGTCAGTTGCAAGCCGTGACTCACTCATGCCTTGGACTCGACTAGGTTCTGCCAAGTTGCAAAGAGGTCTCCAGGCCATGTTTACTAACTTAGAGCTGCTGCTTAGCAACATCGGGAAAATATCAGCACAGGAATGTAAAAAAGAAACATAACGTGTTATGGTCAAAAGGCATGGCCATTAAAAGAAAGAAAGAACAGCAACACAAATTATGCCTTGTAAGGTTAGGGTATCAGAAGGCAAGTAGTTGTCGAAGTCTTTTAAATAAATAGACAGGGAATAGAATGGAAAACTGAAATTCATGACATTAAACTCTCCATTTGCTGTTAAATGACACAAGAAAACACTAAGGAGTCTGGAACAAATGTTATCTAAACCAGTGTTTCTCAAATGGGGGTACGTGTGTACCCCTCGGGGTACGCAGAGGTACCTGAGATAAAGTGGAAACTGGAAGACTTTGTTTTACTGTCGACAAACTTTGAGTGAACTTGCTGATCTGTAAAGTGTTAAACCAAATTAAGTAGCATAACTGTGAACTGTTATTGAATAGAAAGCGGTACTTATTTGTTGTTAAGCTTTTTTATCTTGAACATCTTGACATCAAAACACTTAAAACTGTGACTATAACTGAAATGTTATGACCACGGTTTAAAATAAATTTGCTCAGGGCAGGAGGCACTAATTGCAAATCTTTCACTCACTGACAGTATTGTATTTTTCATAAGGTAGGAGGATATCATTCATTCATAGCATCACATGAAAGCTATGGTTTTCTCTTGCAATTTTCTGAACAAAATATTGTAGTTGGGTAATGGGGGTACTTGGATTCAGAAATCAAGGAAAGGGGGTCCTGAAGCCAACAAAGATTGTGAACTACTGATCTCAACCTGAAAATAATTGGATGTCCAATATC
Source organism: Gymnoscopelus braueri (assembly GCF_963280865.1). NCBI lineage: Eukaryota > Metazoa > Chordata > Actinopteri > Myctophiformes > Myctophidae > Gymnoscopelus > Gymnoscopelus braueri. The sequence continues at coordinate 31,203,475 of NC_137608.1, forward strand.
AAACCCTGCCAGTACAAATGCAACATTAAGTCATTAATAAATGTATAACGGAGATCAAAATAGAAACTGGAAACAGCACAAGTAAGACTTTTAGGAGGAAAAAACAGGCATCCATAGAAACAATGGGTCCGATTCACTAAGCTGTTTACACCCATATGTTGAGTGTTAACAGCCTTATGGTCTTAAATGGGGGCAAAAGATCTTCCATATGAACCTTCAGGCAAAAATGAGGAACAACTGTGATCAGCACATATCAGGGATTTACACACCCCTTGCTTTGTGAATTGCACATCGGTTTTTGCTTAGAGAAAGTACACCCTCCTTTAGTCACTTTATTTACACGTTATTTACACTGATATTTACAACCAGCTTAGTGAACGGGGCCCAATGTTTTATTGGTCACCCTGCTATGGGAGAATTCTTTGTACTGGCTAATGAAACTGTCTTGTATCCATAATGTCTGGATAGATAGGGACGCTATTGGCTGTTAATTTACAATAAAATCGCATGTGAGGAGGGCATTGTCTTTGTGCAGTTTTTAACATGACATTTTATCACAAAAGTGTAGCCAGCCTCGACAAAACAATCTGCATTCTTGAGGTCAAATGGGCCTGCACAAAGTTTACTAGGCAGGCAGACACACCATACACAGCACTACACAAAATAATATGTTTTATCATATGTTGCTATTAAAGCCAACCACTGATAGGAGAACAAACCTGGGCCAATTCTGTTACGTTCTGATATTGGACCTGCTGTTGTATTATATTATGACTATGTAAGGACAACTGGATTGAAGAATAGATAGTAGCAAATAGGGCTGGGTGCGGTAACCGCAATACCGCCATACCGCGGTACGGTATACCGCACTGCACGTCAGGTTCATTACCGCGAAAAAAAAAAAAGAAGAAAAAAAAATTATATATATATATATTTTTTAAATATGTTTTAAATTATTTTTTGTGGAGGTACCCCGGGGCCGGGGGTCGACAGGAGTCGGAGCAGGGCCAGTCCATTATTATTAAACTGGGGGTTTGCTTTTGTGTGTGTGCCTGATAATTAATTATTTCTTGGCTTTAGTATTACAGAAATTGTTAGATTGAATATATATATAGTCTACCCACACAACACAGACATATAAAAAGTAAGCATAAGCTGTTTGAGTTACATTATTTTCAAGTACTTAGCTTACATATATATATATATATATATATATATATATATATATATATATATATATATATATATATATATATATATATATATATATATATATGTGTATATGTATATGTGTATATGTATATGTGTATATGTGTGTGTGTATATATATATATATATATATATATATATATATATATATATATATATATATATATACATATACTCAGATCCGTAGACCGACCCATCACCCGTGATTATTTCAAAATACGAACCAGACCCGCCCCGCCCGTCAAATAAACGACCCGTTGTCCGCCCGTTTATCCGTGTAAAATGTAAATCCTATTGAAAAGTGTGTTGAAAAAGATAGCAGCCTTCAACAACAGCGCTACATTCAGTGGTCAGGTTTGTACAGAAATCAAGTGAAGACGGAGGAGCGAGCTTAAGCCACGCGCGAACGCGCATCTACGCAGCACACATGTGTCGTTGTTTACGTCATCACATAGTTTTAATTTGAAGGTTTAACAGGATGTTCAATGTGTTTTTGTGAGTTAAGATAACTGACCAGCATGAGCATGCTCCGTGCAGTTGTGCTGTGTTAAGTTACACAAGTTACGTTGTTTGGGCGGAAACAGTGCTCTCTGATTTTCACAATAAATACCCGCCCGCGATTAGTTCAGTACCGCCCGTCCCCGTACCCGTTATCTTATCAAAGTAAAATTTTCACCCGTTTTCACCCGTCAAACGCGGGTATCCGGCCCGTTGCAGGACTCTGATATATATCTATATCTATATATATATATAGATATAGATATATATAGATATATATAGATATATATATATAGCTTGGGTCGGAGTCACCAGTGTAATTTCACTCTCATATATATACCTCGTCGTACGATAGTGTCTTACATCACGTAACAAAAAGAGCAGATCTACAAGCTCACCAAGCTTGTAGATCTGCTATTTCCGGCACCCGAGACCAATCGATTGACGGCATTCACGGCACTGACGCAAAACATACGACGGTTTCATTTCTTTCATAAGTTTCATAACAAACGGGGATACGATAGATTCCCTACTTTACTTAATCCTAATAGTTTTTATCTGAGATAGCTTTCCAATAATCTTTAACGGATTACGCTAACATCATGGTCATGGAATATAAACATTAGGAACGATGCCAGTCGGCCACGCAGACTGGTTAACTACGAGAGATGAGAAAACATCATCCAGGTATTTCTCTCTTTTACTTGTAACTGAGTATTTTCACATTTCAGTATTGATACTTTTACTTAAGTACAAGATTTGAGCATTTTTCCACCACTGCTTAAGAGCAAAACTTATTTTTGTTCGGCTTACTTCAGACAATGCAACAGCATAGGTGATGATAATAATAATAATGACGACGGTACAAAACCCACCGTCGGTAACGGCGCGGTAACGGCGCGGCGCGGTAACGGTAACAACGCGGTAGCGGTAATGGCGCGGTAACGGTAACGGTAACCCGCGGTTCTTTAAAATTGGCTGCGGTATTACAAAAAAAACTTCGCGCGCGTGCATGAGGCGGTAAATACCGCCGTACCGTAACGGGGAGTAATTACAGCGGAAAATAAAAATCCATACCGCCCCAGCCCTAGTAGCAAAGTCTGAGGAATATTCAGTGACCAACTACAAACCTATTTACTATATACTTTCTACAAAAATGTTGTTTAAACAGAAATTATTAGCAGTACAACAGGTGCACGCATATCCACAAGTAGGCTATTTCGACGGGTGCTGGATCAAATAGATAACATTGTAGAGAAGGAGAAGGTCCGCTCACCATCTTAATGCTCCCAAAAATATGTAATTATTCAGCTGTAAAAACACAACGTTTCGGCCTCTACGGCAGCCAGGTGATACCTGACGAAGGCCGTAGAGGCCAAAACGTTGCGTTTTTATCGCTGAATAAATAAACATAATTAATTTTTCGCCCAAAGACTATACAAACTCTCACTGATCAAGTGATCATTGATGACATGACAAATGAAACACTGAGAATAGGCAGATGTTTTCAAGAGTGCCTCCGAGAGTGGGCTAAATTAAAAGACATTATTTATCATTCACTTTGGCAGTACTAAAGACAGACATCCAAAGATAGATGTTTTGGTTAAATTTACACATACTTTAATATCTTAAAGAATATTGTATAAACTAGGGAAAACATTCAACTAATTCCAAACAATGCACTCTCTCTTCTCAGAAGACTAAAGAGACTTTATTATATAGGCTACATAAGATTAAAGTAACACACCAATTCAATGCAACTTTGTACAAATATTGTCCTTTTCGCACAGAGCACCTATCGCTTATACAAAGTGTTCAAGTCAATGCAGTGTTCCTTCTTCCAACATTTTTATAGAAGCTAGATTAGAGGCATGATATATTACACATTTATAGAGGGAGGGTAGAGCTTTTACAACTATAGAAGGATACATAAGTGACTTGGGTGGGGTGTGCTGCTGGTTGTGCAACAGTGAAGCTTGGCCAGTGGGTGTCATTCACTGCTGTAGCCCAGGGGTGGGCAAGATTTCTTTCCAAGGGGCCATACTGACTTCCATAAAGTGAGTGAGGGGCCACACATTGTACAATTGAATTGAATTTTGAAACGCATAGTGCTGAATTACGTTAAAACTGCATGGATTTGGTAGACATGCCAGAATACTTTACAATAAGGTACTTGCTTTCACAACAATAATATTTTTTACAGCTGTAGGCCTACTGTATCACTCGGGTGTACTCTGGCCTTACAATAAAAAGTTGACTAGCATAAAACAATCCACGTCAATGCTGTATCAACTTTTAAATTAGCCTATAAATGTATACAGCATCTTATCTGATATGCACCACTCCATGGGTCACTGATTAAATACATTGCATTAATGTTATAAATATGGACTATTTATTTAGATATTTGACTATCTATTTTGTAAGGTTGACTGTTTCACTGTAACATTATAAACATAAAACATTTGAGTACTCCTTCACTCTTAATTAGGAATGGAGGAATGCAGGTAGGTATAGTACTCAAATGGTAAACATTAATTCCTATTAATTGGTGTAGTTAAATAATTATTTCTAAAAACCATTAACATACTGTATGGCAGCCTTTTAGAATGTACATTTTTGTTGGGGGTCATTTTGTTTTCTTTGAGGACTTTGAGGCGGGCCGGATTAAGATGGTCAAAGGGCCGGGTCCGGCCCCCGGGCCGTATGTTGCCCATGTCTGCTGTAGCCTGACAATGCTTGTCAGGAGGAGGAAGCTTCCGCCATTACTTCACTGTTGTTGGATCTTCACCATTGGTGCCGTTTAGAGCTAGACCCATAAATCAATATTTTGTTTATCACTAGGGGGTTGGGTATTGTTTGAATTGTCATATCATACCAGCTTGTGACCTTGAAAAGTACTGTCATGACTCCTGCATCTTACAAAACATTACCAAAAATATATATATTAAAAGAGTTAAATTAAGGTGCCTTTCACAGCTAAAGCTCAGTAGTGGATCAATGCACTCTTACAGGCACAAACAATCCAACATCTAACTGTAAACATAAACAAAAATAACTTACAAGTACTAGGCTTCTAATACAAACTGCAGTATAACATTCAACTCCTTTGAACAATGTTTCAGAGACATAGCTAATTTCATTCTTATTAATCTATTAATTTGTATGTAATACAATCCTGACCTGAGTCCCTCATTGCGGCCACAGAGTTTCTAATGATCTAAGAATTTGACTAGGCTATTGTATCAGACAGACCGCCGTCAACTTTGTCAGATAGGGGAGGAGTGCTGTGTTGTTTGGGCCATTCATCAATCAAATAAAACATGTTTAGGTTATTGTGGCAACTGATTCCCTCTTTATGTGGCGCCGGCAGTTGTGATGTGATGCCATAGCCTGATAATAACTTTCTCAAAACGTTCCCTTTATAGTAAAGGATAATGGTGTTGTCACCGTCATGGCTAGCTGTCCCTGGCTCTACTGGAGATACTAATAGAGCTGTCGCAGTCATGGCATTTGTAATGCTGATTGATGATCATCACCCAATTATTAAAACAAATGCCAACTATAATCATCTCATTGGGGGAGTGGGATGCCATCAGTGCACATGTGCAGTTTATTTTGATGACATCGTCGTGCCAAACACATGAGAGACTTCAGCTGCCTCTGTGTATTAAATCCACCTTGGACCCAATCTACCAAAAACTCTTCAGGACTCAACATTCAGGACTCAATTTATCCTGATTGCCATAGGCCTGCACTGCGGAGTCATTCTGTAGGCGACTTGGCGGTAGTGTCTGTTTGTATTACAACACATATGTTTTACAGCAGCTTGTGGCTGCTATATAGTTCTGCACATCTCACACAAATAATGGAAAACCATGCAAAACGACCAGAGAGGGGAATTACTCTTCCTGACCAAGCCCCCAGGATCAGAGGATTATTGAAGCTGCCATATCCTGGTGGTCAAATCTGGTATTGCAAGACGTCCACATTTAAAACGCTACTGCGCATGCGGAAGCCTCCGACCAAGTGGAGCTTACTATGTAACCGTGCTCGGGTTGTGTGTTTGTGTCTCTGTGTGCAGCCGCGCTCTCATTGGCTCGCGCCCCCATGTGACTCACGTGCGTGCACTGCCTGTGTGCAGCCGCCAGAGGGCGTCAGAGTGCAGGAATTTAGACAATGCTCTGATTAAAATGCACAACAGCCTGCCTGCCTGCCTGCCTGCCTGCCTGCCTGCCTGCCACACCCACACCCACACCCACACACACACACACACACACACACACACACACACACACACACACACACACACACACTACAAGTCCGTAAATACACAATATTTTCGAGCTGCGTTCGCGCGTCTTACTTGTATCATCATAATGTGCATGTTTGGTGCTTGAAGTAGAGTGTACTTCCATGGCTTCATGCGCTGGTTGAGCAACTTCATTGACATGAATAGTTGGGGGTGGGGCCGTCCATACTCTAGATATTAATTCTATGGAGTTGACCCGGTAACAACAAGGAGCAAATTTCATTGGCACAACTCAACACGCAAGAGAGACATCAGAGAAATGAAAGAAGAGTGAGTGAGTGAGTGGGCATTGGAAGAGAAGAAAATGTAGTTAATGCAAAGAAGCATTGTAACAGAGAAATTATCTACAAAACACACATTTCTGAACTTTTGTGCTATGTTTAAATAGACACACTAATTGTGTATCAAGGCAGGTGAAAACCCATCAAAGTCTAGTTTAGAATACAGTACATGTAGATATGTGTGTTGCTTCATATGACCACTGTACCAGAGAGAACGGCTCACTTCTGTATGCTTGAATGAAGAACTGCCTGTCTCTTTAAAAAAATGCATCTTAGAAAAATGGGATGAGGGGGAGGGGGCAATTCATGAACCAAAAGAACCACTTCTGTGCACTACAGATGCCTCTAAACTAGGCAGGCTCTGATCAATTGGCCGCCAATCAATCGGCCAATTTCCATTCCAAATGACTCTCTCTTTAACGGATCTCAATGCCACTAATATTTATAACTGCATCGAGGGTAGTTTGTTGGCAATATACAAACCTACGCTAAAAATAACACATTCATCAGCACAATAGCACAATGACATAATCAAAACGGCAATCTCTTAAAGCAACAGTACCGACATAACCAATACTTCATTGTGAAACTTTATCAAAGTTGATAAATCACCTAATATTGCTCTACAAAAATGAAGGTGTCTCCACCTCCCAGTGCACATTTGTGAGGTTTTAATGATAGAGTATATTTATATAACCTGTATAAATAATGTATCCGACTTTAATTAACCCTTTTGTCGTACTTCAAAACATACATTTTTCAAAAAATATAGAGGCCCTCGGTTGTGGAACACATCACTTAAGTCATCACTATCCTTGCCAATATTTAAGAAACATAAAACAAATACTTATAATTTCATCCTCATGTATACTTTTTGCTAATTAGTTTTTTTCTTCTTCTGTGCCATTTGTTTTATTTCTTTATTGCACTGCTGGTCCCCTTGTAAGCTTGTAAGTCTTTTGTATTGTTCTTATTGAACTTTAAATGTATGCTATAGACTCCTTCCATTAAGGAAAGGATTGCAAATAAGCCTGTTGGCTTCTTCCTTTTCTTGCACAATAACTTGTTTTCTTTTGATATGTATTGTTTCTATTTTATATTACAATGTGCTAATAAACTAAACTAATTTATCTATCAATCAATTAATTCACAGAACCTGTGAAAAAAATCTGTCCTGGGCATAACTTGGACACTCGATCGACTTCAAATTGTGTGTGTGTGTGTGTGTGTGTCTGTGTCTGTGTGTGTGTCTGTGTGTGTGTGTGTGTGTGTGTGTGTGTGTGTGTGTGTGTGTGTGTGTGTGTGTGTGTGTGTGAGTGTGTGAGTGAGAGAGAATGAGAGATGGCATTCTCTTACAGATGATGCATTAAAACTTGTGCCCAAACCATTGCAGTCTTTAGCATCCATTTAGGCCAATTGCCTTGATAATATTGCTGCCATTATTGGGGGTGACACAGACCAGCCCCTCCTTGTAAAACATCCACGATTTTAAGGCATCTTTAAGTAACTGTCTCGCCTATATGACCCTCTGGTGCGTAGCTTGTCTGACTGCAAGCACATATTTCTCAGCTTCCAATCTTTGACATAGTGCTCAGAACTGGACGTTCTTCATATAAAAGTGATTTACAGTTCACAACTTTTTCAACGAAGGAGCTCTCTTTAGCTTGATACTTTAATCTGACTCAATAACATTTTATCTGACTCAACATATTTGTAGTCTTGCCTGTCATCACCGCAATATCTTTCACAAATGTCTTACAGTCTATGGTTGTTTTTTTGCCTGGGTATCATTTTACCAGCAACCAAACCATTACCAAACGACAGTCTCTTTTTTAAACCAATTTGTTCACGCTTGCATCTTTTTTCTCCATCATTTATTGCCTATGAGAGCTATATTCAGCAGCGGGTGTGGAGTCTCTGCCCCTTCCTTGTTGTTGTCCACACATACCAAGGAAGGAGCGCTGCCACTGACAAAAAAACAAGCACAATGAAATCTTGTGTTCAACTTGGAAGTACAGTAATTTACAAAATAATACTCAATATTACCTTTTCCAGAGCATTATTAAAATATTGAATCGAAGTTCACAATATATTGATTCGCCCAGCAAATGCATGCAGCAAAGTCATGGAGACTGTGGTGGAATAATAAGGAAATGCCACCACTCTGCGAGCCACTGCACTGACATCATGTCAGACAGGCAGACACATCCTCGGGGCAAGCAGTGATGCCTCGTCAGTGGCCACACTAATCTGGGTCATTGGTCACTGGAGCAGCGCATACTCTGGCAGAAAGTCCTCAAAGACCCACTGGTCAGATCAATGGAAAAGAAGCCAATGGAGGAGTGCATACCCACCCGCCAGCAGGACTGACTGTGAAGACAGAAGGAGCTCCAGAGACAGATACACCTTGTGTTTGCCTACCACTGATATTAGGCCCCCACCAGGAAATGACTTGCAGTAAATTTGACCAGTGTGACATGGTTTAGGAATCACATGTATACCTTTTGCACCAGCAAATTTCACAAACCACGACCCATCATTTTCATTGGCTAGGCTACTCTGTCCTCCCTTTGGCTGGTTGGAAGTGACGTGCACCCGGTAACGTTAGCTAGCCTAACGCACGCGTCACTGTCAAGTACAACTATGTGCTATTTGGAAACTGGTGATAACCTATTCTGTCCGTCTCCACCCTAGTCTCTCCACCACAGCTTGCCAACTGGGATGGCTCGCTTGTCAACGCATGAGGCCATTTGCTGCTTGGTGCAGGCACTCACTCACCTAGCACTCACCTAGCAGGTCACTCAGGTGCACTTCACGAGCCTCCAGTGATGTTGAACTATTTTCATTGCAATGGGTCCCAGGACCCAATGGGAATCATTCAAGTGGGTCACAGGGAAATTGAATGGTGTGTGTTTTTGACAAATTGTAGTGCTTAACTCGTCTTTGATATCCTATTGTTATAATTATGGTTATATTCATGTACTGTATGTACTATGTTCAGTTGATCTGAAAATTTAACAAAGACAATCCCAAAATTTAAAATCGAAATTGAATCGAAGAAAAATATCTATTAGAACATGAAGAGTAACAATCAGTGAAGGAATATAGAACTGTAGTATCTACTGTAACAGTCAACTTAGTATAGCAGGCAGACAGTACAGCTTTCTACTGTGTATATGGTAGGCTGTGTACAGGCTGAGGGAGGGAGGGGATCATTGTCAGAAGTATAAAAGTGTAAGTGTATAAGCAGATTATAATGCACTATAAGTATGTCTATAATGCATTATAGACATGGGATGCATAGCAAGTGTTATACCACTATGTTATACAACTATATCACTATGACACTATGCTACGGCAGACTAATTTAGCTAAACGTCAGAAAGATATAATCTACCAAAATGGCATGAAACTTTGTCCATATCGTGCAGCCCCAGTGCGCACGCACATTCACCCCCCACATGCACCCCCCCAGGCTAAGTTTTTTCCTGTAGGAAACCCTGCTATGTTGTGAATTATGAAGAGGAATAAGCAATTTCGGCGATTGCATAGTTAAGGTGCACTTGTGGTTTACAGTGATGTTTCTTAAGTTTTCTAAGATTGTTTCAACAAAAATGTTGTTGTTCATTAACAAGGTATTAGGATACGTCCTGTGGATGATGAGTTGAATGCTTAATAATGTGTCAGAGACGGGCGATGCACAGCGTTTCAACATCACTGAGCCTCAAGACCTAGCTGTTGGCAGTCACGCCTGCCATGTTGTCAAGTGATGTAAAAATCACAGTGATGTGGTGTGGTTTGTGAGTACTGTACAGGCTTAACATCCTACTCTGCAATCCACTACTCCCTCCATACAGACATTAGATGAATGTCTGTATGGAGCTCTGTCACAGCTCTGACAGCAAAACTCTGTAGAGTGGCATTAATGGTAAGTTTATTGTTGTGTCTTTCAGTAGTTAGTCTGGCTAAAACTTGAACATACAGAGGCCAAGATCTCTTGTTCCATCATGTCATCTGATATTACCAGGTCACGCTTATCTCAGAGGCAGCTATATTATTGCAACCCTGCCCTGTGCCATTGGTGTCATATACATTAGACAATCTCACAACATAATCAATAAGGCTACCCTGGGGGATTGGGCACAATATGTGAAGTGATAAGGGAATGCAATGAGGTCACTCAGGGCACACAGGGAGTAAGATCTTGCAGCCTTTTCTTCTTAACTCTATCATAACTAATAAGGGAGGCAAACGGCTGCCTTCTATTAAACCAAGGGGAATTGTTATGCCTTCACTGAAAAGCAGGAACAGAGCAGAGAAGGAGAGAGAGAAGGCTCATATCTGCCCTGATTGCCAGAATGCCTTCTTTTATTGCCTGTGCTGTGGAGATGGTGTCTCAACACACAACAGTGATGAATCACTGATGGCCCAAAGGCTAGATCAGTCACCCATACCCACCAAGTACTCATACATTAACATTTAGTAATAATGATGATCATTGTGACCAACGTAATAGCTAAAACCCAATCTCAAATTGTGTGCTGTGACTGCTGTCAGCCTGTCACTGAAAGGAATAAATAATTATTTGTAAAATCTCTACAGGTCAAAATAGTTCTTATTACATAGTAATACTCATCCAGTCAACCCACCTTTAGGCCCACACACGTTATTCACAACCCATGATTCCATGTGAGTTTGTGAGACATACTACATTAGAAAGTTTCTAATAGGAATACTTTCATAAATCTAAAATAGTTCACGCTAAATTTAATTGCATAATTTACTACTTAACTTAGCCTGTTTATTGTTTGAGACCTAACTAGGTCTAGAATCTAGAATATAATTCCATACTTATTTAATACAAGACAAGAAACGCATGTGTAACTGAAAATATAATATAGTGTATAAAACGCTCTTAGATCTCATACATTTAATCTCAAGTCCTCAACAACATTATACAGCCAGTACAGTTTGCAAATTGTGTGTATGCGACTGCTATGCATTAGGCTATGAATACGTGTGGGTTTTACATCAGCGCATGTACAGTATACTCAAACATAAACATCTGAGGATTCCAGCACCCTTTTTTGGTGACTAAAGCAATGAATGTTGTCCCTGCCATACATGGTGACGTTCATGCATTCTAATTAAGGCTTTGGCCACCCCGTTCTGTCAATGGCTATTTGTACTCCAACTGGTTTGTCATTGAGAGGGCTGCAACAGAGATACTACTGCCACACCCTGAGAATGAGCCACAGGGCTGACAGTAAAATACAATAGCAATGAGGAAATGGGCCTACATTCACAATGGAAAATGTCCGGGGAATCAGGTCCGGTGTTGGTCGTTCATGTAGCATGTAGCAGGAGAATGTCCGTTTTAGATGCATTCACACATTTAAAGGAGTAGTTCACCCAAAACATTACTTATTTCCTATTCATTTATCCTTCAATAATTTGATGACGGCGGAGTCTCCTATTGACCGATGACCCGGCCCTCGAATTATTGGCTTAGGAATGTGACAAAAACTAAAAAATCTCCATGAATTCAAGGTTTCATGGGGTAAATAATTGATAGAAAATATTTTTTTGGGGTAACTACTAGAGCGAGCCCTATCGATGCTCTTGAAGGGCGGATCCAAACCCAGGCGGTTGGATTCCAGCGCCGCTTCCTATTGCTTCACCAATATATGTCCCCGCCTCCCCTCCCCCCCGGCCTGTGCAGGGAACACGCTGACGTCACCAAATTTAGAGCGACGCCCCTCTGCCCCTCTGGTTAGGAGATAACAAGGTTCACTCCCACTCCGAAACCACCGTTCCTGCATGGTTTCCCCAGACTTTTTTTATTTTGTAACAAAAAAAAAGGCATGGGTTTCTGAGGCTAGGACACCCATGACCCAGGAGGCCATGTCCCAAGGCATTCTAAAACAAAATGTGAGACGCCAGAGGGTTTTAAGGTAAATACTCCTAAGGTGAGGTGAGGGGAGGGGTCTGGGTAGTAGCTACTCCCACGTAAATTTAACACAGGCACAGCCTGAGGGAGATAAGAGGATCAAATGCAATATATCTCTATATGCAGCCAAGTGCGCACTGCTCGTTTACAATTAGGCTACTGCAGTAGTAAAGAAACGTTTATGTTTGATCTGTGAATATTCCAACTCGAACGCTAATAATCGGTGAATATTCCAACTCGAACGCTAAGAAATAGCAGAATGATTAAACTGGTTTTCAGTTCTCTTTCTCGCCAAACACCTCGGGAGGAGGGGAGGCTCCACCCGGCAACAATAGAAGCAACACGTCCACGCTGAAAATAAATTCACCGGACAGTCACTGCTTCCATTCACACAGAGCGGTTTGAGCCAAATCGGACATTACCCTGACTTAAGCCAAGGGTCCTGCTCGCGTGAAGTCTGTTGCATGTCTGATCCAACTGATCCGGAAAATGTTGCGTTCATACATACAGCCCCTCCGTTTGAACTCTGGAAAACCTCCATAATACAGTGCATGTCTGAAAGTGGCACTACTGATCAATCTGAAAATCTAGATAAGTAGCAGTCAGCTGAAGTGCCAAGCTCCAACATCCAGGTACAGAGAACTGCTAACCTGCCTACAGCATGGATTGACATACTCATAGCAAATTATTATCTGGGATGGGATTAAGCTCGTTGATTAAATCCAAGGTGAACAATGTCAGTCCAAATTGATCATGCTACTCCATCTCCTCGATATTCATATCTGGTTGTTGGGGAGCCAAACTCCATCTGGTGTTCTCTTCTCTTGCAGCAAAATTTCACAGTACACTACAGTACACTTCTTAAGCCGCTTTTCCATCACAGCTTAAGCACGACACTGTCCAGTACAGTCCAGAACCGCACCTCACCGCTTAAAAATTTCTTGCGTTTCCATTGCACAAAAGTCCCCACTCACAAAATCCCCACCCTCCCCTCCCCTCCCGAAGGAAATCAACGCCCCTTTCTTTAACACACCAACTTAGCCTCAGGCTACAGGGTTAGCCTAAATGCTAGCGTGCTTCCTCAGAGCTAGTTTGGCTCTTAAGTTATTATTTGGCCATGTTCACCCTGACTTTAATCTTCGCTATTGTTGGGAAGACCTGTGTGGTGTCTAAACACGTTGCCATCACTTATATAAAAAACATTATTAGCGTGTATCGTCGCACATTCATTGTTGCCAGGTTTAGCAGAGAAAAATAAGCAATCAGGTCTATGAAAACAATCCCAAAAGAAGCGACTATCTACGGCTATTTGAAAATAGCAGATCTACAAACTCACAACGCGTAGCGATGCGACTCATTGTGAGTGTGTGCATCTGCTATTTAAAAAAAATATATACATATATAATGTTGACAAATACATATTAATTTGGGGGTCCTTGACATGAAAATGTTTAAGAACCACTGGTTTCAACAACATATGGAAACAAGCCCCAAATAATCAACTACATTTTAGAAACAAGCAGTGGTGGAAAAAGTACTCAAATGTTTTACTTAAGTAAAAGTATCAATACTGCAATGTAGAAGCATCTACAAGTGAAAGTCTGGAATTACTTGAGTAAAAGTACAAAAACTATTGGTATCAAAATGTACTTAAGGTACCAAAAGTAAGTACTAAAATGTTTGAAAATAGCAGATCTACAATGATGCGATGCGTTGTGAGCTTGTAGATCGGCTATTTTCAAATAGCCTAGGTATAAAATAGGGCTTAAGTGGTTAATGTATGTTTTATAATGTAATCATTTATATCTGAAAAGTAACTAGTAACTAATACGTTTTCAGATAATTGTAGTGGAGTAAAAGTACTACCAATATTTACAAGCAACTTTACAGAAACATAAGCCCAATGTCGCTTATAATAAGTGGACATGGCAACACTGCTACCGTAGTGTTTACATTTTACAGAGACCTGAGTGGACAGACACAGCTGTGAGCCGACCAATCAGTAGCAGTCACAGCTTTAGCCCCGCTTAGCCCAGCTCAGACCTACCCAAGACTGGGTACTTTTTAGGCACCAGTTTAGTACCACTTACACACCACTCTACCCACTTAATTGTAGTGGAAACCGTTGCTGTGGTGGGCGGTGTGGGGTGGGGCTAGGTAAGTCCATGTATATGGAAAGCCGCCTTTGGTGAGTGAGATATGGAATAATAAGGAAGTCCCACAAACAAAATCAGGATAAATGGCGTATAACATAAGTAAAACATACAAATTTTCACTCAGGCTTTCTGAATGCAGTCTGCCCAATTGTGTCCGACTAATATTTCTAAACCTGTACTAGGCATTAGTCAAAAACAACTATCAAGACTATCAAAAACAACATTGTCAATAAAGCTCAAAAGTTTGATATAGCCTACATCAGAGTCTATTCTAAATGCATAAGTATAAGCAATGCAGGCTTTCTATATAAAACATGTCCAACTAACTTAACTTAAGGAATTAACCATGATGAGGAAGCTGGTGTTACAATGTGTAGCCCAGACAATTTTCTTTACAGGCTAGCTTCTTCATCATCATAGGATGAATTTTCCCTGGCAGAGACCAGAAATTAAGACCTCACACTGCAGCAAGCAGAGTGAGATACAGACACTTTGCAGTTAACTTTGGAGACATCTGCCACATCCTTGTGATTTCTCATTTTTGTGTAGCACAGTTATTGTAATATTCAACAAGGACCAGGCCTGTAAAGCAGATTGTGTTTTTCTATTAAACCAATATGGGGGGCAGAAAGCTGTAGTTGTTACACACATAACACTATATACAATCTTTACTACAGAGACAACCACTCTCTTTTCCCACAGTCTGCTGGCCATATTGCCCCATGGTTCTCACCCCCAATGCTGTCGCCTCAATGCTCTACATACACTGGCAGCCTTTTGCCTTTTGTCACCAAGAACGCATGAGACGCCACCTAAATCCCCTTCCTGTATCCAAGTCCATGGACCACCATTGTAATCAGATTCCAGCTACATTCCAGCACTTTTTGCAACAATGAGTTAAGGTGCTGCTTTTTCACCTCTCTCTGCCTCAGAGCAACCATGTGGTCCATGCTCTGCTCATTGTAAAATACAACGGAAACACAATGTAGTATGCAACAGAATGTATAATTTGCATGGGTGTTCCATGATGGGATGCTTCCAATACTTAATGGGACAAATAGCCTCGTGCTACCTCATTATTAATCTCTCCACAACAGATAGAACCATCTGCCATATCTGAGCCAATTAGCATACCAGACATTGACTAAAATGTCAATAGCTGCAGGAGTCAAACGATGAGATTGCACCGATTTCCAGATCCCAAAACAGGAACATTTAAAACACAAGGATTTAAAGCTCAAAGTTGAAGATGTTGACTGTCTCTCAAAAGGGAGGCTGCCACCTAAGCTGGTTCTTATCCAGCTTAATTCCAAGTTTTGAAAGAGTCTAGGCTACTTGAGAAATACTATAATGCTACTTAAACTTTTAAGAAGTGCTATATTTTCTCATATTGAAAAGTGGGGGATCACTCACATGGTTTGATTGAAAAAAATCATTAGCTTTCATACTGTAGGTTTCTTTTCAAACTCTACACATACTTTAAATGGCGATAAAAGGCAGGAAATCTCATGATAAAATGTAACATCCCAACATGAATTACACTTACAAAAATAGCCTGATTAATAATAGTAGTCGGATAGAGTGCTAAAAACTTGAACTTTATCACAGTCAGTAAAAGAAGATGAGAATAAATAAAATACTGTACTTCTAGTACTTCCATATATGACAGGCTGAGCCTGCTCTGTCCTCTTCCTGTTCAGCCAGTTTCCCCTCCCCCCAATGAACAGTCCTCCCAGCCACTGCCCCATTTCACCAGATGTTGTCATGTGGGTGTAAGAATGAATGGAAGAATTACTATTAGCCTGTGCATCTGCTGGACGTTTTGTGTTACAGAGCATCATAACGCTCTAAAAGCAGGATGGGGCAAAATGGAGAAAGGCACTTGAACTCCTTCTGAAATTACAAAAAGGTCCTCATTGCCAATGCCTGACTAAATTGCCTACAAAAAAATAAAACAAAAGAATGGCTATTGGGGGATAAAAACAGTATTACATGGACATTGGCTATGACTGTAAGCCAGGTAGGTACGGTACGAAAGGTGAGGCCACTGTCTCGCAACAATCACAGTAGTCTATGCGCTGCTGTTGAGATTTATTTGAATTGTTAACTTCCCATGTTTGTTTTGTAATGTGTGTGTACATGTGTTCCACAGTAACATTGACTGTTTGGGAGTGATGACTTATGAGTGTGATTAACCTTTGCAGCTTTCCACACTCGCTAGGCAAGTACAAATAAAGAATGTCGTACAGTAGTACTGATCTGTGCGGATATCTTCCCACCTGCCCTCCTCACACAACATTAGAAAAAAATATAATTAAAACTTGTAAAATAAAACAAAAACTTAGTTAAGTCTTTACATTCTGAAATATTTCAAGAATAGTCGTACTGCTACTTGAGGGTGAGGACTGATAACATCTGCTCTCACACAGACAGGACCTGACACAAACTGAGGAATGTCAAACATGTGAACAGACTGAGGTCTGGTAAAACATGAGATCTATTCTACGAAGTGCAAAATGCAATTCCATTCTCTGATCAGCCAAGCTTTCTCAAAATAGTGATTTTCAGTAACAATAAAAAAGACATGAACACTGAATGAGAACTACAGCAAAACAACACAATTTAAAGGCCCGGCAACTTCTTCAAAATGTCACACAAAGTCTTGTATGGCTATGGTCACACAGTACATGGGGGTCAACATACATGTAGCTGCTTGCCTTGGAAGTGAAAGTTAGACTAGACTTCTAAACGATTTTATCTTGAAAGCACTCTTCTCTCCATGGCACATCACTGTGTCTTGCCCTGCTGGTTAAATAAAAAATGAAGTCTGCCCCTAACCAACACTTCCTCAAATCTCATGCTTAATTTCCCTCTGTTTCCTGACCCACTTCCTCTCTCAGAACAGACAGGGGAACTCAGACTACCCACTTCTAAAGAGCTTGTGTATTGCAACATAAAGGGCCCTCAGAGGTTGATGCGCCTAAAGTGGACAGCAAGACCAAACATGGCTTTTAGAACTGTTGACATAAAACCATTCAGTCTACCAGTCAGCCTTCACCTGCTCTACATCTCTACAATGACAAAAATCAACCAGGGAACTCCCAGAACCCCCCAAGCCAATTACACAAGTGCATTGAGTAAGATAGTTGAACAGAGTAGTTTACACCCTTTTGGTACACAAACCATAGTCATTACAACTCAAACTGACTTATTGTCATTATGTGAACACATCAGCCACACCACAATGATGGAATAATGACAGAGGACTATTTGATCACCATAGACACCATGTTCATCACCAGCTACTATGGTCTGACTGGAGTATTACTATTTGCAAGCATTTGTGGATCCGTTCACCAATCAATTTTCAAAATATTGCTCTCCCAGAATATAACCATTGCTGTCTCAAACTAGGCACTGTTCCCAGAGGAGGCAAGTAGGGGATTACAGGGCCAATCAAACCCCACTTATTTATGCCACATGATTGAATTCGTTCTTCTGATGCTACATAACTGACAATCTTGATTGGCAACCAGATGCATTAAAAACAATTAATGGGAAAAAATGTTTATATTTGAGAAATTGACTTGTTCAATAGGCTTTTCCCTGGTTACACTTGTTTGGCACTGTAGAAGAATCCAGACAAATAATGGGACTAATCACAAAGCGATGTTCAATAGAAGGCACACTCAACACAGCGAATATGCACCCTATAACCAGGCTGAGAGAGATACAATAAGCTAACTGTTGTGGTTCAGGGAGAGCTCTCGTCCATTCCTTTTACACATTTTCTTATCCAGTTTGTCCACCTCATGAGAAATCTCATAATAGACTCTGACTAAAGCAGTATGGTTTCAACATAATGCAACTAAGCTCTATCACCATCACCATTAAAGAAGTACAAGAGCACATTTACGAGAGTATAATACTTCATTCAGTTTTCACTCAGCAACCTATCACGACGAAATTCTAGGTTATTGTGACTATAGTGCATACTTTTGCACTAACACTTTTCCACGTGTTATGGCTAAACAAGCGGAATGCGAAAGACCATGACAGATATACACAGGAACCATGCAGCTGGGTCATGATGGCCCCAGTTCAATTGCAAGCATGTCTGTCAGTGCACACCATTCCTCCTCATCCACACCGACCATAACCCCACATATTATGTCATTGCATTAGTAGGTCACTTTCTTTTTTTAAACCAATCTTACATCGTAGACTAGTGCTAATCTTAAAGCTGTGTATATTTTAAGCACACTTCACCAGCATGGGTAAGGCAAGTGTGTCTTGCATCTATTGCACGTTTTCATGTCGTGGCGCCCACTATTCATCGCTGGAGGGGTTGACATGAATAGATCCCATGGCCACGGGCCTGGGTGCGGTTGCACTGCCTGCACCTCCTGTATCCCCGCCTCTATGGATCTATCGTTGATAAGTTATGCTTCCGTAATAGCGTTAGCTACCCCACCCCTGCACGAGCGACTCACTGGACATAATACTGTAGACTACCATGGAACTACCATGGAACTACTAACAACAACACAGGACGACACGAGTCCAAAACACTGTCTGATTATTACTCTTTCTTCACAAAGATGGATGGGGTATTCTTGGTTGTGTACTAGGCTACCTAACCGTCGGCTAACGCTAGCTGCAAACCCAATTCACATTCTATGGACCAGTCCAGTTGGTAACCGGAAGACTCGCCCCAAAACACGCTCGCTCCCATTTCCTTCGCAGACCAGCGGTTCTTGTATTCTTCTACTTGTTTTACTGAGGATAAGGTTAGAAATAAGTTTAGGGTTAGGCATGATTTTTACTGAGGATAAGTTTAGGAATAAGGTTAGGTTTGTGTATAGTTTACTGAGGTTACCCGGAATACCAGGTGAATACTGCCGGATTTGCCCCGGGGCGACTGTGTTTTGGGGCGAGCGTTTTGGTATTCGTCCAGTTCGTTTAGCTAGCGCATGCACTTTCCTGTCTTGATGGCCACAGCAGATAAGCTCGCGGCAAAAAAAAAAAACACCAATTCGGGAAGAAAGAAACCTCCCCCCGCCAATTCAGATAATATATATGATTGAAACGTACCTTCCCGGGTGAAAATAAAAATATTCCTGAAAGATGAATGATCTAAGAGAGAGAGTTTATCCTAATTCCACCCTGCTGGAGCGAGCCGCTGCTGACAAGTCGGTTGTGTGTCTCTTTCCTCACTGTCTGTCACTGCGCGGTGCAGTTTGACACGCCCTCCCGTTAGTCCCGCCTCTGTTCTAGCCCTATTGGTTCTGGCCATGGTGAGCAGCAGCCACGGCCACCAATCAACGAACAACAAACCACCAGCGGTGAAAAAAGTACTCACATTTTTTTTTTACCTAAGTAAAAGTATCAATAGTGCAACGTAGAAATACTCTGTTACTAGTAAAAGTCAGGAATTCTAAATGTACTTGAGTAAAAGTACCAAGGTACCAAAAGTAGAAAGTACTCATTATGCAGAATGTGCGCGCTTCACACGTTTTCAAATGTATAACAATCTTTTGAAAATAGCAGATCTACAAGCTCACAATGTGTCCCATTGCGACGCATTGTGAGCTCGTGGATCGGCTATTATCAAATGGCCGAAATGTATTTAGGGTTGAAGTGGTTAATGTATGTTTTGTAATAATAATAAAAATCTACAAAGTAACAGGCACAGCAGGCCTACTAACTAACTAATGTTTTCAAATAATTGTGGTGGAATAAAAGTATAACATTTGCCTCTGAGAGTCCAGTAGAAATAAAAGTACTAACAATTAGAAATACTCCAGTAAAGTAAAATACCTTAAAACTGTACTTAAGTACAGTACTTGAGTAAATGTACTTTAATAGTTAGTTACACCACTGTAAACCACATGCCTCTAGGGCTGCCTGCCTGCCGCTGTCTGTCTACAGTCTACCCGTCTGATCTGACTGTTGCATCCTTCAGGTACCATGATTAGGTGAGACCAGAGAACGCCATGCTGACATTACCTGTGTGCTTGTGTGCTTGTGTGTGTGTGTGTGTGTGTGTGTGTGTGTGTGTGTGTGTGTGTGTGTGTGTGTGTGTGTGTGTGTGTGTGTGTGTGTGTGTGTGTGTGTGTGTGTGTGAGAGAGAGAGAGAGAGTGCATGCACGTGCGTGCGTGTGTGTACGGAATTAATAAGATTATCCATATTGAAATGAATGAGGAGGTGATTCTTGAGGTGACTCTTGCCTATCTAATGAAGTTTGTATTTCATTGACTTCTCTCTAGCTTCTGTTGTGGTGGTTGTAAATCCCTGTATATTATTATCTATATGCAGGCTCTACATGTGAATATGACAATTTGCTTCATAATAAACCAGAATAATAGTTTACACGTATTAATAATGCATTTCAAAATGCAGAACAAAATGTACCACTCCACTGATTTATTATTATGTATTTAACACCACAAGATGGCACTATTTCAAATATTAAAATGTCAGGCATCTAAATGTGGAAACAGCTGTATTGCATCATGGAAGATCATCTTCCTTGTTTTGTAGATAAAGGTGGATTGTGGCAAATCTCTTAAAGGCAGGTAAGTGATTTTCTTTGGTTAAAATAAGTGTTAAATAGCTCTATATTCTGATAGTACTCATTGCTATAGAGTGTTTGTTCAGTAAAAGGAGTCTCCTTGTCTCTCCAGCTCTTTATAAAACAGAAAATGCATTTTCATTTCCAATTTTATCCAATCAGGATAGAGAACTCAATCAGGATATAGATTAAACAAGTGAAATTGGAAATGATGCATGACACTAAGAAATGAGCAGGCAAAATTGGAACTGGAACACTATAAAAATGAAGCTTAAGAATGGGTACTTTCTCCTGATTGGCTGAGATTTTGACACCTACCGGAACATGTATTTTCTGTTTATTAAAGAGCTGGAGAGACGGGGAGACTCCTGTTACTGAACAAACACTCTATAGCAATGATTACTATCAGAATATAGTGTTTTAACCTTTTAACAAAATACTTTTTGTTTTAACCCAAAAATATCACTTACCCTTCCTTTAACTTAACCCAAACCCTCAGGTCCTGTCCTCAGGTCCAGGAAGGCTAACTTCACTGGATCATTGCATTTATCATGGATGATTAAACAATTCACCTTCTGCCCTGTTATTTGTAGTTCATTCAACATGCACCTTCTTACTTGGCACTGTAGTGAAGTCCCTTACCTTTTCTCACAGATGGCTTCCTCTCAAGCGACTTTTCTGGGGATTTATGAGGCACGTCAAAAGTTGCCATCATCTCTGCAATCTTCACAGAGTGGCCTTGCTCAGAGGACCCATCGTGATTGACCTCTATTGGCTTCGGTCTGTCTTGCTGCTGCAGCTTTTCAAGAAGAAGAACGTTCCCCTTTATGAGATCTGAGAGAGGTCTAGATTTGTGAGAGTGTGGAGATTTGTCTCTCAGTTTAACACTTTCACCTTTCACCTTGTCAGAATGTTGATCAGGCTGCACTGCCATTTTATTTTCTGTCACATACTGAGACAAACTAGCTGCCACCAGTGAAGGACTGTCACTGTCTTGAATGGTGTCCTTTATCTTGTTTATCTTCTCCACAGACTGAGCTGGACATGATGGAGATGGGGGTATTTCGGTAATAGTGACCAATCGTTGTTTCTCATTGTTATGTAAACTGAGTGAATCTGTGGCGTGGTCATCCTTTTCTTTGGGAGAAGGCTGAGCATCTCTGATGCTGTCAGGTGCAATGGATGATGCAGGAGATAAGCATTCATCTGTGATCATGCCGCTCACTTCACAGGGCCCGCTTTCATCAGGAACAGTTGACTGTATGTTCTCTGGGGAAATGTTTTTAAAGGTTGCGTCGTTCAGTAAGATATTCCCCTCCTCCTGGAATGAGGCATATGTTGTGCTGACATCCTGCTCAAAATGCTGGCAATCAGCATTTGAATGTGATTTTGTTTGTGATATCTCACAATGGGTCCCAGTATCTCCAGATGCCACGCTGTCAACATTTCCTATCTGCTTCATGGCCTGCTTTGTGCTGCAGATTTGCTGTCCATTTTGGACAAGGTTTATGTCATGTGGGGTCTCTGTTGTATCAATTGAGTTAAGAATAATCCCCTCAGTGTCACACAATTGCAGAGGTATATTTAGGTCAGACTGATTAACCTCCATAATATCATTGGTGATCTTCGCTGCATTTTCTGACCCCACACCTTGGGGATGTAGGCTTCGCTTAGCACTCATGTCCTCGGGGACGATAATGGCAATCTTGTGTTCTGTGTCAACCACTTTTGTCTTTGAGAGATCTGGGGTTGCCTCATTTTTATTTCGTTTCAGTAGCTTCTCTAAAATGGAACTGGGTTCCATGGACATAGCTGGTGTTGAGGTTGACCATGGTGGGTTGTTTTGGGTTTCATCAATTTCATTTTCATCCATGGTTGCGTCTTCTTCAGCGTTGTGGGTTTCATGAAATTCATCCGCTGATGGATGCTGGTTCTCCGATGTTGTAGACTCTGAGAAAATATCACAGCCATCTCTGCTGGTAGTGTTGTTCTTGTCATTCTGTGATGCTCTTGCCATGTGCAATGACAGGTTCACAAGCTCACTTTGTTTATCAATATCAGACTGTTCTGGCATCCTCTCCAAATGTTCACTAAGCAGTGGATTCATCTCATTAAAATGATTGCTCTCTTCAAATTTGGTATGAATGTTAACGTGTGAATGCCTTTCCGATGCCATGTTATTTTTTACCCTCTCTCTTGGAGGACTGCAGTATAAAGTACCACTTATTGCTGATAAAGACTCTTTATCCTGAATGTTTTTCAAAGGAGGTTGGAGTTCAGCTACAGGCAGTTCCTTCATCTCACTCAAATGGCCCACTGTTTCACCACAGCGCCTACTATCTTCATCCTGAACAGACATTACCAAGTCTCCTCCTAGTCTGTGGATTAGGTCATCATCAGTTCTGAAATGAGCTCCACCCTCACTGATCTTCATTATCGAGGCTTCCTCCTTGTTTTCAGTGGAGCTCGCATCCACTGAGGTAAAGGCCACAGTCCCCCCAATGGAAGGGCTATGCTTCTCATCAGAATCTCCTGGTGAGAGATTTCCATGTTGGTTCTCGTAGTGTAGGTCTTTTTCCTCTGCTTTGTACTCCATGTTGTTCCTTGACAAACTGTGAGTTTGCTGCTTAGCTCTCTTCTCTCTGTTGATCTGATTGAGATGTGTGTATGTTCTGTCCCTCTCCTGGATCTTTGAGCTACTCTTCGGATTCTGGCTATTGTCCGACTCCTGTGGAGCTTGCCGAGCATTTCTGCCTCCTTCTCCTTCTTCGTGTTCTCCTCCCTTTCCTGCAGCCCCTCCCTCTCTCACCTCCCCGTCTGTGAAAGGACTCACCCGTCTTTGCAAGCCTGTGAGTTGCTTCATAGAGGAAGGTGTTGTTGGCTCCCCATCTGGGCTCTCATCCAAGCCCTGAGCGTCTGGTTTTCCTGCATCTTCCCCAGTGTTACAAAGGCCTCCGCCCTCCGTGACAACACCTGTATCATTACTCGCATCCCCCGTGTCAAGGCAAGGCCCTTTCTCCTCGGATCCTTCACCGACGGCCTGCTTTCCCCCTTCCACTTTGACTTGGTTCTGTCCCATACTGGTCTGCGGAGAGAGACATGCTGTTAACCTCACAATAAAAGACCGGTCCTTCCAAATGATGCCATGCCTGTGGCATGCCAGCCCAGGAGTTTTTTTTTATGTCTGTCGACTATTACTGGTCTCCATACTCCCACGTTTATTACCCCTAACAGCATTCTACGGGTCTGAGCCATTTGCTGTAAGCACAGTGGCAAATTGGAACATGAAGTGGAAATGAAGTTAGGAAATTTAAATATGGGCAGTGAAATGAGTTACCAGACACCCACATTTAATGTCAGAGCCTGTTACGTTAAACTATACAGTACATACTTTTGTCATGGAGTAGAAATTGTGCATGACTTGAGAGAAGAGAGAGAAGGCCATTGTGGCCATTCGAAAAGAATGAATTGTCACACAGGATCCATTTTCAAGGAAATAGGCAGAGCTAGATACCCTATGACTGGAACCACTATAAACTCTGTTGATTGCTCATGCTCTTGCAATGTTCACCCTTATAGCTTTAAGATAGAAATTAGTGTCACAGGTTTTCCTGCAAACTCACTGCAGGACCACATTGGAAACAAGTGTTTCATTACGCTTTCATGTGTTTATCCTGGGTTTAAGTATTGTGATTACTTGTATTTCTTTTACCAAAATCAAATAAAATAAAATAAATCGAATCAAATTCTTAAGCTTCAAATCATAAGCCTTCCTTGGGCTGATCTCTCTCTCTCTCTCTCTCTCTCTCTCTCTCTCTCTCTCTCTCTCTCTAAAAGAACTAATTGGAATATGTATATACCGGTATGTATGTATGTATATATGTATATGTATATTCTTTCTTTTTACCAAGTCAGATTTATATCAGGCTATACTTAGAATGAATTAAAACCTGTTCTTAGAAAATAGAGACATTTTGAGTGAATATCAAGTATCCAATCCAAAGACATAAAGTATTATCTAAAATATTTTACATGATTTCAATTTAATCTAATTTAACGATAGATTTGTGGAGTAAGGCATAACCTTTGATTCTTGGTTTGGGATAATCATCAGCAGATGAGGCTGAGAGAAATAAGAAGACTACAGTCAGACTGATACATTAATCCTCAGTACTGGAAGCTTATGAGGTCTTATGCAGCTCTTCTGAAACATTTTACCAACAAAAAATATACTATTTTGCTGACATTTTACTTTACTAAATTGGAATTGGAATACGATATGATTTATGAAGTAGTGGCATTAAAGTTCTTTTTTATTTATACATTTTTAAAAGTATTTCAGATTTATTTTGTTCAACTGCCCAAACATTCAATCAATCTTTAGTGGGCCTCAATTAGATGGCAATCGTGTACTTTGCAAATTGTGAATTGTTGCATGGATTTCAAGGCTATGGTTTTATTATATAATAATAACAATAGTAATAGTAATAATAACAATCATTATTATTTGCAGTAGTAGTACCATTCATATAGACCAGTTTCTCTCAACCTTTGTTGGGCTCTGTACCATTTGTATACTTCAATCAATCCTCAAGGACCACCCCACCCCACCTCCTCAAAACAAGGTATATATTTATATAAGAAGGCATAATAGTCATTCATATATATATTTAAATGAATATTAACATCAATGATCTGAGATACGGATTCAAACTTAGTTGCGCGCCAGTCATGCGCACCTGAAGTAGCCAATCTACAAGCTCACAATGAGTCAGATTATTTAATTTCAAGCTTTTTTCCCACACTACACTTATTAGTTGAAAAAAACATCTAATTAAATATTATATCTATATCTTTGATACATTTAACAGAGGTACAATAGATATATTTTAATAATTTTAAAACTTTTTCCCATGGACCACCTGTAATCATAACACCTGTATTATACCACTAGTGGTCCATGGACCACTTACTGAGAAACAGTAATATAGACCATGATGATATTGCCTCATTAACCTACTGTCCTACCATTGGACCATTTCCTGAATGTGAGCAAAGTTGGAGATACCTTCAAGCATCAATGGACATAATGTAGAGTGACATAATATCACATGAGATTATGGCTGTTTTTTTGTCAAGCGCCTGAGCTTACACTGTCCCACTGAACTGCAGTGGTAAGCAGAGTAGATGGTGAAGTACAATGAACAATGATCAGGAGCAGGCGTCTGCTTCCTGTCGATGGCCTCATACTGCCTCTGTGTTACAACATATGGCTGTCTTATCATCTGACAGGACTGAACATTCACCAGAGACATGAGCTCATGTTATCTAACTAGCACCGTGCCATAACTGTGTGGAGAAGTTACAAAATGTAAGAATCAACATAAATGTTATTACCTACATTAAACTTAAAAATACAGTACTGTTTCTGAGCACACCCGTGCAAAGTAACTGTCTTGTCATCCAGCAAATCATGTGAACTTATCACCTGTCCTCATACTGCATCCCCAACTTCAGTCGCCATCAGGACTATGGTTAACGTGACGATCCCTTGCCCTTTGGGGATCCCATCCCTGTTTACAACTAGACCATTGTATGGCATCCTCCTCCCTGCCTGCATAAGGCTGATCACTTGATCAACTTGTGCTCTGCTGTTTCAACATTCACAGACATGCAGGAATTTCAGCCAACCAAACCAAGAAACCTTGGGGGAAAAGTTGTTCAAAAACAGAAAGTAGACAAACAACTTATTCTGGCGACCCTGATCATTCTGATTGATATGAAAAATAGTCATTTAGGCCTGGCACATACTGTAACAGTTCTCTACTATTGCGATCTTACAAATATTGTACCGACCTGTCCTATCCTGTCCAGTTCTATCAGGGCTGACACTCACCGGCAAGACGTCGTCCACCCGATTGCTCTCCCAGGATCGACAGAGTGCTCTTTGTTGGTTGTTTGGTGATGTCCAGTCCTCCCTCAATTGCAGAAGCAATGGGAGCCTTATATTCTAGCCATGTGATGTCACAGCACATTTGACTAATACAATCAGAGAAAGCTCTGACTTGTGGGTTTACTTTCTACTGTGTGAAAAAATGAAAACTCTGAATATTTGTTCATATTCATTAGGGAAGATATAAAGAAAAGTGATTGTGTTTTGTGTATGAGGTATTTTTTATGAATAGAACACTTTTACCCACCGCCTCAGAAAGAGGGGAATTAAACTGCATGGTTTCATGGACTATGACCAATGTAGAGCCAGACACTATAATTCCATAACTCCATCAGAGTGAAGATGAGGAATTGTATGCTTTCCTTCTTACCCACCACGGTTCACATGCCAATGCCATGGCCTGTACACAGAAAGTCATGCCAGAAAACCTTCAGATAAGCAGTCAAGTAGAGGAATGTTAGAGGAGTGTGGCTGTGGTAGAGGTTGAGTTACTCTCCTTCGTTGTAAATAAAATAAATCATAACCATCCTGGGCTCGTCTAGCCAGGAGGACTGCTAGTGTAATTGACATGAACAATAGCTGAGAAATTTCTGTTTTTACCTCAGTCTCTATAGTAACACCCAAAACAGGAT
Source organism: Gymnoscopelus braueri (assembly GCF_963280865.1). Lineage (NCBI taxonomy): Eukaryota > Metazoa > Chordata > Actinopteri > Myctophiformes > Myctophidae > Gymnoscopelus > Gymnoscopelus braueri. The sequence continues at coordinate 31,231,041 of NC_137608.1, forward strand.
ACTTGCTCAGATAATAAAACAAAGGCATGTGCAGCCAAGAATTCACCAGCACCATCGGCAGAAGAAGGGGAGGGGGGCTCAGCCCACAGCCTGTTGGTGTAGATTCTGAGGGGTTACTGTGCTGACATACAGACAGCTCGTGTTCACTGAAAGTGTTCTACTGGAAACTGGTATCTGTTTGTTTACTAAGAGTGATAGAGTACTTAGAACATTGCATTGTTGTAAATCATCAGCAAATCTTCCTCCAGATAACAGCTATTTGAAAATGATTTCTAAGGGTATGGCAGTCAACCTCCCCACAGTGTCCAATACAAGCCAAAGATTCAGAAGCGCCATTTAGTAAGTCTCGTATCTGACCTCACAGACATTAAAATGTTTAATAGACATGTAATTCATATAGAAGCTTTGATAATCAAGTTCCAGTGTGGCACAAACTTCTTCAGCGACGACCCAGGAAATACTGATCCATGCTTGTCATGACCAACTCCAGTACAATTCCACGACCCAATAGATATCCCTCGTGACCCAAGTTTGGGTTCTGATCGATCCACAGTTTGTGCATCAATTAAGAATTTCCAGTATACTGAAAGTTCAATAAAACCCATCCTCTCTTTGTTATATTAACATTAAAGGGATATTTCACATTCAAACATGTTTGGGGTAATTTTATCGTGTGCTCAGGCTTTTGTGAGCCCCCCAGACAGTTTTTAAGTTGCTTGATTCAGTGTTTAGATATTTGATATTCATTTTATCAGACACGCCACCTTCCTATACAAACCCATTGTAACCATGATGGATTCCTCGAAAAACACCCGTTCTTGGTCCTGGTGACTGATATTGTCCATCTAATGCGTGAGGAGACCATGTCTTTTCAATGACCTTATTTTCAGCAAAAAAAAGAAATAAATGTAAAAAGTAATTGAAAAAACGCGGTCTCCTCACACATCAGTAGGGCATGTAATTTTCCAAGGGGCACACGGCCAAAGAGAGGGGCAACGACGGCCATGGCCGTCGTGAAATTCCTGCCCTGTGACCGACAAATCAATGCAACTACCGTATGTAGTGTAGTACAATCAAATGTTCTCATTGTCTTCATACAGTTTAACAGCACTCAACATTAATGGACTCAATTGTCAACAATATACGTATAAAAGATTTATATTAACAAAATGTGTTACATAGGTACAGGTTGATAAAAATTTTGATTTGGTTAAATTATACAACAGGGATCATAATATTATGAAAGTATTTATTTCCATAATAAACACATACAGTACATTTTAACGAACATAAAAAGTGCAATATGCATTCAAACTACAGCAAATGTACAGTAAAAAAAGTTACTGCATAATTAAATATAAAAAGAAAATGGTTACAAAAACTGTAAAGTAACCTATTGTGAGCCTTGTCACATCAGCGTGACAACGGCTGTAAATTTCATTGACGATATGAGCAAAAACATGACAGCTTTGATGAGCCCAGTGACACTCCACTGTCTCGCTTTAGTTTCTTTCAAAAAGGTGCAAACAAGGTGTTACAGCGTTTAAATACTGTATATGATTGACATTATGACTCACAAGTTTTATACAGCTTCAATGGTGTATCCAATTTGTTGAGACAGCCATAGAACTTTGGTCTTCCACATTTCAATGAGCACAAATGAGTTTTAAACCTTGGCAATGCTCGTGAACATAAAAATATAAGACATAGAAGATTCAGTATGGAATATTCTGGTTTTTGTTTTCTACACTATAAAATGTTCAGAATGCATAAGTCTGGGCGAAAAAAACAAAACGTAAATGTTTCACATTATTTGATTTGATGACCTAAAGTCTATGTCACCAGAGGTGCTCTCGCATTGTAAGATGATTTCAAGCCATGCAATGTGACCCTCACCCTGCCCTTCCCAATAACACAGTAGGGAATAATGAGGTCAATAACATTGTTCTCATGTTATATTGGAAAATAGCTTTTGTACTAGCATCCACTCATTACAAGCAGTGCAAACAAAAAGGAAAACCATACATACAAATGACCCCACCCCCACTCTTGTACGAGGAAGATAAAACCTTCTCTCTTCACTCTTATCCTGTCCAGTGTCCACCCAAAGACTCACATACACTATCGCATTCATGCATTATGAATAATTTAACATTATGGGTTTTAAATGTATTTCTGTAAAATTCCTATTTGCTTTTATATAGCTTATTGGTGAATTCAATAAGAGAACTGAATTGAAATTCTAAACCAGTGTTGATTTGAGAAAGAACTCTTATGCATGTACCATGAGGTAACCCTTTATTTTACAATCTACCACTCTACCATCTAGTAAGGTATTGTGTGGGAAACCAATTTACAAATACTTTGCTTTCCTCCACATTTCAACTCAAGTTCATCAATGTACCAGACAGGTAATGATAGTACCAGACCATAATTTGGTAAATACGAGGTCATAGTAAGAGCGTAAAAGACTGTAAAGTTAAGGGTTTTACCCCATCATAGTCCTTGCCTTACACACAGCTCTGTGCCTCTGCTCTCTCGGGTAAGGCACTTTAGTGTCCATGAATTAAACCAAGGTGGAGGTGAATTGATGGCTTACATACTTGACAGATACAGCAATATGACCCTCCTCACTGTAAGCAGCAGTATCAGAAACAAAGTGGCAAAGGAGGGTGTTGATGGGCACTATACTAAACTCTTCATAACAAAGGTTGGCATACGTTTTCTGCAGGCTCCTTTAGTCAACAAGCCAATGATATTGGCACACACATTTTTTTCATCCATTTCATGAGACAACTCTCCCCTTTCCAGAATCTGCCTGATCCCCTCCAAGTCACCAGAGGGAGGGTGGTGGGATAGGGGTGGAGGAGTGTACCTCCATCCTTCCTGTCAGCTTCTCGGCTCCTGGGCCGGTGCTCTCTCTGGGCTGTGCAGGTCCCTGCCAGGCCGAGGCTGGGCAGGGATGGTGTGGCAGTCCCAATCAAGGCCAGGGTCTGGCTCTGGGGACAGGGAGAGGAGCAGGAGAGTGCCTGCATCTGAGGAGCAGGCTGAACATATGTCCTCAGAAGAGAAGTTGAGGCTCCCCAGCTTGGCTAGTGAGTTGGAGCGTTTGAGTCTGGAGGGTAAAGTGAGGCCCGCTAGGCGCATGCGTGTCTCGATCTCTTGGGCCCTTTGATGCACTAAGCCGGGTTTCCCCCGCACGCTACGCAGGCTGTCACTGCTGGAGCTACGTGTCAGAGTGGAGCCATGAGGTGAGGAGGTGGGCGTCAGCAACCCAGACCCCATCACACCCAGCAAGGCCTCATTGGTAGGTGGCACCACCAGTGGCTCGAGGCGTAACTGGCACGGTGTGGAAGCTTTAGTGAAGTCGTCAGGTAAGACTGAGAACTCCTCTTCCTCATCGGTGTGAACAGAGCTATTCTTGGGCCTGCAACAGGAGTGAAAATGCTGAAAAGAGGGAAGGCTCTCCTGGGATGAACCTGATAGCCTCTCCAGTCTCTCTGCCCGGCGGCGTACAAGCCCAGACCTCTTTAGCTGCATTAGCATCTCCTGCTGCAGGCCAAGGTGGCATGTCAACACAGGCTTCTCTTCCTCCAGAGCCAAACTCATCAACTCAGGGAGAGCCTCTGAAGCTCCTGGAGACGGCAGAGTCTCCTTCTCACACTCCATTTCCAGACCATCACAACCATCCTCAGGTTCTGCTATGTGTGGCGAGTCTCCCAGCTGATCCTTTCGGTCAGCATCAGCTACGTCCATGGAAGGGGAGATGGCACAGTTGGCACAGTTGCACAGAGGGCTACAGGGTTTCAGCAGCTGCCCAGAGGAATGCAGGACATCTGGGGATGAGGTGGACGAGAGCGGGTATGAAGAACCAGGGGGCTCAATGGAAGCAGGGTCAGTGTTAAGGCAAAGTGTTGTGGCCAGAAGCGAAGGCCCTTCTTGCTGCCTCAACTGACAGTCCCAGCGAGCAAGCAGAGAGGGATCAACCAGCTGAGGGTTTGAAGAGGCAGTTTCCTAAACACACAGAGAAGAATGGAGCAGTGAAGTGAAATTCCTACAAACTGGAATACCACTACGGTTTCTCCGTGACTTGAAAAATGCTACAATGTGGATCTTTATCTACTTGCATAATCCAGCACCACATACTGCCCCTGCTGCCCAAAACTTACATTGAGGTTGTGCGGACTGCTCAAGTGGTTGTTATTGTTGCAGTTTTCATTCAGGGTTGCCAGGTCCATCCCGTTACTCTCTGTGTCAACCAATTCTTCCGCGTCATCACCGTCACCCCCGCCTCCTCCATCAGGCTGCATGAGTACCTCCATCTCAGCCTCCTCTTTCTGCACCTCCTCCTCATCCTCTTCCTCCACGGTGCTGAACTCCAGCCTCAGGCGCAGCTCCTCCAGGGGCTCTGGACCACGGCAGCAGGTCTGAGCAGCTGTGCCCTCCCCGGATGGAGCAAACTGGGCAGCCGGCGGGCCTTCCCGCCCCTCGAAGGCGTCATCTAGCAGGGCATCCCGCTCCACATCCTCGATTTCGATGAAGACCTTGTCCATGTTCAGGAGGGGAGGGCCACGCACGGGTGTCGATGGCTCGCTGTCCAGGGCCGTGTCAGAGAGCCGGCGGAAGTAATAGTTGTTGTAGGCGGGGTCTACCTCCAATGCAACCGTCCTGTGCGGGGTGAGGCATGCCGCCCCCTTGTCGGTCAGAGCTTCCTCGCAGCAGGGGGACATGCCTGGCTCTGGGGTGGGGTGGCCTGTCTCCTCCCCTACGCAACAATGCGTCATCCCCTGTTGCCCCTCCGTCATTTCACAGTCTGGGTCCGGACGCCATAGCTTGTTGTGACGCTGCTTACTGTGACACAGCAAAATGGAGAGGATGAGGGCAAGAGGCATTCAAATGAGAAAGACAACTAATGTATATACTTGATTATTCCAATAATCATTAATTATTATAATTTTATTATAATTATAATTCCAATAGAAGGAATGAGTTTACACACACACACACACACACACACACACACACACACACACACACACACACACACACACACACACACACACACACACACACACACACACACACACACACACACACACACACACACACACACACACACACACACACACACACACACACACACACACACACACACACACACACACACACAGTTTAGAGGGGTCTGTACCTGGCATCCAGGATGCCCTCGTACTCTGCTAGCTGTCTCATAAAGCTTGCATTTGGTCGTGTGATGCTCCTCTTCTCCTTAACAAAGTTGTAGGCCTTCTCTAGTGACCAGCCGAACTCTTTCATGGCATAGGCAATAACTGTGGAGGCAGACCGACTGACGCCCATCTTGCAGTGGACCAGACACTTGGAGTGGTTCTTCCTATTCAGGATAAATCAAAAATAACTCTGCCTTAACAAGTGGTTTATCCACCTGTTTCCTAGGCTTTTCACTTCCTGTGTGTGTTCCACTTCCTGTCAATTTGATCCAATGAAATCCAATGAAACTGGTCAGATGACTAATGATAGCCAATGAAATCCGACAGGAAGTGGAAAACACACAGCCTAGGAAACAGGTGAATAGATTAGCGCAATCGTCTGTGTAAAATGTGAATGAATACTGGACGACACTTGTCAAGACTACGGTCAAGATTACTAGCTACATTGAGGTAACCATAGTTGTAACCATAGTCTGTTTCTATGTCCTTCGTCAATAGAGGGGTAATATTTTCTATGATCCAGTCGTTTGCGAAGAAGGAACATAGGAAATGAGATTTCACTGATTTGGCAGTCAGCATAAAAGAATGGCATGTCTGACTCCGGTGATGACGAAGTGTTTCTAAAACATGCTTAACATGCAGTGACTTATTGACCTCTGTGGCGTTAACAAACTCACTTTGCTTTAACAATGAAGTTGTATGTGTCATTCCAGTGAGCCAGCAGGTCAGTGGCCTCCTCATCATAGACGCGTATGTTGTGATAACTGAATGTGCCTGGAAAGAAGTTGTCTATCTCCCTGGTGACATTGAGGATATAGCCCACCCTGGGGAGGAAAGATAGTGTTACTTGGACACTTTTCCATCAACATTCCTAGTTGAACAAAACACAGTGAAAGATGTTTTGAACAAGGTTGCTGTATCTTAGCGCCTCTGTAATTGCAAAATAATTACCCCGTCTCTTGTAGCTCTTCCAGATTGGAGGCATTCCATTCTGATCCCTGCCAACAAATGACATGAAAGTACTGTTTATACTCTGTTTTCACCCACTCTGTATAATTGTTCTCTTCTCATAAAATAAAAGGTTCACAAGCAACATTAGTCAGACACCGGACATTCACTGAGCTGACCAGGACAAGAGACCAATACCTTTCACAGTAAACCATAGTGTGACTAAATGCTTCAGCAGATGTAGGAAGTGACATGAGGCATCTTACCAAGTACAAATGGTCAAAAATGAGTGTGGCCTTGTCCATCTGACCCAGGATCAGTAGCATCTCGTTGTCGATGAACTCTTTGTACTCATTCAGGTTACAGTTCATGTGCTTCTCCAGCTCTGTACGGATCTGGGAAAAGCATTAGATCGCAGACGCTGTTATTTTAGAGCCTCAAAAAGTAATACTCTTACAAGACCAGCTGTTAATACATGTCCTTGTCTATTCACAGCTTCAGCCATATAACGTACATGAACAGACCATTCAAATCAATCTGTGCTTTAAAATGCATTAAAACTTCAATGATAATAAGGTACCTTTGGCATAAAATAAAGGAATAAAAAAGTTCAGTGTTTAATTACTTATCGAGCAAGTTTCAAGTCTCTGCAAGATCATTTTCATACCGTACTGAAATAAATGGTTTCCCTGACAATCTAACAAACAGTGGATTTGGAAAGTGATCAGCAGTGATCTCAAGTATACCGTGTGTCAGTCAATGGCCAGACCGCCAGAAAAAGAAATAGGACAAATGCATTATGTTTTGGTTTCCGGGTGGTGCTCAAAATAATGAACATGTAACTTCACAATTCCATAAAGTGAAAAAATACTTCAAGTGGGTTAACCATCAACAAACTAGCCATTCAATGTGTTTAAATTGATCCAACAATTGATTGAAACAACAACACCACAGACAAAAGTTAAATGGAGTTATACTCCTGAATAGGTTCTCTTTTCACCTGTTTGGAGGTGACATTCTCCAGATCCTGGCACATCATGAGGCTTCTGAGTTTGGCTTTGACAAGGCACTCTGTCCTCTCTCGTTCTGAAGGCCTACCAAAGATAACAAGTCTTGTTAGAGACCTACAATTAAACAGCATTCACACAAACATGGCTACTATAAATCAGTACATGGGCTTCTGTATGAGTGAATCATATACTCTTCTCCAGAGCCAATTTACGTTAACTGACCCAACAAATATGGTTGGCGAGTCAGGCCGAGTGGTCTCCAAATCCTTCATGGCATTCCACTCGTTGATAGAGCTCTGCTCTGAAGCAATGCAGCTCTCATAGTAGCCTATCCAGGTGAGGGCCATCCCCCCCGGGAAGTAGTTGTACCTGCGGGACACCTCGCACGCCTTGTGCAGGACCTGCAACGCTGACCTACATTGAGATTGTATGTAAAAAATAATGGTCAGAGTCGATACGTTTATAGTTCATGATAGTGGCTCAGATTGCTTAGAAGAAAATTGATAATCCAAAATTTACATTGCAAATTTACGTCACACTTTTAGCAAACTTTTAGCACCACGTGAACAAAAGCAGATTCTGAAATGTTTTTTGGAAATTTTAATTGATGTTACAATTTGAATTAGTAAGAAGATCCAATAGGTAGTGGTACAGTATGCTTTCGAGACCTTACCACCGTGTTTGTTTTTGCACATGTAAGAAACAACAATGGTAACACTTTACCAATCATTGTAAACGGGCGGAAAAAAACATTGGGTCAGGTTTTGTCATTTTATTATTGACAGAATCCAATGTAAGTCAATCGGGAGAATATTTTGTATTATTATTATTATTTTTATCTATGGAGCAACTATTTGAGATATCGCAGCAATATTTGCAGTTACATCATGGCTAGGTAACTCACACAACCAAAACGGAACTCCCTCTTTCATTGGTGTGTCGCCAAGGTTGCGCCTAAACCCTAACATTTTACTGCACAAAAACTATACCTAAACTTAACCTTAACCTCACAAACACTATACCTAACCCTAACCTTAACCTCACAGAAATTATGCCTAAATCTAACCTCAAAACCCTGTCTACCTGGGCCAAACACCGGGAAAAGAGACTCTCCCCAACCAAAACCTCTACCAAAGCTTAAAGTCTATGCATACTTGTACCAGCAGGTGGCAGAATGAGTCTGCACTGCCTCAACTGACTGGTCTTTAGAAGTGTTGTGGTGCAAATGCCTGTCATGTGCAGTCAGAAGATTTATTGTCACGTGTGACTGATTTATTACCCAGTATAATTTGTACGCTGCCACAGTGGCTCCATAGGTTGATTGTTACTCACCACATTGCCTGTACTGACACCGGTTTGAAGACATGAGTCCGACCTGCTGTGTTCACTGTAAACCCCCTGGGGAGAAAATAAAACAGACGATCATTCCCTGGAGCACAATAGGTCTACTACATGACAACGTTAGCTTGAACTATTATAAAAGAACATAAAATATAATCTGTATCTTCATATTTCAGTATATTCACACTAGGTCTCGTGTCTGTGTCCTGACAGTAGGAGGTTAGGGTGACAGAGGGAACTTACCCATCTCCGTCCAGATGAATCTTTGTATCACTCCACAGAGGCAGCACCATGCCTATGGAACAGCTTTTGCTGACCAAAAAAATGGCAAATTAATACAAAACATCTGTGTTTCTCTGAAATTGCTCAATTGCAATGAGAAAGACACATTTACAAAAGTAGGCTATAGTGGAAACCTACCCAGAATTTAAAGGTAGGGTAAGTGATTTTCTTCAAAATAAGTGTTAAATAGCTCTATATTCTGATAGTACTCATTGCTATAGAGTGTTTATTCAGTAAAAGGAGTCTCCTTGTCTCTCCAGCTCTTTATAAAACAGAAAATGCATTTTCGTTTCAGTTTCAGTTTCATTTCCAATTTTATCCAATCAGGATAGAGAACTCAATCAGGATATAGATTAAACAAGTGAAATTGGAAGTGATGACACTAAGAAATGAGCAGGCAAATTTGGAACTGGAACACTATAAAAAATGAAGCTTAAAAATGGGTACTTTCTCCTGATTGGCTGAGATTTTGACACCTACCGGAAAATGTATTTTCTGTTTATTAAAGAGCTGGGGAGACTCCTGTTACGGAACAAACACTCTATAGCAATGATTACTATCAGAACATAGTGCTTTAACCTTTTAACAAAATACTTTTTGTTTTAACCAAAACATATCACTTACCCTACCTTTAAGTTTAGAAATATCTACAGGCTATGATATTCATATGGTCTGGGAAAGCCCAGGAAATATTTTTGAACATGAACACATTTCTGCAAAAACTAGAAATCAGAGAGGTCATATGCAAACCTGGGACAAATGTGGCACTAAACTTGCAATGTGATCATGCGTAATTTTGCAACTGCTCCACTGGGGATGAATTATAAACGATGGAACAACTCCCTAGGACCTAGCAGGGAATTTCCTTTGACTAAGTGATAACAATGCGACGGAACAAAGTTCACCTGGGTATAAAACCTCAAACAAATACACTGTTGGATCATGTCCAAATTTGATACCACGCAATGTCTGAACTGTGAGTCTAAGATGACGAGTGCGCTCAATCACAAATATGTTTTAAAAATACAATTACAGCTTCATTGTCTAGTTCAGTAGAGTGTAGAGACAGCGGTTGTATCCAAATAAACCTGAGGACTTTGCAATAACGTGGACAGCGCACAAGACAGTTCAAATCACACAGCAATGCACTGAGTGCTCATTTAACACTCTGGAGAGTACAAAAGAAATGCACCACGGCTAAGTGATTGAGAATCACATGTATTAATTTGTTTTTTCAATATTAGTCCCCTTGAACAGATATTTGCTTTTTTGGCAAGCAGGGCAGGTGAATTCCTGTACCGGTTGTATGTTCATACCTGTCCTTGTTGGTGAAGTCCATTCCCAGCAGGATGTTTTCCTCCGTGTCCTGTCGCCCACTGGTGTAAACCACCACCATGTAGCGCACGCGGTCTGACCACGCACTCTCCAACCGCACTGCCTGGATGCAAGGTAGTCCACATGTTACATGCCAGTGTACCACTGCACTGATTGTAAGTGTATATAACGGTATATTGATACCATCCCTATCAGTTGTGTCAGATGCAAAAACATGTGACAATATAGCATCAAATAACAACAATCCACTTCTCTCAGCTAAATGCATGGAGTTCATTCAAACAAAGCAACTTTCAAGTGCCCTCACAGACAGCTGAATATCCTGGTCATATTGTATGCACATGTATTTCCCTCTTGATTGTGCAAAGGTACTATAGCATAGTGTGGCAATTAAGTCCTCAAATGTGAGCATCCTGGTGGATAACATAACCCTTACGAACACTAAACTAACACACATTGTTTAACACATATCCATGGAAACATTGGGTAATGCTCTCCTCTGTGTGTTCAAACATGTCTTCATGAGCTAATAATTATAGCGAGCAAATGAGAGTCTTAAGTACACAATAAAATGCATTCAGAAAGTTTGCCATGCCAGGGTGCCAGATTGTTACTCACTGACCTTGATTCTGTGTGTGTGTGTGTGCGCGTGTGTGTGTATGTGTCATCTCTCACCAGTTTGATTCTGTCTTCGGAACGAAGAATGTTTATCATCACTTGCAGGTGCTGAGGTAAGTCGCCTGTTGAGAGACAAACAAACAGATCCATGACAACAGCTGTGTGGCGATTCAATATCATCTCACAACATTGTTTTATGTGATTATAAAACTGTGTAGTCATATTGCCAATTAATCTGAACTTCAAACCAAATGAGATCCAGCCCATATTACTGGGATATTTTATGTGAGAATATTAACTGCTGAATGGCAAGGCATTTGAGGAGTTGGTGTAATGTAACGCTCTGCTCTAATCTGGCTGACAATGTGTGACATTAGAGTGCTCCCTGGTGTTAAAGTCAAACTACTCCAGATCTGCACTGGTCTGTGCATGGACAGTGGGCACTGGGTACATGTTATCTTGCAGTCAAATGACATGGTTAACCATGAAACTACAACAAAACACTTCCTCCTGTGTTCTGTTGGCAGTTCTTGGTGTCTTCTGTGGAGGTAAATTAGCCCAGAAAAATGGGGTGAGAACATGGGCTGTGGATTACGGTAACATGACATCTCCTACAACTGCAGTGGTATTCAGCTATAGACTCAGAGAGGGAGCCAAGTATGCTTCAGTGTGTCACAACAGGTAAGAATGAATGCCCTCCTAGGTGGTTTTAATTACCGCTTTCAGCACAGTGCACAACATGCCAGGCCATCTACCTGGACATGCTCCCTTCTGCACCCAATGACAGTGGTAGTATTCAGGCATACATTTAAGGTTTCTCATAGTATTCATTAATACATTTAAGGTTTCTCATAGTATTCATTAATACATTTAAGGGATTTATTCTGGAAATATTTCAGTTTCACAATTTTCTGAAGTCTGTGCACATTCACAAAATGCAAAAAGAAAAAAAAAAACATAATTTAACTATCAGCATCAGGGACTTCACAATGTTCTCATTGACAGCAACAGGAGCACTATCAATGAGGCAGACATGATATAAGTGCTCTCCTTACTGTTGGCAGAGTTGCACGTGCTAGATTGATTTATCCTGTTAGAATACGCTTGGAGTTGGATTTTAATGCAATGTATGGGACCCCACTTTAAGTACAGTGATACTATTATGCGTTGATAGCATTTCATTAACCATTCCATGAACACCGGTTCATATGACCCTCAACTACAACCCTTCAGTTGTTTTCAAACCGTTTCCAATCCCAGATCCCAAGTAGGTCAGACTGAAAAACAGTCTTAACCCCATCATGTAAGTAAGTGTGGATCGGAGTGTGTTCCAATGAACCACAACAATGCTTGTCAAAATATTTTAAAGCACTTGAGTGCATACAGGGGTTTAGCTCAAATAGCTATACCTAATTTGGCAGCCAAGTTGGCATCTGTTCTGGATAACAACAGCTGGAGGCCATAGGTGTTCTTCCCAGCCAGTCGAGCTCAGAGGCAGTCTGCCTGCCTTACCCAGAAACATACGTCTACTCTATACAGACACATATCTGTTAAGGACGTCTGAAGGCACTGACAAGAGTCTTTAAGTGCAGGGCCCAAACATTGTGTGGACAGTCCAGGGATAGGCATGTTCACAGTCATTTGCCTTTTCATAATCTACCCATGATTTGGCTTATTGGTTTCAATGCTGTGTGGATGAATTTCCAAGTTTGGCCGTTTGTAAAAGCACAATTTTCCATAGTTTGTTGAGAAATGCAAAGGATGCATTTGCAGAACACCAATCATGTTCATACCGAGCCATGCTTTGTGTGACACAAACACGGAGACACATACATGGACTAGACCCCAGCGGGGTCTAGTCCATGTATGTTACAGTACATCTGCTATCAATTGGCCTTAAGGCCAGTTGAGTCTGTGGTTTTTACTGATTGCAAGAACATTAGCATTGAATTTCAGCTTTGAAATAAATTATTCTTATGACGTATGTATGAACTAGTTAGTATTTGCTATGGGCGATACCCAGTGACAAGACAGAGCTTGTAATCCATAATGTCACACCAATGAACAAATCTGCTGGGAAACAGGGAAGAGACAGAGGTAAAGTGGGCTGATTTTCTCAGGACCAGGGCATATTTATTTCCTCTCTGGGAAGTGGGAACGGACAACTACTGTGTCATACAGGGTTCACTTTAATGTGCAAACATATTCACAGATTCATAAGAGTCAGTGACTCAATTGCAATCAATGTAATAGCTTCAAGATCTACAATCGCATGACCCAAATGGACCGGTAAGGGTCAAAGGGACCGGCAATTTAGTTCCATGGCATGGACTCATGGATTTTGACACTCTCCGAGTTGAATTACACTGAGGGTTTTGCTGTGTAGAGTTGCTAATCTGAGATTTAACTTGTGGGGTCTAAAGTCATAAGGGCTGTCATGGAGCAAAACATGTAAAAAGCAAGCTGTGTCCTTACAAACGTAAATACGCAGTAATTTACAAACTACAACACAGAGAAGACAACTTTCTTGACTAAAGGCCACAGTGACTGCTGGTAAATTCCCCAAATGCTTTCCCTGCCAACTAGGTTTGTAGAATAAAGTAGGCCAGGGCCTCCAAATTGGTTGGTTACCTGCCAAAGTGGCTAGTAAAAAGAAAGACAAACTTGCCAGCAGGTGTCAAAGACTTACAGTAGGAGGATTTGGCTGGTGGCTGGCATACAGATTTCCCAACATGCCACTAGATAAATCAGACCAGCCCTGTGTGTTTGAAACATTTATCAGTAGCTTTGAAAATGACCTCCGATAACCAGACCTAGGCCAGGTGAGACCTCTGATTACCAGACCTAGGCCAGGTGATTTCCCAAAGCCAGCATGTACTTTCTCTATATATTTAACAATATGTGTAATCACTTGAAGTAGACTGCAGCCTGCATAGTACCTTTAATGTCCTTTTGTTTAACCCATTTAAAATTTAAATGTCTTTAACAAGAGGACAGTGACGCAAACTTCTCCAACCGCCAACTAAATTATCTTAAACAATTAAAACAACAAACACAAATTTTACACAAGTGGACAAACATTCATTCACACGCTGTAAGTTATATGAACTGTATGAGGAGTTTACCCATTACTGGGGCTCCAGTCATCAGTGTTCTTTATCTGTTTGTCATTTCTAAAGGTTGCTCTTTACACCACAACTAACTTCACCACATGGTGTATACATCCCTTCCTTCTACTACAGTCTATTCACTAGATTCACATTAACGCTATCATACAATAGATGGTGGATGGACATGGACAGAAACACTGATGTCCTCTCTTTATTGTGAAAATAAAGTGTGCCCACAGTTGTACCGTGCACAGCACTTGCTTGCTAATCTGCTTAATCTACAAGACTGGAGCGTGCTTAACAACCAGGCACCTTTCCTCCAACTCCACTCAGGAGCAAACATCTGAACATAAGAACTATCAAACAAACACACTACATACAGTGAAACATCTGAAATTAGGAAGTTAATTGACCATTTTCACTCAGCATATTGCTCTTACTTCATAGTCTGTCCAAGAGACAAACTAGATGCCGTTGTGACTCAACCATGAAGTAAGAGCAACTTGTCTACTGTGTGGCAATGGTTTATGAGCTAAAAAATACTGCTTTTAGGGGGCACGGTGGCGCAGTCGGTAGCGCTGTCGCCTCACAGCTAGAAGGTCCTGGGTTCGATTCCCGCAGGGGACGCTGTGGGCGCTGGGGGTGTGTTCTCTCCTCCGCGTCATCAGTGCCCATACCCTAGGTGGGGTTGGCGAAAGGGCCTTTCTGTGTGGAGTTTGCATGTTCTCCCCGTGTCTCCTAGGGTAGGTACCCTCACAAAAACATGCAGTAATCCTGGTCACTATACTGCCTCCCCCTGGCCAGCCGGGGCGCCTGATGGAGGGGAAGGGAACTGGTTGGAATAACGTGTTCCTTCCACGCGCTACGTCCTACCAGGGAAACTCTCCCCTGTCAGGTGACAAGAAGGTCAGTTGGCTCTCATGCATTGAAGGAGGCATGAGCTCGGCCCTGGCCTCCCTAGGTTGGCAGAGGGAAGGTAGTGCCCAGGATTACATAGACAATTGGCACTGGGTGTAAAAAATAGGGTTACAAAATCGTGGGATAAAAAAAAAAAAAAAAAAAAAAAAAAAATACTGCTTCAGTAGCAAGTGTATTCATAGCGGTTTGCCTACCAGTGTCAACTTCAGCTGGGACTTGATAGTGTCATGCCTTGTGGTTCTTACCTGCATGTTTGTGGTGGGGATGTACTTTCTGGCCCTGAGCACAGCTTCCCTGCAGAAAGAGTGCAGCCCCCTTCACCATGAAGAAGCTCTCGCTTAGGCTGTGAAACAAACAGGAGACAGGGGGCGGGCGTTATACTATAGTAACAGTACTCTCCATCAGACACTGTGCTGCAGGGCCTCAGCACTGCACATCGGCTCTAAATGGGACTGCGTTCCACCTGTTTATTAGAAGCATCACTCCATCTACTTTTCAGCGTGCACCGAGTGGTAGCTGAGAAGTGAGACAAATGGCATTCTGTTTCAATACGGAGGTGCAGTACCAAATATTAAAGCAATGAGATGAGGATAAATCATGGATGTCTGCTGCCGGTACATTACCACGACAGCCAACTGGGGAAAGCCCAGTTGTCAGCCACCATAGAGAGGGAGGCCTATGGTTCTGCAGCAGTGATAAATCAGGCTTCAGCCCGAATGCTTATCTGGCCTTTTTTGTGCTGCATGAGCTGCATTCTGATTTGATTTGTCGAGTCTGCTGCTGGATGGGCCCTAATGGGAAACAGACCTAAATAATTGACCCAACTGCAGTTGTTTGTGATACCAAATGTTTCTAATGGCTGATACATCTGTCTTTTGCATAGTAAAATCTGAAGTGTTAATTGAACTCTGAGATGTTAAAACTGTGTGCCTTCACACCTGCCTTCGTAAATAAAATCCTCTCAGGTTTCTTATGCTTCTGGGAAATCTGCAGATGACAACAGCAGAAGAGACTACAGTGAAAGTGGGACTGAGGTCCTGCCCTTGAGCTTACATCAATTATTCCGTTTGACTGTTCTTACAAAGTCACTACATCGGCACGCTCGTAAATCTACCTGGCTGGCAGCAGGGTGGAACACACTCGTAGTATTGTGTGTTCAATCTGGCAAAGCAAGACATCATAAAAATAAAAGCACAGGTGTGACGACAGATTGAAACATAACAAAATCCCAACCAGAAACACAAACAGTACTGCGTGCCAGCAAATCCCAGGTCTTAACAGATGTATCTGGGTGACTTTTTATATCAATAGTTACATTTTTAGACCGAATGAGACCGAATGAGATGTGTTCTCAAAACGACCTCTCTCTGGCCACACTTCCATTGTCTAGTATAGCAGACCGGGACTGGACCAAATAGAGAACAACAGTCCCCGTCTTGTGCTTCTCACACTAAACTCCCCCCCAATCCCACTGGAAAGATACAAAGTTCTCTAGTGACCATAACACCATATGTAGCCACTCAGGTAGTGTTTGTCTCACATTTGGCTACTTTTCTGTCTATTCTCTCTCCGCAAGAGAATTATGAAGCTGTGAGGTGCCTACTCTGTCAGGGGATGATGGATATTATGAGGCAAGAGCTGCAGTAGCAAGAGAAAAACATAGGCTAGAGAATATAAACTCAGCTAAACACAGTGTTGCGTGCAAACACCAACTGGTCACAATGCAACCTACTTCATCTGGCAGACCAGCAATGGATTCAGTGGACTTAAATGATACATGATAAGCTA
This sequence comes from Gymnoscopelus braueri, assembly GCF_963280865.1. Classification (NCBI taxonomy): domain Eukaryota; kingdom Metazoa; phylum Chordata; class Actinopteri; order Myctophiformes; family Myctophidae; genus Gymnoscopelus; species Gymnoscopelus braueri. Next base: position 31,247,616 of record NC_137608.1, read on the forward strand.
TCAGTGCAAACAATTCATTCTTTTGACAGCTGAGGATATGTGAAACTTGCATTTCTCCTGGGGTGTAAATCAAAATCTGTGGCCACCACTCTGAAGGCCATACTCAGACAGCCTAATTAAATAGCCTCAGCTCTGGTGTCTCTCACCCTCCAGCACCCTGCTATCAGCCTCTCCACAAACGCTACAGCTAAAAATACATCTGGTATCAAGGCAAACAAAGACTGACAGAAAGGCTTGCCAGAGAGCCGCAATGATTCCACATGATTATAACCTACAGTACCTACAGTCCAAAGACATTCAGCACAGGCTCTTTGCCATTGATGGCAAAAAAAAGACATCAGGTTATACAGAAGAATGGGGTAGGAAGGCAACACCGTGTCCCAAGCATCGTATCCCTTTCAATCACAATAGTTTTTTGGGGATGATAGCTTATCCTTCTGACTGTAGTTCAATATCTCAAAAGAACTCAAGGACGTAAGTTACTGATCCAGTTCACTGGTCTGATACAACACTACAGCTCTAAGTACTTCTGAAGCTTACGGTGTAAATGCCAAGAAACGTCAAATCATAAGCAGATATTTACTACTCTTGCACTAAAGTAAGTCATTCGAAGGACACTTTGAACAAGTTTAACTGTAAAAACTGCAAAAAAAGAAAGGTTTAACAGTGGCTTGGCTTTCAGAATCATAAAGAAATAAGCTTAATAATGGTACTAGGCATAAGGTTACTTAAGATTCAGATCGACTGTTCTCACGTTTCATCTGTAAAGGACCTATTTAACGGTTTCCCAAGCCACTGGAGTGACTTCTGTGCGCTGAACTCACATGCGGCGTATCTCGCGCTGGTTCAACACAGCATTCTCCACAAAATAGGGCAGCATCTTCATCACAGCCTCCTGAGGTGACTCTACAACCAGATGCATCCTGTTGTTGACCCGGGCGAACCCGCAGCTCTCTCCACTATTGAGCTACCTCCTCTCCAGCAGCTCCGAGAATTAGTAATGGAGTGTAATATGTAGATACAATGTGCCAGGTCTCATCCCGCACTTCTGAGTGACAGACAGTTCAAGCTGAGGAGTCTGCACTCATCGGCGTTGATCAGTGCATAAGCGCTGCCTATTCATATGTCAATCCCTCTGTCCGCCTCTGCTTCTTCATCTGCGAGTAGACTTATAAGAAAAAGCTTTGTCAGGCTCCTGCCTGGAGGGAGTTGCTGCAGTCTCCACCCGTTGCCTGAGGCTGAGAGGGCTGTGCTTGCCGTCTCCTTCCCTTACTACTTTCTCCCTCTCTCTTTCGCGCGTGCGCACACACGCGCACGTTTCCTATTCCACTCCTATTCCATGAGCATGAACTCTGTGATTGTTTACCATACTCCATCAGATCTGATGCAGACACCAAACAATGTCCTACTTTTCAGATTTAAGTAGTGAGAGGTTCCCAATTTAGCTGTGTGAAACATGTCCAGACCCAGGACCTTGCAATGCTTTATCCAACAGACACCAGCTCTACAGAACATTAAAGAATGCCCCTTTTCTCTCCTTTAGCCTGGCACCACAAGCAACACCCACTTTCTAAACTGCAAAAGACAAATAGGAAACAAGAGGAGTTTTGGCACAAACCCTTCAAATGGGATATCTTGATCTTTTTAGTGTGGACTTTAGAGCTGCATACCAACCCAAGAATCAACTGACTCCCAGGCAGCACTACCAGGGAGCTTCCCACATGAGCCAAGCATGAGTGGAGCGGACTGGATGAACTGGCAATGGGTTCTCTCCAAATCTCATTACATTCAGGCTTATAGGGGAGGGATTCCCTTGCTGGCGCTATCATACAAGTGGCCGGTGGTGCCTGTCACTCCAGTGTGCCTCACACTGACCACAATGTGTGACATTGACAGAAGGTGCAATGATAATATAGGGAGAACATATTTCTTAACACCCCTGGCTGAAGTCTGATGGAGTAGCCTTACAACAATCATTGTTCTTTATAGTGGTAAATACCGAGGGGGAGATTCACTGAACTCAGGGAAAGAATGTAACATAATCATGTGAAGGCTAACCTAAAGACTTGTTTAAAGGTTAGCTCACAAATGGGTCCCTGTTACAGTGTAAGGTATGCCTTAAGACAGTGGACAACAGTCTGTCATAGACCCCTATCACCCCACTTTCTTGTCTCTCTTGCATTGGGAGAATTTGCAGACAGTGGACACTGGTGAGAGCAATGGCTACGTGACAAGGTAGATAACACAAGACCATCCTAACTTGTCAACAGGACGAAATGGTCAATAGCTTACAATTATAATATCATTGTGTGAGCTGTATGTACGGCAATAGGATTCGGCTTGCTACAGGTAGCGCCTCTATACAGTAAGACCAGATTCAGGAGCAGTAGAGAGGAATGGAGGCTGGGTTACAGCTAATTTAACTGTCATACGTCACCACGCTTTGAGATGAAAATCAGTTTTGTAAGCCAGCGGTTATTACTAGGGCAGAGGAGTAGCAGGAGTCATCTTAGCCACTGCTCTGAGTCACCAGGTGTATGAGAGAGGTGCAGCGGATTACACAAACTTCACTACAAAGAGGCTACACAGAGGCAGTCACCAGGCTAGTTTATTATTACGCTTTCTCTGTGATCTGCACATACTAGCAGTACAATGGAAGAGAAGCAGTTTCTTGTGGCTGGCTGTTGCATAATGTTGCCGCTTTCTCACTGACTCCATTGAAAAGTGCAGGGGGAGGGTTAAGCTGAGCACACTGTACATGGAGTAAGAACTCTCCTCAGGTGTTAGGGGCGGGGGGCAGCACAGGATACAAATGACATCAGCACGTTCTAAAGAAATGATAACCTACAGGCCCAGTTCTACTCCAGTTCCTTTGTGGCTTGTGCAATTCTTTTTCGACCGGTCTACACTCTACACACAAGCACAGTAGCACACCACTGATACAAACCACCACACACACAAACAACCTTGCACGCACATGCAGACACACCAGTCCATTTTCATGATGATCATTAGCAGTTCTGAAGTGTGCCTTTTGAGTAAACAAGTATGGGTTACATAAAGTTCAAAAGTTATTCATTATGATACCCCCACATGACAAAACATGGTTGAGGGGTGCTTCTTTGGACCCCCTCTTCTCACATTTTAAAGCTCTCTAAAGCGTTCACATGGGCATGCCCACACACATGCACACAGCAAGAACACACGCACGCACACACAAAATTCAAGAGGGATACAGCAAGTGCAAACGCACCCCTCAGCATTCATATAGCTGTCAACCTAATATATAGTATATACAACAGGCAAATTCTGCCCCTCTCAAAATAAAAACTACAAATTAATAACTAATGAAAAATGATATAAGCTGTGCTTGTACTAGCTGTGTCATTGCATAATAGTGTCAGTAACCTCCAGAAACTGGAGCAATATAGAGGCAAGACAGGCCCCAACTCATAACGCATAGATCTTTACTCCATCCATGCAAAGCACATTGGTTAGATAAACTGAAATCTTAATAGCTTTGCCTGCATTTTATTTCAAGGTCACGACAATGCTTTTAGCCTGGGTCATCGGCTTTCTCACAGCACCCTCTACTCCTGAAACTGTGTGAAGCCTTTAATCAGTAAAGTTCAGATGATAATGCACAGCAGCTGATCCCAATGACTTTCAGACCAATTACGGAAAATAATTGAAACTAGGCTCTCTTAATATATGTGAGTGAAAACAAAGTAGAATGTTGTAATAGATTGCAGCTTGTGAGCACAATTTCCAGGCTGCTTTTATGTGTTCCAAGTGCTACACAACATTCTAGTTAGTGTAATTTAATTTTCATTATGGTCCATGAGAGGAATTGTTCAAGATGTAGCCCACAATACCCTTTATTCCCTAAGATGTGTCTGAATGCCCAGATACAGAAGGGGACAGCCTTTAGCTGATAATCCTAACCACAGCAACTTGAACATCATAATCAATATCTACCTATGCCACCTCACCACTTCCTGTGATTGCTGATAGTTACCAGTATTACATTGCCATCTTTGATACCACAGGCTGGCCAGTTCCTCCTGTATTTGTTGTTATCCACAGTAGGGCAGGAAGCTGTGACCTGTTTTCAGGCATCCTGTTTTCAGCAGCGACAGAAAGACTATAATGTCAGATCCACACAAAAGACATAGGGACAAAAGGGTCTAAAGAGAGACTTTCTCTGTCATACAGCCTGCACCATAACAACAAGACAGCTTGACAAGCAAATATCTGACGCTAATGAAGCAGTAAAGGTCTGCTGCGTTGTTGTCCCAAATAGTTGAACATTTGTTGGATTGATCTGAAATAAACACGCTTATAATATTCAGAGAAGAAAAAATCTATTTCTTCAGAAAAATGCTCTTAAATTTTGTAGCATCAGAGTTATAACAATGAGAAATGTAATTATTCCAATGAGGAAATGCTGTTGGTCAAGTTCTTGACAGATCTTGACAAAAAACAGAAGATCGCCACTGATTCATTCACACAAACACAAATAATATTCCATGTGTTAATGACATGTAAGAGACATACAGCGTGGACTGACTTTCACTGTTTAGCCACAATTCAAAAGTGTGCTCCTCAGAGCGCAGATCCCCGCCAGGCCGGGATGCCTACCCAGGGCCTGAAAAATTTGGAAGCCAGTCATAGCCAATTGGAATGGAATCTGCTAAATATACATCTTGAAAATATAAATAAAGATACATCTTGCTCACATGACTCCAGAAATAATATGTGTGCGTTTTGTAGGAGTAGTAGCAAAAAGTGTAATTGGAAGAAAACACAAAATGGCCGAAAATCTTGTCAGGTGGAAATGGGCGTGGCCTATGTGGTGAGTTGCATCCTGATCCAAGGAAAAACGATTTTGATTGTACGACCTACAGTTCAAGAGTTATAGGCCAAAACATTTGAACATTTTTGGGTAGAGGTTCTTCCTAGGCCTTCTGGGAGTGTGCGTGCAAAGTTTCACACCGATTAGTCCAACGGTGTCAGCGATGAGCTGTTCACAGACAGACAGACAGACGGACAGCCTCACAGGGGTGAAAACATAATTTTCAGGAGGCCGTTCCGGCTTCCTGACGGGGATAATAATGCATATATTGGTCTATACTAATAATGCATATACTGGTTCTCAACGTGGGGTCTGTGAACCACCAGGGGCCTAAATGGACCTTCTGTCTGTACACTCAAGAGTTAAATTAACACTGAGAATTTTACAGAGCAGATTTGGGATCCCTGAGATAAAAAAATAATAAATGGTATCAAATGAGAGTCCGTGGCCGAATACAAATCAAACTGGGGGGTCCTTGAAATATAAAAGGTTGAGAATCACTGTACTATCCCATACATGCATTTCCTCCCACCGTCTGTCTAGGCTATGGCACTGCAACTTCAAATCCCATAGTCCACAAATACAAATCCGATAATCTATGACGAAAATTCTAATCTTACAAAGTAAATGTCTGTATGTCCGTCTGTTGTTCACGTATCTCGAGAACGGTCCAACCAACCAACTTCAAACTCGGCGCACACGTCGTCGATGACCCGAGGGACATTTATCTGCCCGGGGTCGAGTCGTCAAATAGGCGGTTGACCAGAACCGCCGTTCTGACCGATATGCCTACATATAGGCTTAACCCATATATGGTTATGCGCATATTTGGGACCAACCGACTTCAAACTCGGCACACGCATCAGCGAGGACTCGAGGGAGTGCAGTGCCCGCTGTCGAGTTGTTCGGAAAGGTGGTTGTCCAGAACCGCGATCCGACCGTCCAAATAACGGAATACTGGTTATATGCAAACTATTTAACTTGATTAGTTAGTTAGTTAGTTTATTTATTTCGGTCATGATTTACAAAAACATAACAGTGTTTTTGTGATTCATCCCACAATGGTTATTGTCTACTCTTATTTTTTCAAACATTAATGTGGGGTGATATGATGGCAATATTGTGTGCATATACAATATATTTAAATGAGAATAGGCATGCAGCATAAATCTAGGCTTCTAAAAGTTGTAAATCAGTTGTTCTTGGTCAGTCAAGTATTGTAAAGTAGTTCTAAAGAATAAATTAGGCATAAACTGATCTTACACCGTTTAAATTAAAACATTTTTTTAAACATGCTTGTTTGACTGGTGACAATAACATGTTATCTAATTAGCTCAAGGGAATTCATTACTCTCCCACACAGACACATAATGATGCATTACACTGGATTCAGTCAACAGCAAATATTACTTGCCTGTTATCCGACGTCATTTTGTCAAATGAAACTTGAGGGAAAAGGCTTAGTTAAACTTACCTCAGATTTATTCGCCGTTCATCATCACTCCCCAAATCCTGAAATACAGACAAGAAGGAAACATATCACATATTAAATATTACAATAATACATTTACAATGACATTGTTAGAAAATACAGTGGATAAAGGAATACTTCACCCCCAAATCGTAGTATTTATTTATACTTATTTTCTATTATATTATTATGTTACCACAATTCTGCAGAACAAGTCTCGCCAACCTACTGCTTGTACTTGTATAAGTTAGAGACAAAAACAATCCTTATTGATTCTTGAGAATTTGAAAAAATAGGGGTCAATCCTATCCTATAATCCGCAGAGTAGAAAGTCAGTCGCATCAACGGATCTCCAAAAAATATTGATAACTCTGCAAATCCCCATAAATAGAGTACCCTGATTTCATCAATATCACGTCAGTAGACAGGCCTGGACTCCTTATTTGGGCATGCCCGACAAAGAACTCCCTTCTATGGGCATAAAAGGGAAACGGACGAACAGACGGGTACAACGGGTATTGCATTACCAGGCTGGGTAAGCATTCCCAACTTACTAATTTGTAATTTGTTCCCGACTTGCATCATTCCTGACTTGTGGGGTCCTCGAGTAAAAACATAAAAACTTTATCAAACATTTGTTTATAAACTCCAAAACAATGCTCACAGTGTAATCCCAACCAAGTATCTTGTAACCAGTCTGTGTCCTCAGTATTTACAAAATATCACTATTTCACTGAAACTTTATTGTTGAAAAGAAAGAACAAATGATGCACACGCCTGGGAGCACGCATGCGTGTGAACTGAGCTCCTGTTGATCCCCACAGGCATGCCCAGGCGCATTCCTCCCAGTAAGTGTATGAGACGGTTTCCACCGGAAGTGATTTAGAAAGTAATATCTTCACCTTAACAGCGATGTTTTGGAAGTATTAAACATACGACTACATAAAGGACACTTGGGTTAACCCTCTGAGCATTTATAAGATTTTTGATGAAGTATTGCCGTTTTTAAACACTGACCCCTATTTTCTCCAAACTATATTCTCTTCATTTTTGGATTTTTCATTCACCATAAAGTAATGTGATACAAATGAAACTTCTCCTTGCATTTAAGCCATCACAGGGTGAGTCAATGATAGGCTAGTCATTTTGGGGTTGAAGTATTCCGTTAAGCTGATTGGCAAGACAAAGCATGTAGGCTCTCCTATTACCTAATCATAAATGATAATAAAGTCAGTAAAAGGATCACTGGCTAATAAGCCAAATATCATTATAATTGCCCTCTAGAACTACAATTAAAAACACTTTAAATATTTTATAAATAGTTCATCTTTTACTCGAGGGGGACAATGCCTGTTGCAAGTTGATGATGTAATTTGTCTATACGTGTGTGGTCCAGCCCTATGGAATGTATGGAATGCATGTGCTGATAAAACTGTATTTAAAACATTGTTTTGATGCTATATTAACAAAGGGGGGTGAGTGTAGAAGAGCCTAATATATCTCCCCTGGCCAATGGGGGATTCCCTATTTAGTGGTTAAGATGTTTGGCTTCCCACACGGGAGACACAGGTTTGAATCCCGGGTGTTACACAAGGTCAAGTGGTCTTAATAATGTTCCATACAAATTAGAATGGTGGTATTGTATGAACTGCTAAATTAGTTTTTATGAGAGATATAAAATAACGCTTATGAAAAGTACAAAACACAGTTAATATCTGGAGTGTCAGGCATCTGTATAATAGCTACATGACCTATATTATAAAAAAGAACAACAATAGTTTAATACATTTCATCATGAGAGCAATATGATACCTGATAACTGTTCCCCTGTATTCTAAGAGAGGCGAGTTGCACTACATAGTGAGAATAGCCATTATGATCACTACAGATGGATTCATTGTATTGGGACAGTGGAGTGTAGTGTTAACATTAGCCTAAAGGGCATCAGGCAATGTTATGGGATGTGAATGCTAAAGAAGTAAACCAAAGCTTCACCTATTTTAAGATGCTAATATACAGATAATATTTCCTATATTGGGTGGTTCATCAAAAGGCAACCCTAACTCCAGATAAAGCTTTATTAAAACGTTTAGTGCAATCAACATAGTGGAATAATGCTGATCTTATATGTTCACACTGGAAAGCATAAGTTAGGGAAAATAAATGCCTAGACCTAAATAAAAGGTAAATTGATGAGACCATGATTGGTGACACAGATAACAGAGAGGTCACAAGGGCACAAAGAAATTCCCATCATTGTAGCATTTTAAGAGATTCTTAAGAGTAGTGCTGTTGCTGTTCACTTGCAGTTACTACAAGTGTAGCCTCACAAGCCAGTCTCTTTTTTCTCTCACTTTGCTTCGTTCAACAGACTAGAATTTAAATTCCAGCCATGATTTAGTAGCACAGAAACCCTGACAGAAGCAGTAAGAATAGAATAGAATAGAAATATGAGAATGCCACCTTTAGGGTGGACTAAAAATAAAAATAGGTAACTGTTTGCAGAGAAGAGCAATGCAGTATGAAATACAGAGGCAGTCTGTACTCTGTATTATATTACCTTCACAATGCAATGACTAATAATCTCACAAAGATCAATGTCTCACATCACAGTCTCCTTAACCGATCATTACCTATATTGTTTTTTCCACCAGTTCCTTCCTACAGTAGCTGCACCCCTCCACCCCTCATAAGAAGATGACATCATAGCTGCAGCAGCCTCCTGTGAGGCTGGTCATTTCCACCTCAGGAGGTGCTGGACCACAATAGCTACACTTGTGACAGTGAATTAGAGCACTAGGCACTGAAAGCTTGTCAAACTAATGCAAGAACTACCAAGAAAATCTCATTATACCCATGTCTTAAATTGCTACTCTGAGACTACAAAGCTGTGTTATTTTATTGATCTAGTTCAATGAAACAAAACCTACTAACTCCACTACACTTAGATCTCTAGACAACTCTAAATACATGCTAATTAAAACACCTGTGGTTCAAAATAAATCCATCTACTGCTCTAAAATGTTATTTACCAGTGCAGTCATATAGGTTGGATTGAAGCGTTATCTTGTTTTTAGCTAGGACTTAGCTCCCCCAACTGGTAGAACGAAACAGTGTGATAAGAGACAGCTCTGTCTTACTGGAACATTACTGCAGTTGAAAATATCAATGTGAAAATATTGCTTTATGGCAACGGTTCAATGATGAACATAACAAATAATTCTTATTGTGAGTGACCATTCACCTCACATCCTCTTGCCAATTGGTTTATAATTTGGAATATGAGCTGACTCTTTCCACATGACTGCTTTCCAGTCTGTATAAATAACAGACACCCCTTTCCTTGTTATAGTGATCAAAGCAGAAGACCACAAGAAATTTGATACCTAATCTTTTACATACGGTCACTGCCACCCTTTTACCTAAAACATAGTTTGATCATGCAAGTACATAATATAAATCATTCTGCATATTATCATTTAACCTATGGATGATGCCCAAATGAATGGACTCCAGTGGCGTTTGGCGAACCTGGCCATAACATGTTAAAGGAAAAAACGATTGATACATGATGTGGAATGTCAGTAAGTCAGGTATATATCCTTAGAAGCTAGCTACAGTAAGCAGCTACACTTTTATGCATTTTTGCTATCCTAACTAAGCTCCATATGCTCCTCGCTTCTACCTCCAATTGGTCCCTAGCCAGAGTAAAGAGACGCAACGTGGAACAACGTTAAATTCATACCTCCTGCGGGTTCCTACGAATGGCAGCTATGTTGGTGTGTGTGGAGAATGGAGACTGTGGATTGTGGAGGGCTGAGCAATCTATCTACAATACATGTTTTACCACAGATTAAACGTTATGTGGCTATAGCTAGCATAATGCGCTGGCTGGAATACCATAACGCTCGCCCCAAAACACAAATCCCACCTGGTATTCCTAAACGCAACCTCAGTAAACTGTGCCTAAACTCAACCTTATTCCTAAACGTAACCTCAGTAAAACGGTGCCAAAACCTAACCTTATTCCTATACTTGGCCTCAGTAAAACTATGCCTAACCATAAACTTATTTCTAACCTTATCCTCAATAAAAACAAATACATGAATACAATAACCACTTTTTCGAGCGGTCCGTGGGGGATAAAAAAAAAAGGGGGCGAGCGTGTTTTGGGGCGAGTCTTCCCGGTTACAACTGGCTGAATTATGCTAGTTTAGCTTCATTCGTCGGGCCTGACTACAGCACCATTCCCAGTCATCCTCCGGGTTTCCACAAACGCTTTTCCGTCCTCGAGCCACTTTAAACCCACGTCCATCTTACCTCCCCCGCGGTAGTGGTGGTGGTGCTGGCGGTGGACGCGGCGCTGGGGGTCGGGGAACGCTGCAGAGTCACCAGCGCCATGGTTGGAAGTCGAGGATGCACTGGCCGTGGCCGCTGCTATAGTGGGCTAACGGGTGATGATGGATGAGAGCGGTGTGTAAAGTAACTGAGTACATTTACTCATGTACTGTAGTACTCTAAGTACAATTTGGAGGTACTTTTAATTTACTGGAGTATTTCCAATGTTCAGAACTTTTACTTCTACTCCACTACATCTCAGAGGCAAATATTGTTTTTACTCCACTACAATTATTTGACAACTTTAGTTACTAGTTACTTTGTAGATTTTAATTATTATTACAAAACATATTCACATAAAACATACAGCCCATTCCTTTTCGGCTATTTGAAAATAGCAGATCTATGCTCACAATGCCTCACTATGCAACACATTGTGAGCTTGTAGATCTGCTATTTTCAAAAGATTTTTATACATTTGAAAACTTGTGAAATGGGACATTCTGCATAAATGAGCACTTTCTACTTTAAGTACTTTTTTACTCAAGTAAATTTTCATTTAATACCGGACTTTTACTTGTAACTTAGTATTTCTACGTTGCAGTGATATTACTTAAGTAAAACATTTGAGTACTTTTTCCACCACTGGATGAGAGCAGGATTATTCCATCGGGACTCCGGAGGCAGAACTGTCAGTGGTGGAAGACCGCCTTTTAAAATCCCTCATTTTTCTTGACGACCGCCAACCAAAGTGATGCGATATGGAATATTTCATCTGCCATATTAGCCGTTTGCAAAAGTGCCCCACGGAAACCTTTATTCATTATTGATTGATTATTCATAACAGCTGGACAACAATTTGAACATGCAAATGTAATTGATTACCAGATTAAGTCGTATTGTGTAATAACAATGTTGTATAGGCCATCGATAATAATATGATGACGAACTTTAAACCATGCCTAAGATAATTCAATTAATTAGCTAACTAACTCATAACGTCATCATCACACTGACCACCACCACCGATTATCAGTAGGCCTAGTAGCTAGTAGAGCAGGTGGATGCAATTCGGAACTAGCCCCTGTAAAAAGCCTTTTTTGACCTTCTATCAATCTGCAATTTTTGAAAAATTCTGGCCCAAAAATGTTTTTTGAGACAGGGGGTCCGCAGCCAAAAAAATATATCATTTTGGGGGTGACATTTGACATGAAAAAGTTTGAGAACCACTGACATAAACAACAACTGCTTGCTGGGTGGTGTGGGATTTTTTGCGATTCATTCAGTTAATCTTTAATGCAGAAGTTTAATCCTAGACGTCTAGTTCTAGACTGGCTACTTCACTAAATGACAGCAGCCATGGTCACCTGAATACTTCTGTTTTCCTACCCTGCGATAATCGTATTACGATGTACGATTGCACGGATGCTCTTCGGGAAATAGCATATAGGCTATTGAGTGAACAGTCTGCTGCTATACCGCTGGTGGAAAGTAATTAAGTACATTTACTCAAGTACTGTACTTCAGTACGATTTTTAGGTACTTTTACTTTACTGGAGTATTTCCAATTTGCTATACTTTATACTTCTACTCCACTGTAGCCTACATCTCAGAGGCAAATGTTTGTACTTTTACTCCACTAAAGTTAAAATGTTATTTACTAGTTACTTTGTAGATTTTGATTATTATTACAAAACATACATTAACCACTGCTGCAGCCCTATTTAAACTTTGGCTATTTGAAAATAGCCGATCTACAAGCATGTCATGATGGGACCTGTTGTGAGCTTGTAGATCTGCTATTTTCAAAAGTAAATAAATAATACATTTTAGACATAATGACAACTTGTGCAATGGGACATTCTGCATAATGAGTGCTTTTACTTTTGGTACTTTAAGTATATTTTGATGCCAATTTGTGCTTTTACTCAAGTACATTTTGAATACCGGACTTTTACATGTAAAAGAGTATTTCTACACTGCAGTATTAATACTTTTACTTAAGTAAAATATGTGAGTACTATTTCCACCACTGGTGCTACCCACTGGACCCTGGACAGACCATGCAGTAAATGAGTAGCCTACCAGAGCAAGGGTTGGACTCAGCGATACCATGTGACAGAGCGGACACTCCGCATTTTAATTGGGAGAATCAAGTTGTAAACCTACAACTTTAGAAGGTAATTGGAACATGTTTCTCTCTTGATATTGTAAAATATGAATTGCAAATGTCGTTGCACTTTAGATCTGACATGTCTAAACTTTTGTAGGTTGAGGATTGCTGTTTTGCAGGTTCGGGTTATATGGTGTGAAAGTGAAAGAACACTTGTTGTTACAACATATGCGATATGCCGTTATAAAAATGCAGTCAGACAAACAGTGACGTAACCTATCGGCTATGACCAGCATAATTAATCTTAAGTTTTGGTACAGTGATGATTGCTTTTCCAGTAAACAGCTGGTAGTGTTAGCCAGGCTATCAGATAGTCTTTGCACAAACGTTTTAGTGTTTGAATTGTTTATCTGTGTGTGTGTGTGTGTGTGTGTGTGTGTGTGTGTGTGTGTGTGTGTGTGTGTGTGTGTATAATATAATGTGTGTATCTATCTATATCTACAGTATATCTATATCTATATCTATCTATCTCTCTCTCTCTCTCTCTCTCTCTCTCTCTCTCTCTCTCTCTCTCTCTCTCTCTCTCTCTCTATAGATATAGATATAGATATAGATATAGATATAGAGATATAGATATAGATATAGATATAGATATAGATATAGATATAGATATAGATATAGCTATAGCTATAGATATAATAGATATAGATAAATATAGATATATATAGATAGATATATAGATATACTGTAGATATAGATAGATACACACATTATACACACATTATATATACACACACACACGCTTTTTTTTAAATTAATGAATATATATATATATATATATACTAGATAGGCCTACATTAATCTTGTCTTCAAGTCTCACATTTAATATACAGGTTTACATATAAATATTGCCCATAATTTCAGACATGAGAGTGGCAGTGATTGGAGCAGGTGTCATTGGGCTGTCAACAGCCCAGAGCATATATGAGCAGTACCACTCCATTGTCAGTCCATTGACCATTGAGGTGTATGCAGACCGTTTTACTCCTCTGACCACTAGTGATGGAGCTGCAGGTTTCTGGCAACCATACCTCTATGACAAGGGAAATGTCCAGGAGACGTAAGTGCATTAGGATTTACTCTGCTAAATATATTATTTAGTACTCTTTAAATAAAACAATGATCAATGTAATGCTTTAATTTGTTTAGACAATGGAATAAAGAGACATTTGACTACTTGCTGAGCTTCCTCAGTTCCCCCGACTCAATAAAAATGGGTGTATTCCTTCAGTCTGGCTACAATGTCTGCATGGAGCCTGCACCGGTGAGTAGAACTGTGTCCATGGAAAAATTATATATTTACCTAGTAAGATAAATGTGCAACATTTGATTGGCACGGGAAGCATTTTTACAACCCAAAGGCATTGTGTAATAAAAAACTTGGGCTGTGACTGAATTGGCTAGTAAATAATTATAACCTCAAAGGACTCATCCATGTCTTAACATTATATGAATGCAATTTCAGTCATTCAATAGCTATACAAGCAGCGTCCATCAGTACCCAGTCCATCTGAATAGAGGGTTGTGTTAAGCAAAACAAAGAACTGGTCCATGGCATGGATAAAATTCCTGCCGAGGCCCTATAGACTGCTCTGTATGGAGGCTCAGGGTTTAATGAGGTTTCTATACACAAACTGTGAACTAGCACAGCGAAGAGAGGCTTCTGAAATAACAAATGTTATCATAGTTGTTGATTCAGTTTTGTGTGTGTGTGTGTGTGTGTGTGTGTGTGTGTGTGTGTGTGTGTGTGTGTGTGTGTGTGTGTGTGTGTGGGTTTTGCAGGAGCCATCATTTAAAGATATTGTTCTGGGCTTTAGACATCTCACAAAGCGAGAGCTAGAGTTGTTTCCTGGATACAGGTATAGTATGTTCTTGTTGAATTTGTCATTATTAGGTCTCTAGTTTGGGTAGTTTTTAGGGAATGAGACTAATAACTATTAAAAAAAAAGACGGGTGAAAAAGGAATCAGGAACAACAAGATTATATAAACAAAATACAAAATATTTATTTTATAAGTTTATAATGTTCAATATAACCCCTGAAACAACTATACTGTCTAAATAAAGAATAAGAAATAAACCAGCATGTCTAGAGTAGACATATGGTGCACACACAACTCAAGTCTTGATCGCTAGCTTGGTTGTACAAGAGACAATACGACACAACATGTAAAAATTCTCCCTTCACAAGAGAGTCACCACCGAATCCGGTGCTCCAATAAGTTGAGTAATAAGCTGTGTATCTGAGGCATATAACGAGTATCTGAGACGCAGATATATTACACTATGTTCATTACCTGAACTTATAGACTTGCATAAGTGTAATGCACATCACAGAACATACCGTCAGACATAACGGGCTAATATTTGATTGTAAATCATATTAGCAGAATGTTTCATGGCTGCGCTTTTTGAAGTCATATTAACACTTTTTTCTAATGTGGCCAACTGTGTAGCTGTGGGTGGTTCAACACTGCTCTCATGGTGGAGGGAAAAAGCTACTTACCATGGCTTATGGATTGGTGAGTGATTTACTTATTCTGTAAATTATTTTGCATGTATCACATGATTTTACTTAGACAGAATAAACGGATTAAGAAGCAATAAGTATTCCTCCTATTTTTATCTTCTATTGGTTCCAATGTTTTCTAAAGCAAAGGTCGGTGATAAATGCATAGTTTGCTATAGGACCTCACTTGATCCTGTTCTGTTAATGGTTTTGCAGTTTTTTCTGTGAGCCTTACTTAACTATTAAATGTTACTTTATAGCACAAAGCAGATCTTAAAACCCTAAAACAAGCAAATAAAAAACACTACAGCTGCAGTCATCGACTGCCATCGACCAGCATGATGACATATTTTTCTGTTGTACATTTATTGATCTAACTGTATTATCTTTATTTATTATTATCAGGTTGGAGAAGAGGAATGTGAAATTTTACCAGAAGAAAATAGAGTCTTTCAAGGAGGTTAGTTAGACTCTTATCTTTGAGAAATTCAGAAAGCTTTTAATAATGCCATTTGATACCCACAATAACGCCTTCACTTTACAGAGAGTAATTCCATGTAATTCAAAGAAAGTTGCAATTAAAGCTGCAATCCACAAGTTTTATGTCCTTTCCCAATGGAGAGAGTTAATTGTAACTATAACACCTGAGATTCAAACCCAGGTCTTGTGTGAAACCAAACATCTACTGTTCAGCCAAGACAGGATCCACCATTTGGACAGGGGAGATATTGGGCGTATAAGCTTCCGGCAGGGCTACTTGTAAACTAAAATGTGCCCTAACCTAAATTCCTCAATGAAATAGTTGAGAGACTACTCTACCATAAAGATTGGTTAAGATAACATTATGTTAATTAAAATTTCCAAAAGTTCCAGATTGCGTCTTTAAAAAGGGAAAGATGAAATGCCATTGTTTAAAATAACACATACTGTATACCTTTTTAGCAACTGTGTAGCTTATGTCTTATATCTCATATTGTATGTGTTCAGCTGGCTGAAATGGGGGCAGATGTCATCATCAATTGTACAGGAATAAGATCTGGAGACCTCCAGCCTGACCCTGAGCTCAAACCAGGCAGGGGACAGATAGTGAAGGTAAGAGTGGAAAGAATGGAACATCTCTTATGTGGTTGGTTACATAATGAACACCGCCATTGCTGTTCATCTTTATCTCTTTGCAATTCAGGTGGATGCACCTTGGCTGAAACACTGGATTCTTACCCATAATTCTACCACAGGAGTCTACAATTCACCATATATCATCCCAGGGTAGTTATTACGCTCATCATTACAATATCAAACAAGGGCTAATAAATAATAAATCATAAATATATAGATACATTTCTTGTTCTTATTTTTCCATTTTAGAATTAAATTAACGCTCCAGATTTTGCTGTGTGCCTGGTGATATTTATTTTATTATATTTTTTACTGCACTTAAACCTTTTCATACACAGTATACACGTTTTAGTATATTATGATATTATAGTATATTACCTGTTACCATTACATTGGTTTAAATTATTTTGGTTGTTAATTTCCCATTCTTACAGTGATAACTATTGCCTTCCTGGTGTCCCATTGCCATCTATCGTGTGTGTGTGTGTGTGTGTGTGTGTGTGTGTGTGTGTGTGTGTGTGTGTGTGTGTGTGTGTGTGTGTGTGTGTGTGTGTGTGTGTGTGTGTGTGTGTGTGTGTGTGTGTGTGTGTGTGTGTGTGTGTGTGTGTGTGTGTGTGTGTGTGTGACTGTCTCGCGCATAACTCGAAGACCGTCTGACCGATCGACTTCAAACTTGGCGTTTGTATCACAGAAGACCTGAGTGTGTTGTGCCGATTGGGCACAGTCCAAAGAATCCCTGTATCTGTCTGTGTCCCTTTTATGCCCATATATGGAGATCTTTCTGTCTGTCTGGGTACTGCACTAATAAGTACTCTGACAACAGGTACAACAGGTACTGCATAACCAGAGGGGCATGTGTTCCCCAACAGGCATAGTTCCCAACGTGCATCGGCCTAATTTTGCTAAATTGCACACATTCACAGTACCTCTTTTATTTAATTTTAGAGTGTTTTTATATCCAAGAATCATTTGTGGCCAAATTACACCTCTTTGTGTGCAGGAGTCGTTTAGTGACAGTTGGAGGTGTATTCCAGCTGGGAAACTGGAGTGAAGCAAACAACTCTATTGACCATAAGAAAATCTGGGACGAGGCTTGCAAACTGGAGCCCAGCCTGAAGGTGACATGATATTGAATCATTGCCTGTATAAGAGAACTTAAAAAGAGTTTCTTAAAAAAAGTTGACTGTCTCTTAACTCAAAATGTTCACTTGAAAAACAGTTATTTTCAGCAAGTGACATCATCATGCTGCAAAGTATAAATTAGGCTCAGGTGTATTTGATATAGTAGGGTAGTATATTTGGTCAAATGTGTTCAATCCTTTATGTAATGCAACCTCATACAACTTGCCCTTCTCTGGTATCAGCATGCCAGGATTGTAGAGGACTGGGCGGGTCTCAGGCCTGTTCGGAATAAAGTAAGACTGGAGAGGGAGACCTTACAAACTGGTTCAACTACAATGGAGGTAAGTCACCAAGTTTCGTAAGTTGCCTCAATGTTCATGTGTATCTTAGTCATTGTATTATTATTATTATAGCGATGGACAGGTGTATAATAGCATTGTTCTCAATCAGGTTATCCACAACTATGGCCATGGAGGTTTTGGACTCACCATTCACAGAGGCTGCGCCCAAGAAGCAGCAAGGCTCTTTGGTCAGATTGTGCAACAAAAAAGACAAGGGTCAAGAGCTCGCTTGTAAACTCCATCTCACATACTGTGTCAAAGTCAGATATTGCATTGTATTAATGCTGCTTAATCATTAATGTATGGAACACTAACATCTTTTACTTTAGTGTCTGTTGTAGTGCTTATTCCAGAAATATAGTCAATATTAATTACCATTCAGCCATAACCATAATGTTAAAAGACAAAAACATAGGAAGACAGTTGTGTGGTTAAATAAAGAGAGGCAGTTCACCTGAGCAATGAATTCCACAAAATAAATATGAATTTTGAAAGCTTGAAATGTAATGGGTATCATTTTGGACACTCGTTTGATTGATATTGTAGATTTAGTGGGGAAACATTTTAAACTCACTGTTAATAAATATTGCAGATACAGTGTTGTTTTGAAACACATTTTATTGTATCATACACAACACATGTACGTACATACAGTGCAGTGACAATACTCTGTGCACACAATTAATGCAGCAACACCAAGCAGGTACGAGTCAACTTGCCAGAGATGTGCACGGTTATTTTATGATTTGACAATACCTTGTGTGTAATCATTTATAAATTGAGATTGGGCAAGAGTTCATCCCAGCACCACCTTTCTGACAAACAAAAAACAAGAACCAACAACAGCCAAGCCAGGTATTAATACATTATTTACAGATTGTCCTCAGTGAAGACAGAATACACCATTGTACTAGATAGTTATGGATATATGTATGTGTGTACATCACCAGTATCATTGAACAATTTGTGCACCATTCTGGCTTGGATTCAAACCATGTATTTCACCAGTGTAAAAGTAATTTCTGCTGTGCAAGGCTAATCTCCTTTGGGTGGTGAGTATATTCAAGTATTCAGTATTATATATTTTTTAATCACTTTGAGGTTCGCTGACACGGTTTTGTCTGAAGCTTCACTCCAATATTTGTGTAGTCACATTGCTTCCATTTTGTGACATTCATATTTTGTAACTGAAGCTTTGCTATAGCTGGTATATACTCTTTTGAGTATTAGTGTGCATACTGTATTTTATGTACAATAAAATACAACAATTTTGCTGTGCCACATGTAACAGTGTTCCAAGACAGGATACAAACATAAATGCTTATATGAGTGACACACTGCCTAATGTCATCACTACAAATGCCTTTGTAATTTGTGCCTTCACAGAAGTCTATTTTTAGATCTGAAGTCCCAGACCTTATATAATCTCATTTTGTCTCATTTATGATGACTTTGGTCAAAAACGAACAACATTGAAATCCCAGCAACACATTTATATTAATGTTGAGTTCATCATTAGTACTTTAGATTAGAAGAGGCTTCCTTGCCATCATCGGTATACCTCTAACTTTATGATATTTAAAGCAGCCGTTTAAAAGCAGTGCCTCAACCATAAAACTCCATAAACAGAGGCACTCTTTCAGGAAAGCTTTGCCTGTCTACCATCATTCAGTTTGATCATCATGTTCCAGTGCAGGTCACTCATATTCGCTAATCATCCACAGTGTGGAAATCACATGGTAACAAAAATCATGAAAGTAATGGCAGTTGAAGACAAGTTTTAAAAAAACACAACAGTGCTGTCAGGCCCTCTCTGGCGTCTATACAGAACAGGTCATCATGAGCAGCTGGTCTTCTTGACCCTGGCCTTGTTCTCACTCTAAACACTTCTCTGTGCTGTCTATCTATCTATCCCTCATTATCTCCTCAGTCCTGAGAGTCAGAGCTAGAATGAGGGATTCCCCCTGGGCTGTGAGCAGAGGCCCGGCCCGTCATCTCCTGACCCCACTCGCGGTGGCTGGATTCCTGGAGGCCCCGGCCTGTTGTCTCAATTGGCAGAGCACAAGAGGCAATGGCAGCTAATAGGGAACAGCAACAGTACACTGAGAGAGTCAAGTATACAGAGGACTCCAACATCACCTGCAGTGAATACAGGATGTCACAGTCAAATACTCAGTGTTAATTTCTCCTTTTGTAACTCTGAAAGTGCACAAAGTAATCAAATGTACCCCCTTACGGGTCCATCTGGTAAGGTTACATTTGCACACTCTCAGAGTTAAATTAATAGGGTTTTAGGGTAGCACAGCAAGGAGCAAATGGGACAGTTGATTGCTTTGTCTAGTTACCTGTGCAACAAAAGGTGTAATAAGGGCACCAACTCTTGCCATTCCACTGCTGGTTCCCAGACCTAGAGCTCTGGTTGCTGTTGGGTACACCTGCAAATTTGAAAGTGCATTAAAGCCATACCATGTGTACCAACGATAGATTTAATATGGTATAATAATAATAGGTATAATTTATATTACCTCTGGAGTATACACATAGGCAGCTTGGAATCCTCCTGAGATGAAGGCCCTGGCAATGAATATCAGCACTGTCATGGAAGTCCTGAAACAGAGATTGTGACACCAATTCTGACACTAGTATAAATGATTGATCAGTGATTTTACCATTTTATTATCATTACTTGTGTTTCTGTTCCATCTTACCTCCCAACACAACCAAAAAGTGGAATAATGCACATAGAGAAGACAAAGAAGCACAATGCCATTGTCTTCCTCCTTCCGAGTCGATCGATAGCCCAGAGAGTCACCAACAGTCCTATCAACGTGAAATTAATTAATTAATCAATCAATCCCAAAGTTCCCCATACTGCATCAACCACAAATCTCATCAAAGTTGATACAATGATTTTAAAATTCATTAGTTGGTAGATTCACGTTTAGTGACACAGTGTAGTGTGGACACAGTAAAATAAAAGTGTTAAATTATCCATTTCTAACTCAGAGTGTACAAATGGACCGATTTGAACATTCATTTGTTTTTGTGCAAGCTCCATAGTTTTTTGTTGTTGTTGTTCAGGAAGAGATAAAGAAAAGAGGGGGGAGCAAGGAGAAAAATAAATCAAACAGTAAAGGATAGGCAAAAATGTATCTACTTCATACACATAGCATAATCCAGCTGGTACAGTATGTACATGAGGTTATAGACATAAGGTGCAATACGGTTAGGTGCCTCTGAGCATTCACGCTCAGTATTTGACAGAGTAGAGAGAATGTGACGCTGTGTACCTGGGAATTCAGAAAGGGTGGTCCACAACAGGTCCTTATAGTCATCAGAATTGAGGTATTTACATTCCAGACTACACCGGGGTTCCATCTTATTGCCTTTGGACACTGGAGGGAGTTACAACACAATAAATGCCTTACATACCTACAACTGTGTGTGTGTGTGTGTGTGTGTGTGTGTGTGTGTGTGTGTGTGTGTGTGTGTGTGTGTGTGTGTGCGTGCGTGCGTGCGTGCGTGCGTGCGTGCGTGCGTGCGTGCGTGCGTGCGTGCGTGCGTGCGTGCGTGCGTGCGTGCGTGCGTGCGTGCGTGCGTGCGTGTAAATATATGTATAACATCTTTGGAAGGACTGATGATGTCATCACAGCAGCAGTGACTCACCTCCACACGCGCCTCCCTCCTGGAACAGCCCTGTGGTCAGCAGAACCAGTCCGTAGTAGGAAAATGCATTCGAAAACCTGTGGAGGTAGGACACATGCACTCAGTTTTGTCACTCAGCCTACAGGCAGAGCTGTTTCAAAGTGTTGTGAACCGATCAAGTGACAATAGCATCCGCTGTATGCTCTTAGCCTGGCATTGCCAGACTAATATCACTGCGTAGATATTAGTCTGGAATCTCTGTGTGGAACCTGCATTTCCGAGGGGCAAATTCAAAAAATGCCTCTGGTGATAAACCCGCCCCATATTTGCATACTGGGCTCTGATTGGTCCCTCACAACTTCGGAGGGAGAGAAATAAAATCTCTATTGAGAGGGGCCAGACCTAATCTGCCAAGGGCAATTTTTTTTCAATGGCAGATTCGTCTGAAACCAGGCTAGTATGCTCTCACTAGCGGGGCTGAAAATAATGTTCTTAAATATAAGTTGTGAAAAGATAACCTGATGAAGGTCTAATAGACCGAAACGTTGTTATATCCCCATTAAATATTTATGCTCGCATTTGAGGAGAGTGTGCAGGAGTTTTTTCTTTTATTACACTGGGGCCTTCGTTTGGTCTTCTCCTATGCACCTGTCGCCTTCGTAGGTGTGCAAAAGACTTGCTTTTCATATAAATTGTGAAAGAGTAAGCAGAAGAAATGCATTTACAAATGAACATATTACTATGTGCAAAAATAACTAATACATAGTACTCCTTTACCAAATAAACCACAGCAAAACTGTTGTCCATCGAAAGTGGGGTGAAAATAAATCTTGAATCTTCCCTCGATCCTCCTAGTTCAGAGACATATTCCAGAAGAAATAGTGTCTGAGGTCAAATAAAAGGCTTAAATGCACCTTGTATGACTGTTTCAGAACATTAGTGGAAGATAATTGAAAAGATATGTAGAACATACCTGTCTGGCAGCAACAAGTTTTCCCAAGGGCATGGGTGCCCCATTCTCTGTGGCAATGCGCTTTAGGGTGGCCAGTGCTTTTTCCTGGTTCCCTGTCAATACATCATACCTGGCACTCTCTGGTAGCCACTGTCCCCCACCCCCCAAAATGTCTTATATTATTTTGTATTTCATTTATTTATATTTGATCAAAATACCATGACATTAATGTCAACCTAATACTCACAAAGCTAAAGATGGCAAAGATGAAGAGAGGGATAGTGGAAAGGGCAAGCAGCCAGCGCCAACCCAGAGTGGGCATCACCAAGATTGCTAACAGAACTTCAAAGACAGTGCCAAGTGCCCAAAATATCTGTGAGGGAATCACAATTACTCTTGTGTAAAACTGGACATTGTTTTGTTTAATTTCCTACAAGAGAAAAATACTATGACTTGATATATGCAAACTCAGGACACTGTGAATGGTAGTCCATACCTCTATTAACAAGATACATGTGGCTCTCGACCTCATAGGCAGAAATTCAGCATACAGTGTCACCCTAGGAAAAAACAATGAAATGCTAACTGTACCTCAAATCATTACGATGTTATTCTTGATGACAGAAATGAATGAAGAACTTACGACTGTGGGGCCCCTCCAATGCCAAAGCCCACTAGGGCACGGAGGAAGAGGATCCAGCCATAAACAGGTGCAAATGCACTCATCAGTCCATAGAACATAGTCCATGCCACACTCAGCTTCAGACCCTGAATGCACAGACAATAAACAGACAACACGCTGTTAAAAACATGATTATGGTCAAAAAGAATATATAGTTTTGGAGTGTATTATTCTTTTTTATATTCTAACCCTCCAACACCTACAAACTACATAATAGTATATATACAGTATATACAGTAGATAGATTTAAACAGATGGATAAAATGATGTTTGTGGTTTCTATATAATTTTTTTCAAGACTTGTTATGGCTGCTGCATGTCAACACATTATTTTAAGCTGCTAACTAAATGATGTGTCAAACAATGATCCTGCTATAATATTACAGTTTGTATTCATCAATTCTACAAGATAACAACATAGTGGACAAAATATATATGGTATGCTCTTATAACTTACTGTTTTTCTGCCATATTTGTCAGATACATTTCCCCAAAGGGAAGAGCTGATCATCATGCCAATAAAAACTGCCTGGATTGACAAGAGAAAGGGGTATGAATGCCTGATATTGTTACAAACAAATGACATTATACAATTTAAGGATATATTCCAGTAAGACAAATCAAACCTGATACATTACGTGCAGTTTTTCTCAAATATTCTTTTCTGAACTATAAACAATCCTGCACAAGTTAAAGTCAGTTAGTCTAACAGTGTCATGAGTTAGTGATCACAGATTGCAACTCAAAGACAAAGTGTATATTGAAAACAGGAACAAGACCTCTATGTTTTTTGCCCCCTAGACTCTGACATCGATATGTGTTGATTGCTTTCATAACAACTATAATAGTTAAATGTGTATTGTAATTATTCCAACTAAAAGCCTCAATATTAGCCCATATCCAATTAACTAAAGACCATACAAGTGTCTCTGGAGAAACAAGCTATACTTGACCTATTATTGTGCTGAAATGTAATCCTCCAATCCTTTAGTCTGATTTTACTTCCTCTTAGTGTTGTCACTGTTCTTTAAAACCAACCTTACGTCCCAACACTATGTAAGCATCCATCAGACAGAATCTCACAGCACAACACCCAAGAGCTCTGTTGTGCAGCCATTACCGAAGTAAGGAGTGCCACTGCCAGGCTTGGCAGTCTCCATTCACAGTGGAGCTGTGGGGCCAAGATACTAAGGATCATCATCTCCATAGCGTCAGCCATCTAAACAAATAACAGCCACAAAGAAAAATCCTCAGTGTTAATGTAACTCTCAAATGTAACCAAATGGACATATAAGGGTACAATTGTTTACATGTGTACATTTTCAGTTACACATGGATAAATTAACATGGAGGATTTGACAGTGCAGTATGGAAAAATCAAGAGGAGTAGAGGACACACACGCTTCAACAGACTTTTGTGACCAGATTGGCATATTTTCCTTCTGAACTGGTTCTTACCCAAGACAGACCAGTAAGGATGGATAGTTTCCATTGGAATGTGCCGAACCCTATGGCCTCTACCGCATCTTCCACCATGAATGTGTCTGGGGGGATGAGAAAGTTGAATGTGTTGAAAGCTATTCAAAATAGCTATCGAGCTCGGACAGGGAAAGCAGTGGAAGAATGAGCCCTGCTATAATGTACCATCAGTTGGATTGGCAAACTCCCGGGGCACTGGTGCTCCTTCTGCAAGTGGTGCCGCAGACTCCAGATCATTCTGCTCTGCAGCAATCCGGAACTCGTGCCCACGATTTTCACTATCATCTTCAGAGCGTGTGCTCTCACCTGTACGACGAAACTTAACAACACTGTAGGAAAGGAACATAGGTTTTACATGTCTGCAACCAGCAGCACAGAGTTCATACTATGACAGAGGGAGTACAGATGAGAACCAGAGGCTGTTGCCTGGGTGACAAGATCATTTTGGTCTGTGCTTTCTTTTCTGTGAACAGGTGGTAACCTCCTCCCATGCATGGTGTCATGCCAAATGGGAGTTTTGCTTTTGCACACTATACCACTTGACAGTTGGTGAACTAGTGAAGTACCCCTTTTTTGATAATGGATGGTTTGTTGAGGATGGGATGCTGGAAAAACTGTGAGGCTGCCAGCAGTGTCTTAATCACTGTAATTAAAATAAATACTTGCCTGACACAGTTTCAATTGCACAGATCACATAGTTGATATAAAGATAGTTACCTTATTCTTTGAAAGATAATTTATAACTGAAGCAATAATCTTTGTTTAATAGTCATCTTTGGCCCTGAGAATCACGTGTTCAACTATTTCAAATATATGTGGAAGAAGATGTATTGCTTCCAAATCCATACGTTTAATTATTAAATCAATCAACCAACCAATATCATGCTTATTATTGTATCCTTCAGACACAAATCAGGACAAGAAAATGTCATACTATAGCTTGGTAGACAACATAACGCTGGGGTCTTTAACAGGGGGTCCGGGACCGCTAGGGGGTCCTCAGAGTTAGTATAGGGGGGCCACCAAATCTTTGAGTGATAGGAACTTTGTTTTTACATAACCCTATCCCTATTCTGAGGGAAACATTAGCTGAAAATAGCAGATCTGCAAGCTCACAACGCCTCGTGCTGCAAGGTGAGCTGAGCTTGTAGATCGGCTATTTTTGGGGAAGAAGTTTGGTGTAGAGGGAAAAAAGAGCAGACCAAGTACCGAGCCAAAGGTCATAATTGAGGGTTTAAGTGGTTAAATGTCTGAAAATACACATTAAAATTAAGCTTAGCCAACAATGATAATAATATTGCTGTCAAACAAGTCTATGAAGCTATCTATTTTACACAATATAGTGGGGGGTCCCTGCTTCATCTCTCTCTCAGCTAAGGGGTCCTTGGCCTGAAAAATGTTGAAGACCCCTGATCTAATGTATTCGACAGCTGGTACAAAACATTCTACAAAAAATCGATCCAGATGATGATGCACGTAGGCTACAGTTGGTTAAATGTTACAATGAATAGCTTATTAACAAATGTAAGCACATGTCAATCGAGCTATAGTCACTCGCCCTGTCAGATATAACAGCTGTAAACAAACTGTACCGTTACTAGTAGACCTCGACTGATGGAACCGATGGAAACCATTTCAGTGCATTTAGGACAATTCTTGCGTTTTAATATATGGGCCTTCTGTTAAAAAGTATAGGCCGTGTTTTTGCCCAAAATGCTAATAAAAGGATTAGAATGCAAAGAATATCCCTGTCAGAAGCCGCGCCAGTCACTATAATAAGCCCTTATAATACCGATTAAAAATGAAAGGGCGTTTATTTGAATATAGTTTGCTACTTACGGGAGTTGTCTTAGTTGGAACAAATCATCGTCCATTGTCGTGTTTATTGGCCGACGCTGTGTTTTGCTTCATTGCTATTACATTACAACAATAAGCAGAGATTTCAGCACCAAGGAAAGCGACCTGCACGGGCTCTCAGATGACAGCCAATGGGGTGATTCCATGGTTGTGTCACAGCAAGGAGAAAGTGGATAGGATCAGAAAAGGACTGTCTCACCATGTCCAATTGTCTCTGACATAATATCGTTTATATTGCCATAATGTATGTATGTATGTATGTATGTATGTATGTATGTATGTATGTATGTATGTATGTATGTATGTATGTATGTATGTATGTATGTATGTATGTATGTATGTATGTATGTATGTATGTATGTATGTGCATGTATGTATGTATGTATGTATGTATGTATGT
This sequence comes from Gymnoscopelus braueri, assembly GCF_963280865.1. NCBI lineage: Eukaryota > Metazoa > Chordata > Actinopteri > Myctophiformes > Myctophidae > Gymnoscopelus > Gymnoscopelus braueri. The sequence continues at coordinate 31,274,555 of NC_137608.1, forward strand.
ATGTATGTATGTATGTATGTATGTATGTATGTATGTATGTATGTATGTATGTATGTATGTATGTATGTATGTGCATGTATGTGTATGTATGTATGTATGTATGTATGTATGTATGTATGTATGTATGTATGTATGTATGTATGTATGTATGTATTAGGCCCGTAACGATACAGTAACTGCATCGATGCATCGTTTTGAATTTTCAACGATCTACTATACCGATATGCAAACAGCTAAATATCGTATCGTTTGACTTTGTATCGTATCGAATCGTTTTGCAATGCAAATAATCGTATCGAATCGTTCTGCAATGCAAATAATCAATTATATCAAACTAAGTACTTTTAAGAAGAAAAAAAGAGAAAGAGGGGTTTATATCCAGTATCCAGGTATTTATTTTTCACACAGAATTTTTGGGTAAATAAATAGTTACTATATCGATTTTAAGTCATTGAATCGAATCGTATCGTTCTAAATTAACCTGTCCTGTATCGTTCATGTATCGTATCGACTAAATCACTGAATCGAAACATATCGTATCGTTCTAAATTAACCTGTATCGTTCATGTATCGTATCGACAACCAAGTATCGTGATACGTATCGAATCGTTGTTAAAATGTATCGTTACACCCCTAGTATGTATGTATGTATGTATGTATGTATGTATGTATGTATGTATGTATGTATGTATATGTATGTATGTATGTATGTATGTATGTATGTATGTATGTATGTATGTATGTATGTATGTATGTATGTATGTATGTATGTACGTACGTACGTACGTACGTATGTAATGTAATGTATGTATGTATGTATGTATGTAAGTGTGTGTGTGTGTGTGTGTGTGTGTGTGTGTGTGTGTGTGTGTGTGTGTGTGTGTGTGCGAGAGCGCGTGCGTGCGTGCGTGCGTGCGTGCGTGTGTGTGTGTGTGTGTGTGTGTGTGCGTGTGTGTGCGAGAGCGCGTGCGTGCGTGCGTGCGTGCGTGTGTGTGTGTGTGTGTGTGTGTGCGTGTGTGTGTGTGTAAGATAAGAAGGAGTTAAAAAAAACTGCCAATTTCTTCTAAAAGTTTGAGTAACCAATAATTGTTTACACCATTTCCCCATTTTCTCCACAATTTAGTCGTTATGCCAATTAATTCCTGTGAGAAGATAAAAGGAGTACTTTAAGGGAACAGATGGTTTGTAGGCTACATGTGAAAAGGAGGGATGAGGGGTACATTGGGAGAAGGATGCTGAAGATGTAGCTGCCAAGAGGAGAAGAGAAAGGCCAAAGAGGAGGTTTAAGGATGCGGTGAGAGTCGACATGCAGGTGGCAGGGCAGGAGTCACAGAGGAAGACGCAGAAAACAGAACCAGATGGATTTTTTTCTTTTTGCTTTAATCCCTGAGTTTGCCTGTGAGTGAGCACAGTTGTGTGCCGTGTTGTTTTTTAGATGTTTTCATTTTGATGGTTATAAATGGTAAACTCCTGTTTGAAAATGTTCAAAAACATGTATGGATGGGAGTGCTAGTGATTGACCACACACACAAGTAGCCTACTACAGGCAAAGATATGCTGAAATGCAAAAACTGTCTGATTTTGACGGCCATCTTAAATCTAAGAGTGACCTCCAAAGATTATTTGTACCAAATTACACGCTTATCACCATTTGAACGATTCTCCCAAAATATTGTTGTTCTCGCTGCACTAGCCTACTAGTACTATGTGATGTTATAGTCCTGCCTCTAAAGGGTGCTGTTGCGTAGAGTTATCGCTGCACACACAGCAGTACATCAGTGTTGCCAGGTCCGCTTATTATAAGCGACTTAGGGCTTGTTTTTCTGTAAAGTCGCTTGTTGTAAATAATGTAACTACCAATATATATACAAGATTTGTGTTTAATTTTTTTTCCAAAATTACCTATTTTTCCCCTAGATTTATTTAAGAATTATTTGTATTATTATTTTGAAAATAGCAGATCTACAAGCTCACAACGCGTCTCATCGCTACGCTACGCGTTGTGAGCTTGTAGGTCCGGAGCCTAGTCGCTTCTTTTGAGCTTGTTTTCCTAGACCTGTTTGCTTATTTCTCTCACAAAACCTGGCAACACCGGGTACATCCTTTTGAGTGGTCCGTCTGAAACGTACTATTATGGGGTTCCGTGATGAACACACACATGTTGTGGAGACACGAAAGGTCTGAAAAGCTTGTTAGAGAGTTCCTCGGCGCTCGGCCAGTACTCAGGTAAATGTCATTTCTGGCAAACAACAACCAAACGCTTTTTAGGAAATAGTTCGTACCAGCGATGGAGTAATAACTGATCACCCAAGTTACCTGGTACAGTTAACATGCGCGATCAGCTGTAGAAACAGAGGCATGGGGTTAGCCTCACGTGTTGCCATGTCGGCTTATTATAAGCGACTTTGGGCTTCTTTTCCTGTAAAGTTGCTTGTAAAAATTGGTCGTTGCGGGTTGCGTTTTTTTGGTCTTGTTTCTGAAGTGCTTATTTTAGGCGTGCTGCCACATTTTTATTATTATTTAAACCAGTGGTTCTCAAATATTTTCATGAAAATGTTTTGTGCCCAGGGAGCATGTGTTGTTGGAATGTTTCAAAATAGCAGCTCTACAAGCTCAAAACGCGTCGCTGTGAGCTGATCTGCTATTTTCAAATAGCCGATGCATATAGTGCTCATGTGGCCTAAGTTGCTTCTTTTGGGCTCGTTTTCCTAGACCTAGTTGCTTATTTCTCTCACAGAATATGGCAACACTGGTTAGCTTCATATTCTTGCTAACAACACTGTTGGCGTATCAGGGGAAAAAAAACCCAGTTTTAGGAACATATGATATTATGACAGCAGCATAACGTGGTGGTCAAGTGTAGATAGTAACCCCCAGTCGATGTCGTTGGCTAAGATCGTTAGCCTCATGATAATGGTAGCTTTTCTTCTTTTTAGCTAGCATTAGCCTGGTTTAGAACGTTGGGTAACTTGGGTACACTGTAGGACAGGGGTATTCAGGCCAGGGGTCGCCACCCCGCTAGTGTGATAGAATTCTGAGGGGAGTGGAACTTCAACCAAAAATAGCAGATCTCCAAGTACGCTTGTAGATCTGCTATTTTTGGCAAAGAGGTTTGATGTAGAGGGGGGAAAAAAGAGTAGACCAAGTACAGAGCCAATGGTCAAGTTTAGTATTGAGGCTTTAAGTGGTTATTGGTTAAATGTCTGAAAATACACATTTACATGAATAGAGAAGCCACATTAATTCATACAACATTGATGATAGTGCTGTCAAACAAGTCTAGGAAGCTATCTATGAAAAAGTTTAATCTGCAACACAATGTTATACAATATGTAGTGGGCGTGGGGGTCCCTGCTTCATCTCTCTCAGCTAAGGGGTCCTTGGGCTGAAAAACATTGAAGACAACGGCCTGCTGTAGGATATCACAGCTTGTCCTTTATGGTGTTTGCGTGTAGTAATAAATAATAATAATTCAATGGATGTTATAGTTAATTCATCTTTGCTAATAAGTTGGTGGTCCATTAATACATTAAGCTGCCAGTTTGGTCACTGCATTCAAGGTTATGGATACTTACTACTGGGGTATTTATTTGACTTCTGTTCTGGGGTATATTTTCATGTCTACTCAGCCTTTTGTGTGCATCCCAGACTGTTTTTAACTAAGTTGCTTTATTAAGTATTTAGATATTTCATATTCATTTGGTCAGACACGCCCCCCTCGATCCTTTGAATCCATTCAACTTAAAATTTCACGTTAACTAGACTAATTGAAAACGCGTCCCTGGTTCTGCTGACTGATATTGTCCTAATGCATGAGTAAACCGTCATTCTATTTGATCTCACCATAGAATATCTACCATTCTAGGGCTAGGTAGAGATATATCTATCTATAGAATAATGATATACATTGCATTTAATATATACATATTCATAAATTGCCATGTGCAATTATACCCCAAGAATTTGTATTGTGGCTGTAAATGGTATACATGCTGTTATGAAGGCTTTCACTCACCCTCAAGTCATATGGGTATTTGATAGGTTGCCAGAGTTACCCACTGAATATTGGCACTCCATATATGGAGTTATCTGACCTATCCTAGTAAATTCCATATATGGATGCTTGTGACATCAGTGAGCTGTCACAAGCATCTAGCCAAGTATATAAAGGGTTGTTATAACACAGTGCTGAGATGCAGCAGTATTCACCCCACTTTTCGACTATCTTTAAGACGCAACTTCTCAAGACTATATTCGCCTTTAACCATCAGGTACCTTGACCAGAGAGACTCAATCACCTTCCGTACGAGTCAGGATATTTGGCCTTACAACCCAGATATCTCTGCGTTACACAGGGATCATCCGATCCCTGTATAACAGGAACGCCACTGCGGCAGTATTTTATACATGCAATGTATGGAATGTCAGGCATTAGGTTGCTTATCCGGGTATTCTATATGATCATGTGTCAGATATTCTCATTACCATGCAATGCATTTCAGAACCAAGATGATCAGGAATTGGGGTGTAATTGGAGGGATCGCTGCAGCCATGGCAGCTGGAGTGTATGTCCTATGGGGCCCAGTTACAGAGCGCAAGAAACGAAAGACAGGTAATTGCTTCAACAAAAGAATACCATGTATGGATTGTGTGCATTATATTTGTCTTGGTTTTAGCACTATAGTTTTAAAATACTTATTTTCCATAGGTATGGTTCCAGGCCTGTTGAACTTGGGAAACACCTGCTTCATGAACTCTTTGCTTCAGGGTCTGGCGGCCTGTCCCTCCTTCATCAGGTGGCTTGAGAGGTTTTCAGGTACGTCTGAAGGCCAGCCAGACAAAGACAATCAGCTGTCCAGGACTCTACTCCAACTCCTCAAAGGTAATAGTGATAATAATAGCTTGAATTTATATAGCACCTTTCATGAACCCAAGGATGCTTTACATGAAAAACAATGAACAACCAACAAACAAACAACCAAACAAAACAACAAACAACTATTTGCCATAAGCCTGAAAGAATAGGTGTCTTTTCAAGGCAGCCTTAAAAGAGTCCAGTGTTGGAGCTATGGCTAATCTCCATTGGTATGTAAATGTAGTCTGTAATCGCACCACTGTTTATGTACACAGTAGTAAAATCCTCAGTGTTAATTTATACATTTTTAACTCTTACGTTAAATTAACATTCAGCATTTACAGTCTAAGTACATTTCACAGCCTTGTCCAGTACTGACCCTGGGGTGGAAGACGTGTTGGATGCAGGATGCTTACTGGATGTCCTCAGACTATACAGGTGGCAGATTAGTTCATTTGAGGAGCAGGTAGGTCAAGAATAGCGGAGAATGGAGAATCTTATTAATTATTTATAAACTGGTCCTGTGTTTTGATTCAGTTTATAAATTGTATATTTGTGTTTGCCCTTCCTTAGGATGCCCATGAACTTTTTCATGTCATTACATCCTCTTTGGAGGAGGAGCAAGATCGGCAACCCAAAGTAACTCACCTGTTTGACGTGCAGTCCCTTGAGGCAAGTTGCTTTTCAATGTTCCCATCCTTTCCTAACACTACTGTAAAATCCTCATTTGTACACGATTAGTTACAAATGGATAAATAACACTGAAGTTTTTACATTGGTCTATCTGTCCATACAGTATGCTTCCAATATGTTATTTAGTACCATTTTCTAGGAACATACACATTATATAGGGAGAGGAAAGAATGAAACATTTCCTCCAAGAAGAAAATTAAAGGTAAAGCAATTATGTCTAGTCTCTGCTAAGCCATGAGTACAGGACACAATAGAGTGCATGTGGGTCATAATATATATTTGTGCAAGTGTTTATTTGCTTCTGCTTGCTGTTCAGTTTTATGACTTCCTGTTTAACATCGCCTAACTTGTGTCTATTTTAATCTATTAATTCTCTTTTCTTTTTACAATAGAAGCCTCCTGAACAAGAGAAGACTTTACGTTGCAGAATTCAAGGTAAGGAGGCATTGAAGTAATGTTGCTAAAGAAAATAAACAGACAAAATAAAGAAACCCTTATTAATTCATTTGTATTACTCTTGTAGCCCCTCTTCATCCATTACCAAGTCCGTGGAAGTTTCAGCACCCCTTTCATGGGCGTTTAACAAGCAATAAGACCTGCAAGCACTGTGAACAACAAGTGAGTTACAGTGGTTTTAGCTGAGGAAGCAGATAATAAGTGATATTTGTCCTCTTGTTGGTAGATTGATTATGTTTGCCTGAAATCTTACAGAGTCCAGTGCGATACGACTCATTTGAGAGCCTCTCCCTGACTATTCCATTACCTCAGTGGGTAAGTAATAAGTCCTGAACACAGATGTAGAAATAAACGATTGACATTAATTATGGTGAAGCAAGGTTGTTACATATTTGTTCTAACATGAACAATGTATAAATGCTGTTCTAGTAGTTTCTGTATGATAGTGTGATGGATTTGTCTTTTTAGGGTCAGCCCGTCTCCCTAGATCAGTGTCTTCAACATTTCATCTCCCCAGAAACCATAAAAGAGGTGGAGTGTGAAAACTGCACCAAGGTACAGTTCCTGTTTTATCAGTTTGTCTGCTTGGCCTTTGTGTTTATTCAGTGAGATTGACTGCAGTCCTTTTAGTTGAGTGTTTATTTACGAGAATTATTCCTCAGCTTCAGCAAGGGTCCTTAGTGAATGGGCAGATTCTGGAAAGCCAGAGGACAACATTTATCAAACAACTTAAACTGGGAAAGGTAATTATTAATCATACATGTGTATGTAGTAGTCATTAATGAATTATCTCGGTCGTAAGGCTAACAAGTACAGTACATCCATGTTTATCTACACACCAAGCTGAGACATTCACTTTTTTCGTTATTTTAAAGATTATTTTTGCACATACAGTATGTGATGTTTGGCTCCCTCTCCCAGCTCCCCCAGTGCCTCTGTATCCACCTTCAGAGACTGACGTGGTCCAGTGAAGGAACTCCCATCAAAAGACAAGAGCATGTGCAGTTTACAGAGTTCCTGTACATGGACCGCTACAAACATCGTGCTACCATTCAGAGGATCCAGCGGATCAACTGTTCCTCCAAGCCAATAAAGTCTGAGAACACAAAGGAGGCCATAGCCACTCCTACACCCAATGGCACTGGTACAGTATGCTGAAAACTGTCTACCCAAGTACCAAGCATATTGTTCTTAACAGTTATTGTACCTTGTATTCTCTAATACATGTTCTGTTGTTTTGTTTTCAGATGTTGAGTACCATAACAACAACAAGCCATTGTCGAATGGAACCTGCTCGTCTGTCTTTCTACAGTCTCCTGGTTTGAGTCCACAGCTCAACCTTACATTTGACTACAGGTAAACAGCGCAGTGCATATACAACAATACCGTACCAATATCAATTCATGCAGAGTGCTAATGGATTTCTGTACAAGGTGTTCTGATGTCTGTTTTTCTTCCCAGCTCCCCAGAGTACCTGTTCCAGCTTATGGCCGTGCTGGTCCATCATGGGGACATGCACTCAGGACACTTTGTCACATACCGACGCAGCCCTTCCTGTCCTCGCAGCTCCACACCCTTTGACTCCCAGTGGCTTTGGGTATCGGATGCATCGGTGCGCAAAGCCAGTTTGCAGGAGGCGTTGTCTTCCAATGCTTACCTGCTCTTTTATGAGAGAGTCCGCAGCCCATCTGGGAGGTCACAATAGTAGCCAGAGGATTTGTAACCTGGACACAGATTGGGGTTCCTCCTTTTTTCCTCCAACCACCAGTCACTGGCTACATAGCCAATGGACACAAGTTGCATTGCGAATGAGATAAGTAAGCCAGTATATTGTCATACTGTAGATACAGCATTATATCTCTATTCACAGCAAGACATTAAACAACCTGAAACAACTTTACAGTTGTGAATGAACGCATGCTTCTCGTTTTGCAGAGAAGTATGGTACGAATGGAAGGCACTTGATCCCAAATACTTTGAACCTGTTCTTTTTTAGATCATGTTTAATCATTTTCTCTTTGACCCAAGTGTAACAGATTCTACCATTTCAGAAAGAAAAGTTAAATTATGAATTCTCTACATGGAGTGAGTTGATAGAAGCTATAAAGAGGTAAAATCGATTTTTCTGGAACTCTAATTTTCCTCATCATTCCCAAAGTATGGTATGTGTACATTATATTTACAATGTCTCAATTATTCTTCATAAGCTGCTGAATTTAATATTTTTTTATGTTTCAAATACATTGTTATACTGTTACTACTTGCATAGCTGCAAGTAGAGGTCATAGTGCCATCTCACCCATAATACTTTAAAACTTAAGCCATGTTTAAGATTTAATGAGATCAATATGATTTCCACTTGTGAGAGATACTGCCATTTCAACCCTTTTAACTAAAATTTCAAATTAGGATATGGCCTGACTGGTACTCCAGTTGATGTTTGTTGATCAATTTGCACTAATGTATATTTATGATGAGTTTGTATTTGTGTGTAAGTGATTGTTTTCAAATTTCAGTTATACAAAATAAAAATGAAGTAATTTGTACATCTTTATTTTTAATCAAGGCAACAACACCATTTGCAAACCTCCTATAGGCTTAGAAATTCTAACGAAATTTGCAATCACTGCATTTGACATGCATTGCATACATCTTCTCAACTTGTCACTGCTTACTCTGAAAAGAAACCTAATGCCTGCTGAGAGGTCTCTTGTAATCTCAAATCAGTGCCAGTCGCAGAAATCAACACCAGTAGTCCCAAGTGATTAAACTTTGAATGGCTGCCACTCACTTCTTCCCGTCCATGAGGATACGTCTAAAGGTCAGGTTGATGCGTGGCATAAGAACCTTTTTACGTGCAGGTAAGCTGTGGTACCAGTGTGTGTTGGTTGGTGGATTCATGAGGAGCAGGCTTCCATGAGCAAGCTCCAGCTTCACTGGTTCAATATTACGAGAATTTGGTTTTCCCCGTGCCTCCCTGTGTCTGAAGATAAAGTCCCGTGCTGCCCCTAGAGAGACTGAGGCGATGGGGCAGACGGGATCCAACTCCCGTTCATCATCACGGTGTTCCCCCATGTGATCCTGCCCATCTTTATACCTGACAAAGAGCAGATCAGGTTAACCACTTGAGCCCTATTTTAAAAATAGTGCAAATATCATATCTATCTACAAGCTTGTAGATATATTTAAAACATGGTTTGAAAATGCCTCCTACACATATGATAGGGATGCCAGATTTTATAGTGTAGTGGTTAAAGAGACTCTGATATCAACGCTGTACCCTATTGAAACTTGTGGATTAAATCATTCCTCACCTGTTAACCAAAACAAAGTTGAATGTATGTCCTGTTGTTTTGGAAACGGCATCCAGAATATATTCCAAGGTAGGAGTCCATCTACGGGCTGAATGTTTCACCCTAGAATAAGTGTAAGTTATTCCTTCATCCCCATATGTTGCCTGTTTCCTGGGAATATCGTAGACCTTTCCAAACACTTGTACCTTTGCCTCATCACCTGAAACAAAACAACGTTTTTTTTTCTGTCAAAAATGTTTTCATGATGTGGGATGTGTTGATATAGTAGGCCTACCTGTTAAGTACACCACTTCCTCCTCCAGTTTCTTAAATAGGTCGTCTGCTTCCTCCTTAGGGAAGAGTAAAGCATAATCACAGTCCAGTCCTTCTGCTTCTACTTTATGCCAGGGAACAGGATGAGAGAACTCTGCACAGTCTGCATCTTCATCTGCTTCTTCCTCCTTTATTATTCCCCCATCATCATTGCCTGGATCTAGTTTCACCTTCTTGCTGGCTCTCAGGGCATATTCAGCAGCCCCATTATTAGAAGAACGCTTTTGTCCTCGAATTACAAACCTATCCATCACGAACTATGCTATAATAAATATATAATTAGAAGACATATACGAATGTGGAACGTAATACCGTGCTGCTGGGACCAGTTGCACCTGCAAGTAAATGGCCCCTGTTTTCATTGCTCGGGTTATAGGTCACCATCAGCCACAATCAGCTATCAAGCAGCCACCAGTCTTCCTGAACCAGTGTTGCCAGATTTCCTTGAGAGAAATGAGCAACCAGGTCTATGAAAACAAGCCCAAAAGAAGCGACTAAGCAACGGCTATTTGAAAATAGCTCTGCTAATTAAAAAAAAAAGAACAGGAAAAAAATCTTGAAAAATAACATTTTTGAAACATTTGAACAACACAAATCTTGTATGGGGGGTCCCTGGCATAAAATATTTTCAGACGGGGGTCCTTTGACAAATGCATATTAATTTGGGGGTCAAATTTGATCATGAAAATGTTTGAGAACTACTGGTTTAAACAAGTTAAAACAACATTAGGAAACAAGCCCAAATAACCAACTACACTTTAGAAACAAGACCAAAAAACCGCAACCACCAATATTTTACAAGCAACTTCACAGAAAAACAAGCCCAAAGTCGCTTATAACAAGCGGACATGGCAACACTGTCCTGAACACTACTCCAACTCATTTCCATACGCGTTGACGTCATGTTGTTTTGGCGCGGATCATATACACACACACACACAGTTTGGTGCATGCCCGGGTCAGAACACAACCTCCTGCCTGGTTTTCTCAGGAATAGTGGCTAGAAACTAAGTAGTTAACCATAGCTTGTTGGAATTATAGTAAAACTTAACAACATGATTGGACAGAAAACTATTAATTCATTCTTTTCACCGGTCTCGAAAAAGAGAGTTTCAAAGGACCTGGATGAAAACGAAGGGGATACTAAAGACGACCAGGTCAGCATGTATTAAACTGACGTCAACTAGTAGATCGCTTGTACAGTTTTGTGGTATTATTTTTACTTTACTGGAGTATTTCCAATTTTCAGTACTTTTACTTCACTCCACTCTCAGTGGCTATTGTACTTTTACTCAACTTCAATAATTTTATAACTTTAGCTACTATTAAAGCTACTTTGTAGATTTGTATTATTACAAAACATAACCACTTGAGCCCTATATACATTTCGGTTTTTTTTTTTACTTGTGAAATGAGTACTTTTACTTTGGATACTTAAAGTACATTTTGATGCCAATACTTTTGTACCTTTACTCAAGTGAATTTTGAATTCCAGACTTATACAGTATACTTAAGAGTATTTATACATTGCAGTATTGTTACTTTTACTTAAGTTAAAATGTGTACTTTTTCCACCTCTGGCAGCTAGTTGCATGCATTAGATAACATACTTAGATTATTTCATTTGAATGTTGTTGTTGGAGGAATTAGTTGTGATGCGGCGTAAAGCAGGATGTGTTCGCGTTCACAAGCTGCGGCATGTCGTGCACTCTCTGTCTGCAGTACATTCACGTTACACCACGGAAATGTTTGTGCAGCGCGGATCTCGAAAACTAAAAACTTTATTACCGGCTGCAAACGCCTTGCCAACTGTTTATTTTGCTCAATATACTAAGGTTGGACGAAAGAAGTTGAAGTCCTCAACTACTGAGCCTGGGTCAACCGCCGCCTCCTCCTCTTCTCTGACCCAAGAACAACTGGACAAAATCGCCCAAAACAAAAGGGCAGCTCTTGACAGACTCGCTGCCAGTCGAACAACACCTGAAGGATTTGGGAAAAGCTGGTCAAAGGCACTGTCCACAGAGTTTGACAAGCCCTATTTTAAACAAGTGAGAGAGACCAGCAGCACATCACCACATTTTGTACAAAGTGTTTTGTTTACTTGTATTTTTTAGTTTCCATTTATTTCTGTCCCTGTCACAGTTGATGTCATTTGTTTCTGAAGAAAGGAAACGCCACACCATCTATCCACCTGCCCAGCATGTGTTTACATGGACACAGATGTGTGACATCCAAGATGTAAGTTTAATAGTTCTGTCATTGTTATTTATGTAAACTGAAAAGACAAATCCACATGTGGGAAGCTTTTTTCCAAAACAAAATATCTCCCCAAAAATATGTTGCATGCTTCAAAAGAGTAATCAGCAGCAGTATCAGATGTGTGATTATTGAAAGTTGGCATATGCTTGCCTTTAAATATTCAGGTCAAAGTAGTGATTCTTGGCCAAGATCCGTATCATGGCCCCAACCAAGCCCATGGTTTATGCTTCAGTGTGCAACAACCAGTTCGACCTCCACCCAGGTAAGAGAGAAATACCATTTCTGTAAATAAACACACCATGTCCAAGTGCTTCCACATCTAAAGCCCAGTCCTCAGCACACCAATGATTCAGCCAGTCCAAAACACTGCACTTAACCACCTCAGTGGTAAATTGTTGTTCAGTCACTTTAAGCTGTGTATACATGTATTAACCTCTATTCATAGAAAATTAGGTGCAATGTACTTCAATTCATGATTATACCATGAAAACTGGATTCTTGAATTATTAAATAATGAAAAAGAAAGACTAGGAAATAGGAATGCACTCCAAATTGCCTTTTTTATTTGCCACCCAGCATTTCAGGCAAGACCACCTTCATCAGCTTGTGTAAGCTTCAATAAGTAAACATGCACAATGGTGTATCCCAGCAAGGGGGGCCACAATGATGCAAGTTATAAGCATGAAGCTATTTATGTGGGGGGAATGCGTACTTCCTTGGCCTACCAGCAACGTGCACAAGAACATTGGCACAGATCAGTCCAGATATTTGGAAATTAGTCCAGGATAAACAGACACAGACAGACAGACCCATTTGTCGACAGCTCATATCCTACAGAGCCAACTGTAAAAAATTGTTAATAACTTTTTAGACCATCAAAAGATGGTCAGGTATACTGGGGTACCAGCTAGAGATATACATACGTAGACGATCATTAGAGTCCACTAGACAGTCTGAGACAAAGAGGTGGCGATAGAGACAGAACCTTTCTTCAGAGGGAGGCATATTGGATAGATTAAATTTACTTTTTTCTTGTTCAGTGAATGCAATTTGAGTTGTTTTCTTTAAAAATTAAAGTTAAATATTTCAAAGTCTACTGTCTGTGGCCTGCCGGCAGTAGATCAGCTAATACATTTGGTGTAGCGGGGGAAAGGGAAGGGACCCAAGTATAGACCCCTGCTGGACCCTGGTCAAGTATATAGGGTTAAAATAATGAATAGCCATAACCTCAGCTTGAGTGAAATACATTACATGGGCCTTGAAATGGTGAATATGCCACAGAGAGGGGGTAATGTGGACATAACCCTTTTACAGAAGGAGACTCCCTTGATACCCTCATTCCCAATGGGTTGGAGATTTCATTTGCTTATTGTCTCCGCCAGGCCGAAAGGCATGGCGAGAGAGTATGTTTTGCCCCCTGTCCGTCCGTCCGTCCGTGTGTGTGTGTCCGTCCTGTCTGTGTGTTAGCAGCTAATCTCCGGCACCGTTGGCCTGGTCGCTGAAAAACTGTGCACACCCACTCCCTGGATGCCAATTCAGAACCTCTGCCCCACATTTTTCACATGGGCCTGTTATAGCGCCACCTGGAGGCCGATGTGTGCAAAACCCATTTTTTCCCATTACTCCTACAGCTTTTAATTAAACGTCATGCAAATCGGTACACAGTATCTCTATAGTTATGTGATCAACCCGGATCTGTTCAATTTCCCATATTCTATCCTCATTGGCTAAGGTTGGCTTCCAAAGTTTGCAGGATTAGTGAGTTTTGAACAAACTGCCTCAAATCATGAACGCAGCTTGCCATTTCCATAAAATTGCACACGCACATTCCCACTAGGCCGAGGAAGAAATGCCACTTGAAAATTTTCAAATCAGCCTCATGGTGGCTCTATTACTGGCCGATTTGCATTTTCAACTATAACTGCACCGATCTGCGTGAAACTTTGCACGCACACTCCCTAGAGGCCAAGGAAAAACATCTGCACTGCATTTTTCACATCTGTTTTTTACAGCGCCACCAGGAGGCCGACTTATGTAAAATACATTTTTGGAGATTATTCCTTCAGATTCTGTCCAAACAACACGCAAATTGGTACACTGCATCTCCATAGTCATGTGATTCTGATGGATCTGTCCGATATTTCATATTCCATCCTATTTGGCTTACAGTGGCTTCCAAAGTTTGCAGGATTGGTCTGTTTTGAACAAAATGCCTCAAAACATGAACGCAGTGTGCAATTTCCGTGAAATTTTGCATGCAGATTCCCACTAGGCCGAGGAAGAAATGCCCCCCTTTTCACATTCACATTGGCCTGTTATAGTGCCACCAGCAGGTCTAATTTAGCAAAACACATTTTTGGACAAAATGCCTCAAATCATGAACGCAGTGTCCGATTGAAAGGCCTAAAGCTGGCTCCAGACCAATCCAAATCGGCCCGATTTTGGGCCGAATTGGCTTCGGGAAGCGTCGGCCAGTCGGTTAGGGGTCCGTCGGGGGGTCCGTCGGGACCTTTTCGGCCGACCCAGAGCCGACCGAACATGTTCAGCTTTTTAGCCGACTGGTAGCGCAGTGGCAGTGACAACAGAGGGCTGTCGGTGTTGCCAGATTATGTGAGAGAAACAAGCGACCATGTCTAAGAAAACCTACATTCACTGTTTCTCGTGAGGGAGAGGGGGAGAGAAAGAGGGGGGAGAAAGAGAGAGAGAGAGAGAGAGAGAGAGAGAGAGGGAAAGAGAGAGGAAGGGAGAGAGGGGAGAGAAAGAGAAAGAGAGGGGAGGAAGACAGAGAGAAAGAGGGTGGGAGAAAGTGGGTGAGAGAGAGGGAGATACCAGGAGCGAGGGAGAGAGAGGAACGGAGAAAGCGGGAGGGAGAAAGAAAGGGAGAGAGACGGAGAGAGAAACGGAGGGAGGGAGAAAGAGGGAGGTAAAAAGCGGCAGAGAGAGAAGGAAAGAGAGAGGGAGAGACAGAGGGAGAGAAAAAAGGGAGAGTGAAAGATTGAGAGAGAAAGAGCGAGCGAGAGATTGAGGAGACGGAAAGAGGGAGAGAGAGAACGAGCAATTAAGTGAATTGCTTTCACCTGCTGCTGCTGCTGCTGTGTGGAGTGTGCTACAGGGCATATCTCCGCCAAGCCAGGGTGACCTACCCAGGCTCATGAAATTCATATTCAGGCATAGTAGCCAATTAGAATGAAATCTGCAAAAACGGACTCATATGCTGATACAGAACCATATATTGGCTATATATTATGGCTGTCGGGTGGAAATCTTGTATGTTCCTTTTTTATTATTATTTAAAAACCATTTAAAATCGTGAAAATAGCCAAT
The DNA here is from genome assembly GCF_963280865.1 of Gymnoscopelus braueri. Classification (NCBI taxonomy): domain Eukaryota; kingdom Metazoa; phylum Chordata; class Actinopteri; order Myctophiformes; family Myctophidae; genus Gymnoscopelus; species Gymnoscopelus braueri. Next base: position 31,289,768 of record NC_137608.1, read on the forward strand.
CTACAAGCTGTAATTATTAATAATTAAGAAATACTATATTTTAAAGAGTGAAAAATCAACTAAAGTCATTATTAGTGCAAGTTCATTCACATTTAATTTGAATGAAAATAACTTGTGGGTAAAATAAATTCTGTGAATCTATTGTGATTAATGTGACCCCTACTTCAGTCAGTGAAGTCCAGGGCTGAATGTGACATATTGAGACCTATATAACTAAATATTGGTCATTTGCCAACACATTATTTTGTGAAATAAATGGGTAATATTTCACAGATAGTTATACTATTCTTATAATATATTAAAATACAGTCATCCTTAACCTTCAAGTTAAATGCATTATTTCCGTGGACTTAAAAATCATTTTTGGACTTAAAAATCTTTATTCTTTTTTTGGATGGCCTTCCTGCCCTGGCAGGAAGGCCGGGCAGGGCCTTTGTGCCCTCCAAAAAATTACAACACCAAAGGCCAAGTGGCCTTGCCCCTAAAATGACGAAATTCCAGGCTTGAATGCAATAGATGTACTCTGAGTCTGTTACAAGTAAAAGTCCGGAATTCAACATTTACTTGAGTAAAAGTACTAAAGTATTGGTATAAAAATGTACTTAAAGTACCAAAAGTACAAAAATGTTTGAAAATAGCAGATCTACAAGCTCAGAACGCGTGCATCGCAACACGTTGTGAGCTTGTAGATCTGCTATTTTCAAATAGCTTATAGGTATAAAATAGGGCTAAAGTGGTTAATGTATGTTTCATAATGATTTATATCTGCAAAGTAACTAGTAACTAAACATTTCAAATAATTGTTGTGGAGTACAAGTATAGACAATTGGAAATACTCCAGTAAAGTAAAAGTACCTCAAAATTGTACTTAAGTACAGTACTTGAGTAAACGTACTAGTTACTTTACACCACTGCACGTCAGTGAAGAAAAAACGCTGGGAACATCCCTAAGTGGCTTTGCAGGGAAACAAGCCCAAAGTCGCTTATAATAAGCAGACCTGGCAATGCTGGCAGGCTAAAAGTCAAATTAGCACATGAATGGCCAGTCGGCTGACAGACTTAAATGGCAACTTTTGCCAACCGAATACCAGTCTGTTGCAGTCTGGAGTAGTCTGCAATAGTCTGGACGAGTCTGTTTGGTGCGGAGTTGCCTTAAGAAGAAATGCCACCCCTTTCACATTGGCCTATTATAGCGCCACCAGGAGGCCACAACAACCTACCTGACCTGGCGGAGACCTCTAGTTTCTTATGAAGTGTTTTAGTATTTAGTGTTTTATTAACCTACTGTACATCATGTGATTGTGGCTCCCCCTGCTGGGATAGATCTGTTACTTGTGCCAGTTGTGGACAACTATAATTTACCTCACTTGTGTCTATTGATTGTAAAATTGTCAGTACACACGCTGACACTTCTTTCTGGCAATTAAAAAGTAAATTGGAGTGCAGTATTTCCTTTTCAGTATCCACTATTCAGAAAGACAGGGTCCACACTAAAAATGTTGTTAATCCATAGACCTATTGTATATGTCTTTTTACCTTTCAATCCGGAACAGCATCTGAGTCACATAAGTTGTTGCTATATTTTTTTTCCCCCAGAAAACTTAGGTTAGGATTTAGAGTAGGTGTTTTTAGAATTGGCCCCTTAATGGGGTTAACCACATTATTCATTCTGCATGGAAGAGTAAATAAATGGTACCAAATGTAACCAGCTAATGAGGGAACAGATTCAGTAGAGACTACAGTGTGGGGTTGGAATGCAGTTTACTTTTCAAAAACTGCCATTTTCTTTTGATTGAGTGGAGTCAGGGAGACTACTTGTCCTGTAATGTAACTACTCCATTCAGTGTCATGTTCAAAGTCTGTGTATTGGCAGTACAGACTTTAGTTTGATCGTGGAAGTTGAGACAAAGAACACAATTAATACATAATTCTGTTTCTTTGCACTTGCTGTCAAGTGTAATTTTATAATTTAGAGTAGACTAGGTAGGTAGCTGTGTGCATTATATTTGGAAGGGTTCTATTTAAAGCGGCACTGTGTAACTAACTAACCCTTTTTTTAATTAATACATTTTTATTTTGTCCAATCTGTATGTTAATACAAAAACACAAAACGTATACAATTTGGGGTGGTTGTATTTTGTCTCCCTGCTCTTCTATTGAGACATTTAGATCGTGTCAACGGTCATGTCTCACCTAGACACAGGATCTGACACAAATCTTTACCTGATGGTTAAGATTCAATTTATCCCCTGAGCAATCAGCTCAATGGTAAAACATTTCAGCTCTTGTGCAGGAAACCCGGTTCAAATCTGGGTAATGGATAAATGTTATATTTCCCAATGAAAATAATGCTAGAATCATTTGGCAATTCATTACCAATGTTTTGATTTATTTGATTTTACGGCATGTCTTACTATATTGGATGCTAAATAATATAATTTTGTGCAGTTTGGTGAACATGTACAAAGAACTGGCCTCTGACATCGAAGGATTTGAGCACCCGGGACATGGAGATCTCACTGGATGGGCTAAACAAGGTACCGCCTGAAAAGCGTCATGTTGAAGGTCTGTTTTGAATGCCCAGAGAGGTGTGGCGTGTCCAGACTTTTCTGACTGGGGTGGCCCTATTGGGGCGTGCACCTCCACACAAGCGCACGTATGCGTGTGCACACACGTGACGGAATAGCATTAATTATCATTTTTGTCTTCACTAGGCTACTACCCATAATCTACTTCAATATTAACATTAGTGTTTTGTGTTAAAAAAAAGTGTCACCAAGTGCACATGGTTATAAACACAATTGGCTCTTGCTTGCAAAATTGAAATTTGTATTGCGCTACAAACGTGCATATCTCAATTGAGGCTTTATGCTACGTGAGGAGGAACTATAGGTTGATGTTGTTTGTAGCCAATTATGTTCACCTGCTTTTTATGCAGTTATGCTTATGTAGCAGTAATACAAAGTTTAACTATTTGCAAGCAAGGAGCTTCTTATCTAGTTTATTTTTGTCCCTCTATGTTTTGTTAGGTGTGTTGTTGCTCAATGCTGTGTTGACTGTTCGAGCCAGCCAGGCCAACTCCCACAAAGAGAAAGGCTGGGAAACCTTCACTGATGCTGTGGTGCAGTGGCTCAGCACCAATCAGGAGGGTCTTGTCTTCATGCTGTGGGGATCATATGCTCATAAGAAAGGAGCTGCTATCAATCGAGTAGGTGTAAGATATATACAGTAATCTTGTGTTTTGTGTGGATGTGTAGTTGATGCTGATGACTTCATATATTCATGTCTTGTGTAGAAACGTCACCACGTCCTGCAAGCAGTACATCCATCGCCTTTGTCTGTTCATCGTGGATTCTTCGGATGCAAGCATTTCTCGAAGGCAAATGAGCTGCTGAAGAAATCTGAAAAGGAACCTATAAACTGGAATGCACTCTAGAATGTCATACAGTACATGTCTGTTTGCTGAGACAACAGTGACCAGATACAAAACCAATACATAAGCTTTTCATTTCATTCCTGTTTGACATATTCTCCTAAAAGTGTTTGTTTTTTCCAGATTTTGTGCACTACACTGATTTTATTTATCTTTTGTGAAGCTCTTTTCTTTCGGTTTTGATGCCACCTTTAGAGTATCTCTCTACAATGTTCCATTGAGTTTTATATTGTGGAGATAAAATACAAGAATTTAAGTTCCAGTGTGTGGTGTTCTCTTGTTTGTGTATTGAAAATGTTTTTGTACTTCCTACTTTTTTAAACATAAAGAAGTGAATCCCTTTTTCTTGGTTTGTTTTCCCCCCCAGTGCAATGCACAACATGCTTAGCTATCAGAATCTACGAGCTACTTTATTGAAAAGCAAGAGTTTTTTTTAAATAAAACAATTTAGCCCGCCTGCATTTGGGTCCATAATTGATCCATTTATGTCCATCCATATGTGTTAGATCTTCCTGGGCCAAAAAGATATTTTGATACCAGTGGTGGAAAGTAACTAAGTACATTTACTCAAGTACTGTACTTAAGTACAATTGTGAGGTATTTTTTACTTTACTGGAGTATGTATGTCCAAATTTTAATTATTTTACTTACTTTTACTGTACTCCAGTGCACTATCTCGGAGGCAAATATTAAACTTTTACTTCACTATAATTGTTTAAAAACTTTAGTTATAGTATAGTCACTTTGTAGATATTGATTATTATTACAAAACATTACCCACTTCAGCCCTATATACATTTTGGAACGCATTGTGAGCTTGTAGATCGGTTATTTTCAAAATATTTTTTTATAAATTAACTTTATGCAAAGAGTACATTTACTTTTGGTACTATAAGTATATTTTGATGCCAACACACTTGTACTTTTACTCATACATTTTGATCACTGGACTTTTACTTCTAACAGAGTGTTTCTGCATAGCAGTATTGATAATTTTACTTACAGTAAGTAAAGAATTTTAGATTTTTCTCTACCACTGAATGTTACCAGTTTACCCAAATGCACCATGCATGGCGGAAGGGCGTGTTTGGACTGGATGTGTGTCAATCCAGTGCACGCAGTGACGTACAGTATCTGGTGATCTGAGACGGAGGAAGACACTGGACTGGACTGAGTCTGAGGTCCTTTGTTTTAAGTTGATTTCTCATGTATTTAATCTGTTGCATGCATCTATACAGCCAATGAACTGACCATGCCCGTACAGAGCGTACCAGTTCGTGATTCGTCCATCCAGTTGCGGTTACTTCAACAGTATTTGATTCTCCTGAAGAAGTATCCCCTTGTCACAAAGTCTGTTACGAGGTCAGTAACTGTTACATTAATGGCCATACATCAATTGTATGTCTTGTTTTGTTTTTATACACTGCAGGCTGCAGTGTATAAAACGTACTAACGTCATGACTGCATTGTAGTAGAGAATTGAGTTAAAATCTTACAGCCTAATATGTACTTTCTCTGGTATGAACAAAGCAGGAAAAGCTTGTTTTTTGTTTGGTTTTCTTTTCTTAGCATGACAATTTTACAGTTTCAACTGTTCCAGAATTAGCTTCAACGCTAAATGTAGTCCCTCCCTGGATAAGTATTCTGTTAGCCATGCATGCTTCAGGATTGTGCCATTTCCAACAAATGCAACAAGAGCTGCACTTTTGATAACTATCTTTGCTTTTTCAATAAAAATGCATGTTTTGTTGCTGGCTTGTGTAGCCCCTTCTTTTTTGTTTGCTCTGACCGCTCGTCATCTACAGTCACCCCCTCTGTCGGTTTCAGCCAATGAACATCTTCCTTAGGCAACTCCCCTATTAATTATTCGAGTTTTGTGATCCGTTTTATTTATCAATCCTCATCCATTCATGTTAAACATGTTTGTGTCCTTGGTATTTCAGTGGCATCCTCACTGCTCTAGGGAATCTTCTATCTCAGACATTGGAGGCAAAAAAGAAGGCCAAAGATGAACTGCCAAAGAAGGAGATTGACACAGCAGGAGTTACACGTTATGCAGTTTATGGGTGAGCTGTATGTGATAATAGTTGTAGTTGGGTTCATGAATAATAAGTCTGGTTGTTGTAGGGGTGGCTGCATGTTACACTATATTGTCAAGTTTAAAATATTTGTATTTCTTTTTTACAGTATTTTGCTGCATAGTTTATCACTTTATCTCAATATGATTTTAGCACTTTGTGGTTAATGGACACTGGTGCACTTACACATGAACTACTAGGATATATAAGACGCCTGTTAACATTATCTGCTGAGAGACTGTACTTATATTCACTATTATTATGCAGTTAGTGTTAATATTCACTCACATTCACTGTTGATAGTAGGCTACTGTATCCATTATTATATTCATTGTTGACAGTCTATATTCATTCATATATATACATGAACCTGTATATTCATTGTTGATAGTTAGACTGTGCATATATCCACCCACATACTCAGATTTGTTAGACTGTACATATTCATTCATATATACAGTGTATTCATACTATATGCACTATATAGCAGTAGATGTATATTCATTAATATATTCACTGTATATTTATATTGACGGACTATACATCCAGTGCAGATATCTTGGGCCAGTAGCTTAGTATTTTATTTCATATTTATTCTTATTTATCTTGGTGTGGTTATTGACATTACTCTTATCTGTACCTCTCCTGTGTTTATTCTTACTGAGACCTGAATTGTCCTCTGAAGATCAATAAAGATTTATCTCTTATCTTTTAGTTGGAATTGAGCTCCTTCTGTGACAGCACTGCTAAAAATAATTTGAATGCCATCTGGCTAAAAGTTAAAGTCTGCACAGTAGAAAAAGGTCCCATTAAAAAAACAATTCTGATGATACATATACATCTCTCTTTCTGTAGTATTTTTCTGTCTAGCACCTAGTATTTATTGCCTTGATGTATGTGCTTTTACACATTTATGTATGAAAGTATGAAATGTGTGGCTTCATGTTTTAGCTAGCTTAATTTGGGTGGTTTCAGGTTGTTAATCACTGGACCAGTGAGCCATTACTTTTATCAGCTTATGGAGCTGTGGCTGCCCACCACTGACCGATACTGTATCATCAAACGTCTGCTGCTGGATCGTCTTATCTTTGCCCCTGGCTTTCTGCTGCTGTTTTACTTTGTCATGAACATCCTCGAGGTGGGTCATCACGAACACGGTGGCCCCTGCACCAACCACTCCTCAGATATTACACTGATCTCAAATCATTATAAATCTTTACTTATTTTCTAAATTTACAGTATACTGTATAGTGTATAGCCTTTTCTGTTCAACAGTATTTCATGACGCTTCTACTAATAGGATGCATTCAAGGTCAGCTGAAAGCTGTTGTGCATTTTTAAATAAATCCAAACTTTACCTGTTCTTAGGCTAAAGGGTGGCAAGACTTTGAAAAGAAAATGAACAATAGTTACTGGACCGCTTTGAAGATGAACTGGAAAGTCTGGACTCCCTTTCAGTTCATCAATATCAACTTTGTGCCTGTTCAGGTAGTTACTGTCCACTGGCATGTTGCAGTATTTGAACAGAGGATGATTCAGTGTTTTTATTGACACTTCCTGTGTCTCCCTTTTTTCTTGTTTTCAGTTCAGAGTGCTGTTTGCCAATGTGGTTGCATTGTTTTGGTATGCATACCTTGCATCTTTGAGGAAATGAAACCTCCGGAGTTGGAAGAATCTGGTGCACCAGAATGGCCGGGACATGCCTTAGAGTTGGAACCTCTCAGTTGTTACACTGAACAGTTCATATACAATATAGTAGCTATTCTAATTAAATCCTAATGAGTCCAATACAGTAAGTTGATACATTGTTACGTGTGATAAGACGCTGTTTATGTTGAAGCAACTGACTTGAATTACTCATCATTTCAAAGAATAGCACCTTAAAGTGTACTTAAAACCAAGCCAAAGACTAGTACAATGTAACTGTGAACCTAAACTTGTATGTATGACCAAAATAGTGTCTGTATAATTTTGTAATATATGATGTAAAAGTAATTTTTTATTTCTTTGATTTAGTGTCAGTTACCATGCTAATATATGATATACGGTAGCTCTATGTGGCTTAATATCAAATGTTTCTCAGGTAAAAGGAAAGATCTGCCCAGAATTCAAAATAACATTTAATCTTATGCTAAATTGTCCCCCTTTTCTTCAAGGAATAGGCTCTGTTAATGGAACCATCTCATTTTGCCTTTATTGTTACTGCCAATACATTATTACATTTTAAGACAAATGTGATTTTAACAAAAAAAATAAAAATTATTAGATCAATATGTGGTCCTTTATCTGCAATGAATTAACATGGAATGATTATATTTCTTTCTTGAAAGTGTTCTCAGCCTCCTCTTAGTCTTAGAGTCAGGTAGATGGTGCTTCCACTTCTGACATTGTAGTCATCCAGTTTTCGGCCATCATCCATCTGCTTGCCTTCATGAATCAGCCTTTGTTGGTCCACAGGAACACCTTCCTTACTTTGAACCTTGCGCTTGAACTCTTGTACAGTCTCACCAGGTGCGATTTCAAAGGTACTTGTCTGGCCCTTTTCATTTTTCAAGAACACCTGGGTTGGAATCGGTTCAGTTATCACCATGCAGACCTGTGATCCGGACTCCAAACCATAGGAGCTCAAAGGTTTGGAATCGTCATCTAGACTCATCCTCTGGCCATTGTTGTAGGACAGCCTCTGCCGCTGGATGGACACTCCAAACTTCTGGCTGATGAGGGTTTTCAAAGACCCCACTGTAGCGCCCGGCTGCACCACCAGGGACTTCGACTCCCCATTCAGCATCGTTATTTTGATCTCCATGGTGATGGATATAGTCTATACAAATGATAAAAATAATAATTCATATTAAGATGTAAACCTGCCATGATTTTCCGGTATTTACACATTTACAAAAATCACTTAAATGTAAAGAAGAAATCTTTACATTAAAGTGATTCTTGTGGATAAAGGGATATTTCACTTTCAAACATGTTTGGGATTATTGTAACATCTACTCTGGCATTTGTGAGCACTCCAGACAGTTTTTAAGTTGCTTGATTCAGTATTTAGACATTTGATATTCATTTTATCAGACACGTCACACGCCCCCCTTCCTATACAAACCCATTGTAACTTCAAACTCCATTTTAACCATGTTAGATTCATTGAAAACACCCGTTCTTGGTGTCATTCTAATGTGTAAGGTGGCCGTTTTTTCTCAATTACCTTTTTCAAAAAATTTTTACATTTTGGGGGGAAATGAAAAAAAATAAAAAAAAATACATATATATATATATATATATATATATATTACATTAAAACATTTAAATAAAAGTAAAGAAAAAAGTAATCACAAAAACAAGACCCCCTCACGTATTACCAGGACAAGATCAGTCACCAGAACCAAGAACGGGTGTTTTCAATGAATCCAACATGGTTAAAATGGAAGTTACATGGTTCCTTGTAAAGGAAGGGGCGTGTCTGATAAAATGAATATCAAATTTCTAAATACTGAATCAAGCAACTTAAAAACTGTCTGGAGTGCTCACAAAAGTGAAATATACCTTTAAAACGTTTTTTCTTTTTTGGGTGAAAAGGGTCTAAGCTCTAAATTTTGATACTCTTTAATAAACAATTAATAAATGTTAATGAACAACATTTTCAGTTAGGTTGCCAATTTAATCATATGAGAAGAGAGTATCCATTTGTCAACTACAATCTTAGTGTTCCAGTTCCAATTTTGTCTGCTCATTTCTTTATGTAATGATGTAATGATAATGCATTTTCTGTTAAGTAAAGAGGCCCTAGTGAACAAAAAGAAATGATTACTATCAGAATAATAGAGCTGCCTTAACACTTATTTTAACCAAGACATATCACTTACCCTAACTTTAATTATGGAAAAAAAAATAAGAATGTTTTACCTTTTTATTGTAAGATCCGTTCAGTTAGATGTCTTTGATGAGCAGGACAGGACAGGTGAACGGCAAAATGAGTTGATACCAGTCTAGGTGAAGAGTCAGATAATCTTCCAGCTGTTTGTCTCAAGTAATGCTCCTGGTGTCGCGTCTCAGCACAGCAGCCAGCAATGTTTATAAGCTTCAGCTGGTCCGTGTTTTTAACAGCTGATGAGCGACTGTCCCACCTCATACGGCTCATAGCTTAAGATTCGTTTTCCTCCTGCAATGTAGTGACTGGTTGTTTCGGTTTCCTTTCTCGATACATGCGAGCTGAAATGTGATGTAATGATAGAAGATTCGCGAATAACATAACTATCAAACTCCGATTGCTGGGTTAGGGTTAGGATTTTTAGTTGTTGATTTTATTGATTTAATTGATTTTAAAAGCACAGTGCAGACTATCATGACATAGTTCTAAAGGATAACACTTCAAATAATGTAATCCTCCATTGAAAGCTTTTTTTAATGATGACTTTATAATCTAGTGAAAGCTAATGCAGTATGATTGTGGACAATATTGTTGGCCATGCCATGCACAGGTTGTGCATGGCATAGGATGGGGGGGGGGGGGGGCACTCATTTCGGTTGAATACTTTATTAACAGTTTGTTAACAAAAGGTGCTAAAAGGATAACACAAAAAGGGTTAATTTCCATTGTGGTCCTGTGTATTCAATTCATCGAGACATTTAAAGACGAACAATAATATGCAAAACATCATAATATAATATACTACTAGTGGGAACAGTAGTATATTATAGGGAACGAATTTCCCCCACTTTATTACCTTGTAAACCTGATATGACATTAATAAACCTGATTCTAGTAGCAATAAAAACAAAGAGGAAAATATGCACAGTAAACAGTGAGGGGGGGGGGGTGATAAGCCTTTTTACAGGGACCAGTAACAAAATTGCTGATACCTGTAGGTGCTCTTTTGTAGCGGTTTGGACCCTAACTATGGACCCTAACTATGCCAGGACCCCCCCCCCCCCCCTTCTTGAAGCAATAAGTCTACTTATCATCGAAGCATCTGCTGCACCATGCATTTGTTGTTTCCCCAGTCTGCATATCTTTATCTCCTACTGTTGTGAATTGGCCCAGATTAACATTGAATACACTGATAAAGACATGGTCCAGTCAAAGGAAATTCCCCAAAGGAGACAGACACTGATCACTGGCATGAGCAGGGCAAATGTTAGAATTGAAAGTAAACACTTTATGAAAAATGAAACCAAAATTTGAACTATAAGCATTTCAGGTAAAGCTGAATTAAAACCATGGATGGATGTGGCACCATCTAGTGCTTGTGAAAACATTTTTGTATTATGATGGCAAAAACAAAACGGCAGTCTACAAAATACAGACATTGCAAACATGTATCTGTCGAAATCTTTTTTTTTTCTTGTCCAGTTAATGTAGTTATACAAAAAAGTACATATGATTCGTGAAAAGCAATGGTTACAAAGAAACCAAAATCTATAATAATCTGAAATATTAACAATGTACAATATAAAATAAATATCCAGATGAAATGCAGAAACGTGTATTGGTCAAAACTCTGAATGTTGCAACATGGTAGCCCGCTCTTCCCTCTTGGGTAGTGGAATGTTTCCTTGGACGAAAGAAAAAGAGAACATTAGGATGCAGCTCAACATTTATTTCAAACTATTGAGTTGACAACCCTGCAAAATGCTTACTAATAGATATATCTGTACAGGTTAGACTGTACAGTAAGTAATCACTTACTGTAGCACCCAAATATTTACTAATCATCCCTGGTGTCATAACATTTACAGAAACCCCAAGGTGCTTCCTTACCAGGTGGTGCCACAAAATATTCCTCAATTGTGCTTCTGGGAAGCTGGAGTAGTTCTTCAGCTATCTCTCCTTCCATCACAGCATCATCCCTTAGGTACAATGTTCTGAAAGACAGGTTAATTAGGAGGCATGTAACAAAGCAGCATTCATGTAATTGCTTCCAGCCACTGTGATAGGCAGAATGTAGGTATTTGTAATTAACCTATAGGCAAAGCTGAAGGCTGTATTGTTGGAAATGTGCCATACTGGTGGAAAATGACTGCAACTTCAAAGATAATCACATGACATTAACTTTTAAGACCATTACCACAGAGCCAAAGAAATTATTTAAAGATATTTTGTACACACATATTGTAATCTAGTGTTTGCATTGTACCTTTCCTCCAGAACAGAATCCATTGGTTCAACTCCATTTGTGTTCACAACATGAAGCTGATCTGCAAATTGTATGGCTCTCTCTAAACATATCAGTCCCTCTTTGGTGCGGAAATCAACCAAGGCTAGTCTCTCCAGTTTGTCCACCAGATCAGCAGGGACTTGGCTTGACTTTTTTTTGTAAAGGGAAACATTAGAGGCGTTGTCTTACTTGGCTTATACATTTTGTTTGGCATGTCCAAGGTTATACATGCAGTATTCCAGTGTTCTATTAAATGTGGATTATTCCTTTAATTAGGGGACAAATGTATATCATATACATTCAATATGCGGTTAAATATCTGACCCAAACAGCCATGTAATTAAACGTGAGGAAAACAGTATTAAAACTCATAAATTGTGAGCAGATCTTTCTCACCATTACATTGGGAGGTTGTTTATCCAGCACTGGTTCCCACGTTGCAACCCATGGTACCTAGAAAATAGTTTTCAATGAAGACTGTTCATTCATTTTATCTGCAAATTATTGACACACACACACACACACACACACACACACACACACACACACAATGTGTCAGTAATATATATGAGCCTGAGAGACATGCACTCTTACTGAACAAATACTCTACATAATGAGTATCTTCAGAATGTAGAGCTATTTAACACTTATTTATTTAACTTAAAAAATCACAGACCCTACACTTTAATTTCAAGGAAAACATATATCTAGCCTAGGAAGTAATACTTTGCAATGGTGGTCCAGGCCAGGTTCAGTGACAGACATGGACAAAGTTTGAAATCCCTAAACTAGCTTACCTTGGAACTGTACCGACGGACTGCTACATGTTTTATTATCGGAAGGGCGTTCTTCGCGTTAGATAACGTTATACAAACGTGTGCTGTTCTGATATGGTGGAGTGAATACCTAGTGCTAGTCATTTTTTAATTATTGTGTACTAACTAGGTTAAACCATGGAGCTATATAATATATCGGGGTTAGGACACCACTAAAGCATGCCGATGTTAGCTTTGCCTTTGACCAGTGTTGCCATGTTGTGTGAGAGAAATAAGCAACCAGGTCTTTGAAAACAAGCCCAAAAGAAGCAACTAGGAACTAGCAGATCTACAAGCTCACAACGCGTCACGTCACAACTCGTTGCGAGCTTGTAGATCTGCTATTATCAAAATGTGAAAAATGTGGAATATTGTTGAAACATTTTAACAACACAAATCTTGTATGGGGGTGCCTGGCACAAATAAATATTAATTTGGGGGTCCTTGACATGCAAATGTTTGAGAACCACTGGTTTAAACAACATTAGTAAACAAGCGCAATAAGCCAACTACACTTTAGAAACAAGCCCAAAAAACCGCAACCACCAATATTTAAAAGCAACATTACAGAAAAAAAATCTGGGACCCAGAGCCAAATAAGAATGAAAAACAGCGCCCTCTGCTGTTTGTACTGTCTTACTTGGCAGAGCAGAATCTGTTCTTGAGAGATTACAGAAAAACAAGCCCAAAGTCGCTTATAATAAACAGACATGGCAACGCTGCTGCTTAGACGGTAAATAAACAGGGAGGTACTGGGTCACAATGCGCAGGCGCTAATGGCGGGCGTCACTCACTCGCACAGATTATGTAGGTAAAGTAGAAACGAATGTATTTTCATGGGGAGATTATTTATTTATTTTGAATCTAAAGGAAATGAATCATACCACCTATAATTGCATCACTGAGTATATGTAGCCAAATATCCTAAATTGGGGGGAGGGCGGGGGGTATATACAGTAAATTGGAGGGTGTACATGTTTTTTAATGTATTTTTTCAAAACACCCCTATCATAATGGTATAGTCTTGACACTTCCGTGTTCAAAAGTTTTATTTAGGCAAAGCTTTGGGGAAAGTTGGCTAGCCGGCTAATAGCACCATAGTGACATTAGTATTGCCAATTACCGAGGAAATTAATTATATTGTTTCTATGTTCGGTCGCTGCAAGGGCGTACAGCCGTTTTTCACATGGCTATAATTACAAGCTGCCAAACGTTCTATTAGAGAGGCTTCATAAAAGAGGAAGATGTCCACGGCTATCGTTAGCGAAGCTATTAGAGGGTCGTTTCCACTGCATTCCTCGGTTTGGGAGAATGACTACAGGAAACTGGAGAATGAGGTGGCCCAGGTTTGTAAACATCCCAATACACATCAGATCATACAGCTATCTAGTTGAATCAGCTACACAATTAGATATAGCGTCATCCTCGAGCTATGTAGGTGTTCATCTAGTAATGTAGGCCAGTCCAGGCGTCACATTTAGCAGTTCACAGTGGCTGCAGTGGATTGACAGATGTTTTATGACAGTACAACATTTTTTAACCAATTAAGAGCCTGAAGACATAAACTGTTAGTAACAATAGGAACATTAAGTTCAATGACATATTAAATAAATAGATCTATTTAGACATTTTACAGATTAGGAGAAGTCCAGGATATGTGTGAAACCTTGTGCGGATATGATAGATGGTAGCTGTAGTATACAACCCTCGTAGACGTATTTATGATTCTGACGTTTTCAATCTACGAGAGTTGTAGGGTGCACTTCCTATAGTGCTTTGGACTTTCTGCACTATGCCCCGTAGACACTCCAAACATTGTACAAAATGAAAATAAAGGTGCTTACCGCCGAGCCCCAAATGTTAACTACTTCTACGGGGTATTAGTTTAATGTAATAATCCATATATTTAAACAAAGAAGTGTTTTAATGCCGTCTGTGGCCGAACGCCATTTTTTCACCCTCGTTTACTTCCTGTTTACATTTAGTGTAATTCCGGTTTTCACCGGATGCGCCCCCTCACTTCCCGTCACTAACGCCCATTGGGAACTTCCGACAGAATCGGCCACAGACGGCATTAAAACACTTCTTTATTGAAAGATATGGATTATTACATTAAACTAATACCCCGTAGAAGTAGTTAACATTTGGGGCTCGGCGGTAAGCACCTTTATTTTCATTTTGTACAATGTTTGGAGTGTCTACGGGGCATAGTGCAGAAAGTCCAAAGCACTATAGGAAGTGCACCCTACAACTCTCGTAGATTGAAAACGTCAGAATCATAAATACGTCTACGAGGGTTGTATACTACAGCTAGATAGATGGCAAATGTGACACATACTTGTTTATGCCACCAAGGTCTAAACAGTTTGTTTTCATTGGATTGCACTCATTGAAATCGCTCCTTCATTTCCTAGAGTGACATTGAGGCCGTGGATCCCAGAGGGAGGACCGCTCTTCATTTAGCCGTGTCACTTGGGCACCTAGAATCAGTGAGAGTCCTTCTGAGACATGGGGCTTCAGTAACTAAAGAGAATTCCAAGAATTGGACAGGTTAGACATTACATCTTAAATGACATACTGACAATCACATAATTAGTTTGTGTCTATGTATTTGGTTTACAAATGTCATGTTTTAGTGGCTTGTGGGCAATTGGAGCCCTCCATGTATTGTAACCTGCTGCTACACACAGCTAAATGGAATTTCTTATAAAGACGCACACCCACTTGTCTTTTCCGCCTGCAGTAAGGCATTATTGCCCTCAGTGCCTATTACCACCACCAGTCCTGAGGTTTTATAATGGATGTTTGCAGTTTATGGATGACATATGCTTTTAGCTTAAAAGGATTAGTGGTAGTGGTGTTTGACTGAATCTGTCTCTGTGTGTTCAGTGCTGCAGGAGGCAGTCAGTACTGGAGACCCAGAGATGGTTCAACTGGTGCTTCAACGCAGGGACTACCTCAAAGCATCTACAGCACTGGGAGGAGTGCCTGAGCTGCTGTCCAAGATCAGAGAGGTTTTACTTTACAAAACGCTGTCTTGTCTTTTACATCCTATTCTAAAACTCAACATGTACTAGCATAAACATTAAGCAACTGATGTTTTGTTTTGCCCCCAGTCTCCAGATTTCTACATGGAAATGAAATGGGAGTTCACCAGTTGGAGTAAGCTTTTACCGCCCTTTTTTACATATACAGTAGCCTACATGTTAGAACCAAAAATAAATGATTACAAATAGTCGCTTAAGTCATGCAATTACTGCATGTGTAATGCAGAAAATATATACATTTTATGCCAAGATTAAAAAGAAAAAAAGTTTGATTTAAGGGCAGAGTTAATACATATGCTATTTAAAGCAAAGCCCAGTGGTTTCTTAACAAAAATAAAGAATGTTTTGCCTACTAAGATTTTGTGAAAAAAGGACATTCTCAACGCATCGTTGCCAAGTTTTAAATTCTGCTTTAATTTTTTGCTTTGTGATATTCATATGCTTTGCTTTTTAGTCCCCCTTGTGTCCCGAGTTTGTCCAAGTGATGTCTGTCGCATCTGGAAGAGTGGTGCCAGCTTGCGAGTAGATTCTACTCTTCTGGGCTTTGAAAACATGACGTGGATCAGAGGGCGTCGGAGCTACATCTTCAGAGGCGATGGTATGTAAAAGAGTCTCAGACACACACAGGCCTTAACCTTTTGACTGAGGTCCTTGTGTCATTCTCATTGCTGTTTGTGCAAAACATTTGTTTGTACTGGAACTATCAACAGATACATGCACAGAGTTGATGGAGGTGAACCATGATGAGGAAGTGGTGGACACTGAACGCTTCAACATATCCCAAGAAATGGAGGATGTCACATTAGATTCAATGCAACCTGCTGAACAGGAAGTTGCCAAAAGGTTGACTACTCCCATTGTCAATACGTACCTGGACACCAAGGATATTGCTTTTGAGAGGCAAGAGTCCCATCTTTTTCCTCTTTCCACTATTTAAAAACGTTTCTTTTACATAATGATAATTAGCAAACGGTACATCCTGCCGTTACATTATTTCACGCTTTACTCACAAATAAGTTTTAGTGCTATCGTTAGATTGTATGGCAGAAGAATTTGAAAATTGTGTGAGTCAACAGTCTGGCTCGAGAGACTACCTAGCATCTAATATACTGGTTATGGTCGTTGTAGTGTCCAAAGTCCTGTACTTCTGGCACTACTGGTTGCCGACGGCTAGGGTTGTTTCGACGTGTGATAAAAAGTCCAAACCGTAGATAAAGTTCATGAATAAAGGCTTTATCCTCTGTACCTTGGTCGTCACTCCAGTATACAAATAATAAGTACAGTTAAACATAAACAGTTAAACGTACGGTGGCTAAATCAACAGCCCTCCTAAACACAGTCAAAAAACTGTTTGCCTCCCATCAGCAACACCTTGATTACAGACAGGGTTAAATACCCTGTAACCCTGGCAACCTTGGCCTTGACCAAGCCCTGTGGTGACATCATCAATTTAGAAACAAAATGGCTCAAATGGCTCTTACAGTTGTGTTGCAGAAATCTTTATTGAGGTGAAAAAAAAACTTTCATATTGAAATGTCAGACATTAGTGATTTTTTTAAAATAAAAGGGTTGCTCAACAGGCCCTAATGCTTCATGTCAAGCTTAACAGACAAAATGGTATAACACAGCATCTTGATCATTATTACTTATACTGTATATTTAGTTTAGGGCAGGTGTGTTGAAGAAAAAAAAGTACTTGAGTGCTACACACCGTAACTTGGACTTTTGCAAGTTACGGCAGTGTGAGGGAGTTTATATTTCTGTGAAGTAGCTCTATTGTACCCTTAAATGCACAAGTTTTCTTTTCTTTTTTTTCTTCTTTTTTAAAATGTCTTAAGAAACATCTTATTTTCACCAGGAATAAGTCTGGGGTCTGGGGATGGAGGACGGACAAAACTGAAGCTGTCGATGGATTCGAAGCAAAGGTTCATGTGAAATAACTTTATTTGAAACATAATCACTAAAGCTTACTGTAACAGTGCACTTTAACTATGTGTGATGTGATAGAATAATACATGGTTGTTTTCTCAGGTATTTAGTGTCAACAATGTGAATGTGGTGATCCGGACAAGGACAGAACATCTTACAGATGAGGAGAAGGCCAGGATAAAAAGTATGTGTGAAACCTTGTGCAGACATGATTTCCCCAAATTAGTGATTAAGGAGAGTTGTTGTTAAAAGGTCAATGTAACATGATCATAACAAAATGTGTTATCCACTGAGACCATATTCACATGGTGGCATTTACTTCATACTGGTGGCAAACACCCCAAATATGAAGTAAGAGCAAAATGGCCATGTGTGACTATGGATAATGGGAAATGGACTTTGTTTCATAGGTGAACGGAATGTCCTTGAGTCTCTTCTGGGCACTGTGGAGCAGCACATAAGTGCACAGGGGGTAAGAAGACATTGTTCTTGCAACTACGCATGAATAACTTCTTGAAGTTGCGGGAGTCAGGTGACATCATATAAACACTTCTTGTAATTATCTTGATAGGACCTTACTCTGGAGTTTGCAACTGCCACTAATCCAACTGCCATCACTCCAGAGGAATATTTTGACCCTGAGTTTGACCTGGAAAACAGAGACATTGGCCGTCCTCTTGAGCTCAGCACCCGAACGCAGAAGTGAGGGGAAAAAACAGCATGATGGCATAACAAACCTTTTATCATTTCACCCTTAATATTTTATATGGCAAATGAGGGGAAGTAATTTTTTGTGTGTGTGTTTACATTTTCTTTATTCTACACAGGTTCAAGGGCACATTATGGATGAGTGAGGATCACCCCCTGTCCCTGGTGGAGCAGGTAACTCCCATCATTGACCTCATGGCCCGGACCAGCTCCCATTTTGCACGGCTGCGAGACTTTGTCACCATGACGTTCCCTCCAGGATTTCCCATAAAAATTGGTACATTCCCCATCCCCTCACAGAACAGAAATAGCACAATATAAATCATGACTTTTTACACAAACCACATATTCAAGTGATAAACAGAGGCCCTCATTCATATGCAAAATCTCTTTTAAGGTGTTTTAATTATTCACCCATTTTAATCTATTATTTGACCTTTTCACACAGAGATTCCCCTGTTCCATGTGCTCAATGCCAGGATTACTTTCGGGAATGTCAACAAATGCAGTACAGAAAACCAGGCCAACACATCCACAGCTACAACACCTACGCCTGAGGGGGAAGATGTAGAAGCTGCTGGTAGGAACAAAGCTATAATTCGCTCTTAAAGGGGTAGTTCACCCCTCAAATAACTTTTTTTCTATTGATTACTCACCCCATGGAGCCTTGAATTCATGGATATTTTTTTGTTTTTGTCGCATTCCTTCCTTTATTATTTGATTATAATAAATTTAGCCCCATTGATTCCGGTAGGAGACACAAATGCATTTGTGTCTCCTACCGGAATCAATGGGGACACATTTATTATAATCAAATTATTGGCTTAGGAATGTGACAAAAACAAAAAAATATCTATGAATTCAAGGCTCCAGATGGTCAGTAATCAATAGAAAAAAAGTTATTTTGGGGGTGAACTACCCCTTTAACATAAGTGATGCATCAAAAGTATTTTATTCGTATCATATTGTAAAACATTCATAGGAACTTGCTGAAAACTACTCCATTGCTTTTTGGTCCACGTAGCACCCCTCCCATTCCAGGTGTGTCCTTCTGTGTTCGATGTGCCTGCGCACTACCGCCATCGGGGGGGAAGCCGCCACACTCCTATGTCCAACCACGATGAGGAGCTTTTGCAGTACGCCATCCATCAGAGTCTTTTGGAGTCCTGCAATGTCCCAGGACAGGTCAGGGCATCAAGTAGAGATCCAAGTTCACTCACATATACCAGACCACACATTCTGCCTGCAGCGATCTTCCTAATCTTACGATAACACTGTTCTATCTAGTTTCATTCTCCAGTAAGTGCTAATGTCTTCTGTTTTTTTTTTACAGGATGTTAGCTGGGACGATGCCAACGGGGACCTCAGTGATGCTATGCTCAGTAGCCCTAGTGACAGGTAGGGACGTTTTATTTATATATATCTGTGAAAGCCAGGGCAATGTAGTTCTACTGGAATATGTGTGTATTTACAAAAAGCAATATAGTTAGACAGGAAAGAGGCATGTCTTCTTGTCTTCTCTTTATGCTCACTATTCTCCTGTTGTTCTAGGAGTGTCCCAGAGGGGTCGCTAGTGGACTTGGGAGGCACATCCAGCCCTGTGAGCTCAGTCTCAGCCTCCAGCCCTGACACAGACCTCCGCCTTGCCATGGAGCTCTCAGCCCGAGCTCAAGAGGAAGACAACAAGAGGAGACGGCAAGAGGAAGAGGACCTGGAGAGGATATTGCAGCTATCGCTCACTGAAAAGTAAAAGGAACAAGAGGGAATAATGGCTAATTATGCTTTGCCGAAAAAGTGTCATGACATGTCGCTCAACGATGTACGTATTTAACAACTGACTTTTTTACAGTTTAAAATGCGTCTTTTCTTTTGGTGGAGTGACGAAATATAAATTAAGCCTAAGGAGTGAGGCCAGACCTCACTTTAACCGTGTTAACTTTTCCAGATCCAGAACCAACAGCCACACCTCAACTTCCCCAACCACTACAGTCAATCTATGCAACCTCTAATCCTTACTGTAATAGATCATTGTTGTTGCACAGGCAATATCAAACTCCCTTTATTCAAAATTTTCCAAAAGCTATTTTTGGTAAGAACATACTCCTTTATATATTTGTACCTTAACATAATGCTTAGTCAGTTATGTGTCCTGTCCTTCAGTTAAGAGTCACAGTTGCGACCCAATACTTTCTCATTGACCGTATGTTATCGAGTTGCAGGGTTAAATCAACAGTGGGGTTCTGTTGCATTGAATTGTCAGAGTATAGGAAATTATTTTAGTGACTAGTCTTCCTATAGAGTCACCTGGCAGAGGGTTCATGGTCTTACTGAATGATTGAAAATCTCAGGGTTCCATTATTCCACAGTCTCTTTGCTTTGAAATTGGGCTTGTTGTCTGTAAAGAGATTGGAATGGTTATTTATTTTTCTTTTGTGCAGAATGATATCAAACCATTACATACTATCTTATGTTATACTTATACCATAATTTTCTATTCTGTTTATTCCAAACTGTCTAGAAGGTTTACGGATAAAGTGAAAACAAAATCTCGTACTTGTGAATGTATAGTATAAGATAGATATCATTATCAAAGCATGTTGTGAGAAAATGTAATTCAGCTGCATGGTGATATCTTTGCTGCACAAGAAGAAGGAAGTTCCTGGCTTTCCTTAGGCTGAAGCCTTATTTTGTTTAGCGTACCCCATTTATGGTTTTATGGTTAGGGCGATTTATATTTTTCTGAATCACCAGTCAGTTATTGAATAACCGCAACCATTATCACCTCAGTTCACAGAAGCAATAGCAGCGCCCACTGTGCCTGTGTATCCATACTGTAGTGTGTCATGATTTCAAGATTATTTGTCACTCATACAAGTACAAGCCACAAAATGTTGGTGTGACATGCTCCGCAGACTGTGCTAATAACTAATATAAAGCAAGATATGATACTGGTAAAATATACAGTTTAGAAGTGGTCACACATCAGTGTTGCATGGATCATAATAATTGGGCTTTTTATTGATGAAAGATATTTTTCTTCAAGTTAAGCGGACATAAGACACCTAAACCAGCAGGTCCCTAAGGGCAAGTCTTTAGCATCTTAAAGCTACAAACACCGACTTGGCAGAAGGAAATTATGGACCTCAATATTAGATATGCTACTTGAGGCATGTCCCACTTTAGGAAGTGGAGGTGTTTATTCTGTGCAATGGTACTCAGACCAACCTTTCTGAAGTGGAAACATACATTTTAAAATGCTTCATCTTCAAAAAGATGTTTTTCCAAATGTAATTGAGTGATGAAGATAGACCATTAACCACTATAGTTGATTTCACTGATAACCAACCATTTATCAACAGCCTGCATTGCTTTGTCCAGTTGTCTGAGGCTTGAGCTCAAAATTTGCTACATTTTAATGATCACTTTGCCAAACTGCTCAAAAGCCTACTTTACCAAGGCTAGCTTTGGTTAGATTTTGAGGGAACAGTCTTTATAATATGCCATTTGCTAGCTGTAAAGCTTTTTTTTTATTTTAACATGTCAAAAACTTGTTGATTTCTTAAATAAAAGCACTTTATTTCCACATTGAACTGATATGTCATTGTTTAAATGTTTTCTGTTCAAAGGTACACAACAGATTAAACATTTAAATTAAATTCTTTATCATAATATGTTCATTGTTCAAATTAAGGTATAAATGACCAGTGATGAGCTGTATAAGTAAATGTACTTAATTACTGTCAACCACTGAACAGTATTCCCAGTTTAAAATACAAAACTCCAATTGATTAGATTAGGGTGTACTATGTATTAGGCCACATACATTTATATATTCATATATAATTAAGATATATAAAATATATAAGAGGGATGCTATTGATCTTGTGGAAATGTCAACAGTATAGTAGCCTGTGTCAAAGAGAAAATGATCATTGTAAAAGCTTACAATGTCTGTTTGAGGTGCTACTGCATATAGTACGATATGTGCTATGATAAGATATATGAGAAATCAGTAGCCTAAGGTTTAGGAGATCTACAAGCGTGTAGATCGTAAATTTTCAAACAGCAAAGTTTAAATAGGGCTGCATGATATGTAAAGTTAAAAAACACTTAATTCCTAATTCAAGGTGCCCACATGTCCCTAGTGCCCACTCGTCCTAGTGCCCAGTTATCTGGGTTGTGCTCTGAAGAGGTGGGTAACCGCTTTCACTTTCAGCCACTTACATCAGGTGTTTCCATGGCTTGATATGGATGGACTTGTAGCTTACTGACAACTCTTCCCTTTAAAAGAGCTAAAGTGATACTCTTGTGATAAATGTTATTTCTCTAATAAATAAGGCCTTGCGGAGTGGCCTTATTTAGGAGTGGCAACATGGGCACCCATGCCCATGTCAGCCCATATGGGAGTGGCAACATGGGCACCCATGCCCATGTCAGCCCATATGGGGCTGACATGGGCATGGGTGCCCATGTTGCCACTGTGTTTAAGGGGCCCCCATACCTCACTGCATGGACTTATTTAAAACATCATAAAATACATTGAGGGAGAAGTTGAACACTCCTTTTCAATGGTACAACAAACATACAATAAATGCAGACGAGATTCAAATCAATAGCAATAAAATAATACTAATAATAATAAAATAATTATAGCTACTATTGTTAAAACACAAGAAAGAATATGGTTACATCAATTAACACACAATAACGAATAGCAGCACTAACATTTTATTCAAAACCAGAAACAAATCATATATATTTCATGTTATTTCATTTATGATAACTTGTGCATCACAAGATTATTTATTTATTTATTAAACAAAACATCTTACAGAAAAAGGCAGAAGAGGTAGGCATTTCAACTTTTAAATGCTAATTTAATGTAATATAGCAGCATGGCAAATGAAACAAACGTTAAAACTTGATTTTAAAATAATAAGCCATCAATTCTATTCAATCTTGGAAGTTAATATCATCTATTGATTGAATACTGTTAATAAAGTATTCTATCAATCAATCAATCGATCAGGTATACATGTAGATTTGGGCATTCCAGTAAATAAAGTCATGGCTCCCAGTGAGTTGATCCATCCTGAAGAGAGAGATTGTCATCCTCCATGAAGTGTTCAAAACAAGAGCTTCGTCATCGGCGAGGCAGTGGTTTGTAAACACATACAGCCATAGTGATCATCACCACCAGCAGGATAGAAAGGACCGTCGCCATTGCAACTGTAAACACATAAAGATATGCAACCCAGAAACAATATTGTAACATTGAAAAAAGACAGCGAGGACAAAGACATTAATAACCCAAGTTTTCATTATAATTTAACTATGGTTCAATAGTATTAGTGCTCTGCGTGTTTTAACATGTTTAGTTTTGGTCTCAGAAGAGCGAAATATTTTGATGCATGAACGCCGATATGGCATCCTTTCATAGACGTTCATATAGCAGCGTTGCCATATATTGTGAGAGAAACAAGAAACCAGGTCTAGGAAAACAAGCCCAAAAGAAGCAACTTTATTAGCCACATGAGCACTTTAAACCTAAAAAGATCTACAAGCTCACGACGTAGATCTGCTATTTTCAATAACTCTTGCAATAAAATGTGGAATATTTGGACTATTTTTTTGAAACATTCTAAAAACACAAATGCTCCCTTGCATGGCTGGCACAAAACATTTTCATGAAAATATTTGAGAACCAATGGTTTAAATAATAATCTAAAAAATTGGAAGCAAGCCTAAATAAGCAAGTACACGTTAGAAACAAGCCCCCAAAAAAACGAAACTCGCAACTACAAATATTTACAAACAACGTCGCTTATAATAAGCGGACATGGCAACACTCATAGGCGTTCATAGGCGCACTTTGCATTTGTCTATGCCTTCATCGTAGGCCGTACAATGGTGACATGGCTAGAAGAACCCTTACCTAAATTTTGATTCTGGAGTACCACATAAGGCCTCTCGTTCAGTTTGGAGTCCTCCAACTGTCCGCTTACTAACATTCCAAAACAAAGAATTATAGTTGGACTTGGAATGATATGATGCAGCATCACGAAGCAGGCGATTGTAGTGTGTGGTGATGATGGAGAATGAATGAAGCACACCCAATCTTCCACAGCCTGATATCTGGGTCCTAAAGCCGTCTTTTTAATCGGCTATCCTAAACCTATTAAAGGACGACTTCACCCATTTTCAATCTATCTTCATATAACTGGTCCTCACTAATAATAATGTTCATAATAAAATGGCAATTTTTTTCCTACTCAGTCTGTGTCTCATAGGTGGGCTGTGGACACTTCAGAAACCCGCCTACCAGTAGGCAGATTGTTTTTTGCAAACAAGATTTATTTATTTTTATGTAAGATTTTTGTTGTTTTTTGCGAGAACAGTTTCCATTATAGCATGCTTACTTTCCAGGAATAGAAAGCCTGAGGTATCTTAGCTTGGATTCCCCATCGATGATGTCACTGGTAGGCGGGTTTCTGAACTGTCCACACGTACAGCCCTCCTCTGAGACACAGACCGAGTAGACAAAAGTGGTACCATATAAAAATGAGCATTAGTGAGGACCAATTATATGAAGAGTGGTCCTCTAATGTAATGTGCATCGTTCGATCTATTTTCTTAAGGTAAAGTATGGCCGGCATATATATGGGTGTGGGCCCCTGTGGGGTCCCATTTTTCATAACTGAAATGTCAGAGAGCAATAAAGTATAAAGGTCAAACTGCTTGGGGTTATATCCTTACATCATTATGTTCATGACTGATGTGTATGGCCTTTACCTTCACTATCCAGATCTCACCAGCTCATCATCATTACAGCATGAACCACATGCATAATGTTGGGAGTCAGATCAGAATGTTGAAAATGCAACTACAAAAAAACCTGTTGCCCATTGTGCAGAGGTGTAAAGTCTCTCTCTCTCTCTCTCTCTCTCTCTCTCTCTCTCTCTCTCTCTCTCTCTCTCTCTCTCTCTCTCTCTCTCTCTCTCTTTCTATAGTATATATATATATATATATATATATATATATATATATATATATATATATATATATATATATATATATATATATATATATACAGAATATATACAGAATATTATGTTGTGTGTGTGCGTGTGTGATGATTGTTGTTTATTGACATCAAAAGAGATCGTTTTGGTGAGTAATCAGAGGAACCATGCCATTAATTGGCATGACATCACATGCTGGGGGGCATAATGTGACCACAGAAGTGCACAAACTCTCAGAGTCTACAAATGTATCCAAATGGACGGGTCCACAGCATCTTTTAATGTGTGGACTAAAGAGCACGTCTTGATGCATCATAACCAGTTTTAAGGACCCGCTGTAATTAAATGTTGATATTTGTTTTTATTTTTATGTGCAATCAATGAACAGTTTGATGCAGTATTGACTATTGACTACTGTTGGACTAAATTGAAGTGTTCAGCCAACATTGGGCTTACAAGCATCCATGATGATGAATATTTGCATGTAGGCTATGTGCTGATACTTTATATGACATGACATGATATCCATCAATACAATCGAAACTGTTAATGCAGCATTTCCCCTATCCTTTTTAAGTGCTATTTGATCACTATTGGACAGCAACTGTACTACTACTACATCATGCATAATATGTGCATTCTGGTAAATCTGGTCAAAAGCATGCATATCTATGCAGTCACTGCTGTGTTCCCTCCCTATACTGCACAGTAATCACTGCAAAGCTGTTCATCTCAGATGGAAGAGAGGCCATCCAATCAGCAGTGCTCCTTTCATGTGTCTCTTCTGCTGGTCTGTTGTGCAGACACCTCTCTAGCAGTAGTGGCTCACACAAAGGGGCTTTGATCAATGCTTCCCTCAACCAGTACCCAAATGAGGAATCGTGTGCTCCACTTTCCATTCTTCTATCTCTCATACCAGTGATCTTTCAAGCATTCAGGCCCTGACAACCAGGACAGTGTGAATAACTATGGGCTTTGGGGGGAGCTAGTGGAAATGGGTTTGTGTTTGTGCCATGGTTTGTGCATGTGTCTGTTTTAGGTGGTGAGGGGAATGAGTGTGCGTCTGTGTACGGGCGGGAGATTATCTGTTAAATAAAACATTCAGAAGCATTTGAAGGTAGATGCTGCTCTATTTTGCCTTGTATGTTGATGAATTCAGAATGTTGCAAATCAGCCTGTTAATTAGAACATCTTGCTGAGATTAAATGGCATGAGGGAATGAGAAGAACATGGAGATTAAAATATAAAATAAAAGTACAATCTTCTAAAATAAAATGACCTAAATGTTAGTTTAAAAAACTACAAAAACAACAACAACACTTGTTAATGGCTCTTAGACTATTGTCTATTTTTTGCAAGCAAAACGGTTGTATAAATAAGTATAAATTGGGCTTACATTACCCATTCTATTAAATGGAATGCAGCAAATACATTGTTGATTGAAACACACTATAATCATTCATTTCAGAGCTCATGACAGGCAATATTTTGCCACATCCTACCTGATTGAAAATGAGTAGCTTCTAAAAAACACAACAGTCATTAATCTCTATGATGGTTTATAGATAAATTAACATTTCTGACTTAGACACAAAGTATAATGTCTCTGCAATGTTTGAACAGTCATTTCTTTGATCAGAAAATACATCTTTGTTTGGAGAGGCACAATATAAAACAACATTTACAATTCTTGCACATAGAATAATTAGGCATATTTAAGGCAAAACTAATGGAAGTAAACTGCACACTTCAGACAAAGACCCAAGATTCAAATTTAAAATGTTTTTAAATAGCCAATTCACATACAGTTGAATAAACCAAATGAATTGCAATGAGAACGCTACACATCATCTAGTACACAACCTCTACTTTCTATAGCTTTAAATGCACAGAGCACTCAGACACTGCAGTCTTTGGATAAGGAGTTGAAGACATCACCTACAGTATATGAAAACTTGTATTGGTATATTATTATGCATTTATATTGTTCTTTGTCTGAAGGCCCCAGTCATATCCATAACAGACAACTGTGTGTGTGTGTGTGTGTGTGTGTGTGTGTGTGGGGGGGGGGGCACATTACATTTTGTGGGAGTAGGCTATTGAGCAGCTGTTATAAACCTCCATACAAATACTAGATAAGTAAAAATACAGCATTGAAAAAGATCAAGTAGTTTGTAGTCTAACATTGTTTTTGGTTTGACCACATACACTTACTGTGTTATTTCATAATAATTTGTTATTATATAAATATGTCCTCTCAAACAAGAATTTGTGTAAACGTAGGTTTAAGACATGGGTCATTTATAAACCACACACAATATCTGCTTAGAAGTTTGTCACACAAATATATTGGTATCCATTTTATATGAATAACAGCTGACATATTGTCCAATATGTCCACTATTGCGTACAGTACATTAACAGTATTCAGCTTTTGTATAATAAACAGTCGATAAAACCCACTAAGAACTTGTCACATGAAATCACAAACAATTCTTACATCTTGGATCACTGCTTCAATTGTAATTTTCTCTGACAACAATTTCAAGATGTGTTCTAAAATTGTTGCTGTAAGTGTAAATCATTTTGGCACATACATGTTTGTGTGTGTGTGTGTGTGTGTGTGTGTGTGTGTGTGTGTGTGTGTGTGTGTGTGTGTGTGTGTGTGTGTGTGTGTGTGCGCGCGCGCATGCGTGTGTGTGCACACGCGTGTGTGTGTGTGTGTGTGTGTGTGTGGGAGAGTGTGCGTGTGTGTGTGTGTGTGTGTGTGTGTGTGTGTGTGTGTGTGTGTGTGTGTGTGTTTGTGTGTGTGGGAGAGTGTGCGTGCGTGTGTGTGTGTGTGTGTGTGTGTGTGTGTGTTTTTCTTTTGTTCATTTAGCACAGTAAAGACAGAAAGGAAACTTAGGAGATGCATGGATACACAGTGAAATCCTCAGGCTTAATTTAATTCTGAGTTACAAATGAACACTGAGGATTTTACTGCATAACAGCATGACCCACCAGGATATTACCATGCAACAGAAAAGTTGTTTTTGTTTTTCCATGTTACATGTCACACTCGAGGTAGCCTTATTAATCCAAATGAATAGCTAACATAGCCCAACAGGACACCTATTAGTACAGTAGGTTTGGTGGATCTACTGTAAACTCTATTGTCCCTTCATATAGCTTTATTACATAATTGAACTATGATGTTCCCACATTTGTATTTCTGTCTAGTTTCAGTTCTAAAGTATGTAATGATCATTGCCAGGTGGTGGTGATGTTGGGTATCAGTGTGTATCTTCATGCCTCTGTTGGAAATAGCAGAATATGAAAACTGAACAAAATACATGTACATTGCTACCAAAAACACTAAATATTTTGTTCAGATTTGGTCGCAGGCAATCTACAAAATACATGGTTGGTCCGATCAAGATTTAAAAGCAGGAGTGTGTTCCCTGTTTTTAAAGTGGGCCAACCTCTCTGTGTTCTTATGGTATTGGAGTCATGTTGATGGCGTCTGTGTGGATGTCTGGCACAGTCCTCTCAGGTCTCAGACACACTGCCAGACGCTGTGGGCAACAATCGGGACAGAAGGGGTCTCAAATTACAAACAGCATTGGGTAATTCAAGATGAATTCTATCCAAATATGGTGTGTGTCATGCTGACTGTGACAGCATGACATCAGATGCAAACAAACCGTGTCATCTTGACATCAGAGTAAAAAAATGGAATCATCGTATCAGCTGTGCGATGTAGGTGTGAGGGCCACACAGCGGCCCGAACTCTAGGTGTGAGCTAGTTTTCCAAAGATTTCCAAACGTTTTTGAATTTTTTATTTTCAGAAAAGTGAATATAGCAGATCTACAAGCTCACAACACATCGCAATGCTTGTAGATCTGCTATTCTGCTATTTATGATACAACAAGGTAGTGCTTAAACCCTCTATACTTTGTGAACTAGTACTGAGTTGACTGGGGTTGGCTCTGTACTTGGTCTGCTTTTTACCCCCTCCACACCAAATCGCTTTGCCGAAAATAGAGTGTTGTGAACTTGTAGATCGTTCCCCCCAGAATAGGGATGCTATGGTTCAAGTGGTCAAGTGGTTAAGGGGTGTGCTGTCACATGTTGCTAAATTTCACATTACTTTGTGGGAAATGTACTGCATGAAGAAACTGTATGAGATCCACTGACCTGTTTAAGTGATCCAGGGGTCCACACTAGTTTGTATACCATATAGATTGGGATCCACATGAAGGATGAGAAGCCAATGAGGTAGCCCACTGTGATGCTCCATTCAGGGTACTTGTAGTCAAACAACGTGAGGGGTGGTGCTTTCAGCAGGGAACTCACTATGATATACTAAATAGAAAAAATGAGGGAAGAATTGTGAAACCAATCCTGAAGAGATATATTTAGAAAATCCTCTCTGTCGATTTTCTTTGATTGTCATTATGCAAATACTGAATTGACTGGCAGTGATTCCCAAGCAGTGTGCCAAGGCACACTGTTGTGCCATGATGAGCCAAGTCCATGTGTGCCTTGGGATTTTGTGACAACCACACATTATTATTGCAAATACTGTATACAGAATCAACTTTCAGAATCAGAATCAAATGGATGTAAGGATCAAGCAAAGGAAGGCCATAGAGTCATACTATCTAAAAGTGATGCATGTGTATCACTTAACCCTATACTTTGTTGACCGGAGTACCCCCCCGGGTCTATCCTTGGCCCCCTAATTTCTTTCCCTCTACACCAACATCTCTACACTGACAATAGCAGATCTACAAGCTCAAAATGCATCGCAAGATCTGCTATTTTTAAAAGTTCTTATGGAACATTCAGCAACTTTGGGCACATTTTCTTTGAAAGATAATTTTCTTTTTTTCGCCAGTCATTTTGTTAACAAACAATAACTGGTAATTTTTGTACGGTTTCTAAGCCATGTAGTATTTATTTTCCTACTTAATTTTCCAGATAGGTGCATGTTAATGTCATTTCCATCAAAATTATTTATAGTTAAGGGGATTTAGAGTATCCTTTCTAATGTTTTTACGGCCTGTCTGCCTGTCTGAGTATCCAGAGCTAATCTCACAATCCGCTCGACAGATCAGCTCTAAATTTCTGGTACACACTGCAAGTAGGCAGAAATACCTCTAAATTTTTTTCACATTGCTGTCAGGCAGAAACCTCACATCTCCATATTTCAACTTCTTATTTTTTTCATAAATTAATGCCCTACTTCACTTCATTTCATCATAGACAAGAGTGTCGCACAAAAGTAGTGAAAATAGCAGATCTACAAGCTTCCAACACATTGCATCGCGACACGTTGTGAGCTTGTAGATCGTCTATTTTCACAATTCTTTAAATAATAATAACAATTCCCTAAAAGTGCTTGAAGTGCTGGTGATCTTTTCGTTTTAATGTCATTCTTTCTCAACCATGCACCCAGTAAGAGATTGTTGTTTGTGACGAGGGCTCTCATTTCTTTTGAAGTTACAGATTCACCCTTAAATGCATGTCCGCTACTGCTAGTTTCCAGTGTGAGCTCTTACCGCTAGAAACGCTGGACTGATGGCCACCCAGCACACCTTCCAGAACAACCCTGGGGCACTGCCCAACATTGCCTGGATGTCATTACTGAACCGGTTGATGCCTGCAAATGATTTCACAGTAAGACATTGCAAATACAATACTACTACTATATATTGAAACCTTGAAATGCATGATGTGAAGTCATCAGTTTTCTTTTCACTCAAATCATTTTTACGCCGTGGCACTGTGGGAGGCGAGCAGTCTAGAAGAGTGTGTGTGTGTGTGTGTGTGTGTGTGTGTGTGTGTGTGTGTGTGTGTGTGTGTGTGTGTGTGTGTGTGTGTGTGTGTGTGTGTGTGTGTGTGTGTGTGTGTGTGTGTGTGTGTGTGTGTGTGTGTGTGTGTGTGTGTCTGTCTGTCATTCTGTTTGTCTGGGGCTAATCTCAATGCCAAATTTCTTTTGCACACTTCCATTAGGCCAAGGAGTACCTCCACGTATCTCACATGTTTTATGTTTTGTGAAATAGTTTTTAATAATGATATATTATATAAAGGAAGTCAATGACGCTCTGATTGGGCTGAAAAACATTGCCCAGATATGGAATCATACTGTATGTCATAAATCACTGATGTCATAGAGTGGCCACATGAAGTCCAAGATCCACATGTAGTCAGGGGATATTAGCAGAAAGATTTCCAATCTTGGAATAAATTCCTTACCAAAAACAATCTTCACCAATGTGTTTGTAAAGGTGTCTACAAAACAGCCCAATCTCAATGGGCTTTTTACACAAAAAGTATACCTGGACAAGGATGGCTATGGCCGTTTTTAGCCCAAGGAGTGGTTTTGGTGCAAAACAAATGCTTGCAATGGATTCAGAATCATAAAAACACCCTTGTTTGACCCCTCACATGCTACTTAAAACAGAATTAAAATTAGATTTTTTTTTGCCCTGCATGGAAATGCAGGGAAATGGTGGGTACCCCAACTTTCAGCAGCTGTCAAAAATTCTCCTAGGGAAACTGAATTTCAGTCTTTGTGAGATGTGTTACTAGACACCTTTACAAACACATTGGTGAAGTTTTTTTTTGGTAAGGAATTTATTCCAAGATTGGAAATCTTTCTGCTAATATCCCCTGACTAATGGGAGCCTCTTCGTTATTAGACCCAGTCTTATTTTCCCTGTGGTCAACAACTCACACTGTACAATACATAAAGCATGATTTAATTCCTTGCTTACCATAGAACCAGGAAACTGCAATGGCTTCAAGGAAACCAACTGCAATGATGGAAGGACCTACGCCAAATTCCTCCAGCAGCTTCACCACAAAGGCTCCACCCTGGCAATATTGTACAGTATAACAAGATAAAATGAATCAAGATGAACCAAGCAACTTAAAAACTGTCTGGGGCGCACACAAAAGCCAGAGTAGATGTTAAAATGAACCCAGAAGTGTTTTAAAGTGAAACACCCCTTTCATTTTGTCAGCTCTATTGTCTGATACCACTTCAGCCTCATCAAGACATCTTCAAGATGCTCTGTAGAAATACATTTTGATTGTGCTTCTGGCTGATATTGATTTATGATTTGAAAAATGTACTCTATTGGTTACTTACATTTGTGAGGGTACTTAGAGAGCCCAAAAAGCAGAGAACAACCAATCCCAGAACCAAGAGTTCTCGTCTGTGGGAGAAATAATCTGGGTATTCATCCAATACAGCAGTGATGATTGCCTCCAGCCCACCAAACTAAGAT
This sequence comes from Gymnoscopelus braueri, assembly GCF_963280865.1. NCBI lineage: Eukaryota > Metazoa > Chordata > Actinopteri > Myctophiformes > Myctophidae > Gymnoscopelus > Gymnoscopelus braueri. The sequence goes on from NC_137608.1 coordinate 31,322,239, forward strand.
ACACAGCAAAGACATGCACTGTAAGGCAAGGCAAGGCAACTTGATTTACATACACAAATGCAATTCAGAGTGCTTTACATACAGTAGGGCATGAAAATGTATTTAAAGGCATAATAATAATAAGGGGGGGGATTTCCGAGAGCCGAAAAACTGTGAATGTCTGTGTATCTGTCTGTCCCCGGGTCTGCGGAGAACGCATCAAATCTCCTTGTGTTTGGGAGTGGTGTGGGGACCGGCTACCCTGATTGGCCAACCCGACCCGTTGGCTTAACTCATTGGCCGAGCTTCGCCTTGCCTGCTGCGCCAATGTGTTATTTGTCCGCCGGCTTCCCTGAGTGGCTAACCCGACCCGTTCACTTCAGTGATTAGCTGAGCTTTGCATAACGTTTTTACCGCTCCGCCAATAAATATAAAATACACCTGAGACTCCAACATGTCAGACAACAACGACTACATCAGGTAAAGGAGTAATGGATGGGCATGTATTTCCGACTTGTGTCATTCCCAACTTGCATTGCGCCCTCTACATATTAACACATCTCCATGCATTTTGCGCATATTTAAGTGTTCAGATTTCTACCTAACACAATACTCCATCAGAAGCAGAAGAAAAAATCATAATTTAGCATCAGAACAATCAAGTGTACATTTGTTTTAGTTTTTTACAAAAAGCTGGTGGAGAGCATTAAAGTTTTCAGCCTAGATTTAGAGGCAGTCAGAGTTTCCCTCCGGAAATCTCATTTCCATTTGATTTCACTTCTGAAATCAAATGGAAATGAGATTTCCGGAGGGAGGGTTTACCAGGCTAGTTAATGGGTAACATTAAGTGTTAATTGTTCAAAATTCCTACCGTGCTGTCAAGACCCAGGGTGATCATCATCACAAAAAAGATAATGGCAAAAAATGTTGAGCCCCACATGTTGGCAATGGCCTCTGGGTAAGTAATGAAAAGTAGACTTGGTCCTGCAAATATGAAAAAAAGGAGCGTCATAGTGAATGTTTTAAGCCTTTAAATAGATGGCAGAACACAAAAGTACATTTGATCATATCACAGAACCAACGGTGCCTTGTATATTTATCTTTATATTGTAATTGTATGCTTTTTACTCATAATTTTTTACTTATTCTTTATATATGTAACTGCAGTTCAGCAGAAGCTTGCACTAAATCATTTCAACCACTCCTTTATACCTGGTGTAAACTTATGATGTGACAATGAAGTTGAAGTTGAGTTGAAGTTATACTTCGTTCTAGAACAGTCTCACTTGGTGAGTGGCACGGTCGTGCAACAAAGTATAAATGAGGCTTTACTTTAAGTTGCCCCACACACTGTAAAATCGTCATTGATCATTTAACTCTCAGATTTAATTATCACAACATACAGCTACTGTACTTGCCTTTATCTCTGGCCACATCCTCTACCTCCACGTGCCTCTTCTCTGCCATGTGGCCCAGCACAGTGAAGATTACAAACCCTGAGACAAAGCTTGTCAGGCAATTCACTAGACTGGTCACTATAGCATCGCTGTTGAGGAAGAAACCCATATTATTGTCGCATTTAACATTATACAGTTATGGTGGAATGTGATGTGAAAGATCAAAAGAGGTTTATTTTACTTGCATGAGCTACAATTACCAGCATGAGCCTAATGTTATATCCTACATCCTTTTTTTTTTCTTCATGTTTTTTGATGGGAAGCAACGGACTGTAGCACTGTGCCCTCAGGTAAATAAAGTTTACCCAAACCTAGATTCTGACCTTCTGCCTCTATTCATTATACATTAATGACATACAATAGGTGCAATGTTTATATATTTCAATTCACATACACAGATATCAGCAATTGATTAAACAAGAGCACTGCTTTGTTCTTACCGATAGCAGTTGTTTGTGAAAGGGTTGTAGCTTGAAAGGGCAAGAAGCACCCCAAATCCAGGTCCAAGAGAGAAGAAGATTTGAGCAGCAGCATCTACCCATACCTGCAGAAATAATGTATGTGTACTGTATATTCATTCATTCATCATACTATACTCTCGTCAATATTAACACAAATACTGTAAGTTTACCTGCTTTTATTTGGCCTCAGTGGGTTTAGCTACAAGCATAACCAGAAATAGTGCTTTCATATACTGGTTGCAATTGATTGGATTTGTGTATATCAATGTTTATAATTGATACATTTTTGTTCATATTGTAAAAGACAATTATACGCCTTATCCAGCCAATGTCCATCATCAGCCTCAAAGACGAGAACGCTGCTGCATTCCTTTTATGTTTATCTGTGAACCCAATCTGCATGATATACAATATAATACAATATCTGCACAGTGCCCAATTGTCTCAATCCAGTCCTCTAATCTCTCTCTTTATATCAGTATGTTATATTTTTCCTGTATTTCGCCCACATTTTTTGTAGGAGCTAAACAACCTTCAATTGTGTTTTTTTTTGTATTGGTCAAGTGAGGGAATGACAGCCTGTGAGAGTGTTTATGTGTTTGTGTGTGTATGGGGGGAAGGAGAGGGGTGGAGTACTGCTGTTGGTTTAGGAGAAGTACGGGTGCAACGGTTAATCAAGCTAATCAATTTAATGTATAAAAAATATAATATAATAAACAAATATACAAAACTTCTCAATACCTTTCAAACTTTTTCATAGATAGCAAATCGACATACGTATCCAGCTCCTAGCTGTAATTTAATTCCAGTCTTGTTTTAATAATTCAAAGTAAAATTCAGCACTCACAACCAATATAAACACATCAGTATCATCATATTTTCATTTGATCTATATTTTAATTGTTTACTGTGACCTATATCTGTAATAACATTTTGTAAGCTGAAAAGCGCTATGATAGCCTTAATCTAGTTGCAATACAGCTGTGTTCTGAGAGATCTGAAGAGGAGCATGCATGCGGCAGAAAAAAAGGAGGGAGAACATTAGGTATTTGTGAGTGAAACAGAAAGGGAGGCCTTTGTTAATGGGGAAAAAAAATCTAAACCAATTATGCATCTTATTATCCTGGTCTGTGGCTTATTTATGCATCTCATCTCATCTCATCCATATTCCCTGGCACCAAAGCACTTACACGTGCTCTGAAAACAACTGCTCTGACTTCCAACGATGCTTTTCACTGGGCCAATTCTCAAAGCACCGGACATATTAGACAGTTTTACCTTACTCTTAATGTAAAATATTGTTATTTCACATTATTTTGTAACTAGGAGTAAATATTTTTTGTTACAACTTACACTGGTTTCAAGGAGCTTATCCCATTGGGGCTTGAGGTAGAACACCACACCTCTCCAGGCACCAGGCAGAGTGGCACCACGGATCAGCAGGATGAACAATACAACATAGGGCAAGGTAGCAGTCACCCACACTACCTGGCATGGAACAAACCCATGAACAGAGAGGATAGAGTACAGATAAAAAGTAAACACAATTTGATATGCATTTATCCACTGACTACACGTATATTATTTAGGGAAAATGCGTCCCCAATACAGTACCTTGCCTGAGGTTTTCACCCCCTTCCAGAGGCTGAAGTATACTATGGTGAAGATGAGAAATAGGCAGAGCATTAGCTGCCAGCGAACGCCACCAACATTATGTAACCCATCGGATTTGTGGATCTCAAGAACATTCCTCCTGTCAGGATAAAATGCATAAATCAGCTTTTTTTTTATCACATAATTCGACCCCCAATCCTGTTTTCTCAAAATGTTAAGACTACAAAATAATAGTAGAATCTTTTTTGTATGATTATTATTTAATTTTTTTCCACTTCCACTTACATGCACTTACGTACGTGTAAAATTCCTCTGCAGGAGACCTGGAATAATTTGTCCAGATGACACTGTCATTGCCAAAATAATTGGTACAGTTCTCAGTGTTCCACGTATTGTTACAGCTGGCCCATGGCAACTCTCTGGAGAAAGAGGAGTAGAAGTAGAAGAGTGCCCAGGCGATGATGGTGTTGTAGTAGAAGGACACGTATAGTGCGATGATACAAATGGCATACCCTATACCTGGAACAGGACAAAAGTTCTGGTAAGGAGGAATTCACATATCTAAATAGAGCACAGCATTGTGATGGCAGCAATCTGTCAGTTTCTTCTAAAAAGCCAAAAATTTGAAACACATTTATTTTTAGTGCTCATTGTTGCACTGCTCATTACATTTTTGAAGGGATAACGGTTGACTATAATATTTCAAATACACATTATTTCACACTGCCGATTATGTTGTGCAGTTGGTTGTAGTTATTCAAATTACACCCAGTAAACTGAAGAAAATATGGTTCTACAAAGTAATTTTCATAAGATTAGGCTATGTGACTGGAATAGTTAACCTATATATTATTGATTGCATGATCAGCAGCTCAGTAGTCTAATCTGTTTTTTTTTTCTTTTACAACAAAAACATAATGGCCTATAGCAGAAACCTTACCTTTGAAAATTGGACAGATGTGTTTCCATATTGAAATGGCACCAGTCCTATGGTACTGGCCCAGTGCCAGCTCCATGTAAAAGAGTGGAACTCCACCAAAGATGGCCATCAAAATGTAAGGAATGAGAAAAGCCCCTGCACAGAGATACACAAAGGTAGATTTAATTTAGGTCAATGATAGGACGTTTTCAGTAAGATCGTTCTTTTTCCTTTTTTTATGGTAGAAACATGAGTCCTGTTGGCTGTTTTGAGCAAGACTGTATTAATGTATACTCTTTTAGACTTTTGAATTTGTTGGCTTTTTATTTATTAATATAGGCCTATACTTCCTTCTTGGTCTAGTCTTTTTGCTCAGGTTCCCTTATTATGATGCAGCCTATTACATTTTGTTGTGAGCTGTTACAGTTTTAGAAAGAAAGTATGCAAATCACATGAAGGAAGAAGGCTTTCTAAAAGGTTATAGGAAATTGGAAAATATGAAACGGATATACAAATTAATAATGAGGTTCAATTAGGCTTACTTTGCGTAATTAAAGCCAAACAACTATTTAAGTCATGTCAGGCAGGGCATCCAAGATATGAGCAGAAATAAAACTAAAACCTTACACAAAATCTGAATACAGTTCTTTCTCAGAGAACACAGGGTGCAATATTAAGGTGCAGGAGAGATGCAGTTCAATACCAAGGACAGCTCCTGTTTGTGCCTACTCTCCCTTTACTATAAGACAGTGGTTTTCAACCCTTTTCATATCAAGGTCCATTATTTATTCTGCATTTGAGCCACAGACCACCATTTGATGAGATTTAGCCTCTCAGACCCAAAGATTGTTCAAAATTCCATGCTGTATTGATGTTGTTACCATAGGAGAGATAACAGGCAAACGCTGATCAAAATAACAATTCTTCTATATTCTCTAATTGTGTAGACTTCTTGTAAATAAAGTAATGCAGATGTTTAACAATAATTTAACTCTCGAGAGTGTAAAAAGAAACCAAATGGACCCATAAGGGTCCATTTGGTTTCATTTTACACTCTCAAGAATTAAAGATCTAATAAGGGTCCATTTGGTTACCAACTCTCCATCATTTAGCTGGGGACCACCTGGAACCCCCTCAAGGACCACTGGTGGTCCCAGGACCACTGGTTGAGAACCACTGCTCATGACATAGAAGACATAGCCTGCCCTAGGCTACCTTTATGTAACACACATAGTGCACATAGAGATGGCCCCAGCCATGGTGTGGATATCTTTAAAAGAAACACACCTTTTTAGCCTTGATTTTATTTAGTGTTCTTATTTCGACTTGCACTTTTACTGTTATTTCGTATTTTATTATTAGTTTTATTACCTATTATATTCTATTTATTCATTTTTTTAAACTTACTCTTCCCTTTTTATGTTCAGCACTTGAGTTGTATATTTGATGTACTGTATAGACCAATGACTGCTTGAAATAAAGTTTGAGTCCATCGACCTCAATGGAAATAAGCCCTTTGGGCTTTTTTTGTGTTTTAGCACCTTTTGTATAAATCTGTAACACTGTACCGTTTTTTGCAAACTGTTAATAAAGTATTCAATCAATCAATCAATCAATGACGCAAATAGCATCTTATGTGGTCGGCACTATTTGTATCTGATCTGAGTGTATTACAGCATGACAAGTAGGCTAAATCACGGAGAACGAGAAGCATAGTAGTAGACTAGTAATTAAAGCTTATTTTGGAACAGTTTTACAAATAAGTAATTTGAAGAAAAATATAAAAAAAATAATGTTTTTGAAACATTTTATATACACAAATCTAATTTCTAAAAACTCTTACCGCCTCCGTTTTGATAACATATGTATGGAAATCTCCAAACGTTCCCCAAGTCCACCGCAAAGCCGATGACAGATAAGAGAAAGTCCATCTTTTTGCTCCATTTGTCCCTCGAGTCCGTTCGTGTGATGATTGGCACGGCGACAGCAGCATTGTTGTATGATCCGGGGTTCGGTGAGCCTTGGGCGCTTAGACTCCCAGTCCCTGCCAGGACCGTTGACTCCTGTCGGGGCTGCATGGTGACCTATCAAAAGTCACTAGTACACCTCCTGGATGAACTTTGAAAAAAGTGCCGAGGCTGAGGGAGAGCAGACTTTCACAGTACAGTATATCGATGACAGGTCCGAGTGGGAGGAGTTTGGGAGGTGGTTCTAATCTAAATGGATGCAGCACTGGGCATTTGGCTCACCTACCTGTCAGTGGTGGTTAACCACTTAAACACCATATGGGTAACTGGAGTCCCTCAGGGCTCAATACTAGTGTATTTTCTGTTTTGGGTTACATTTTCGCTGAAAACAGACGATCGCTGCCTGCCACGAGTTGTGAGCTTGTCGATCTGCTCTCTTCTGTGAAAGCTTTCCCCACAATAAGGATGCTGGGGTTTAAGTGGTTAAAGCCATCCACTGGGGTTCACTGGGCAAAATGTGGGTTACATATAGCCTTAGCTTACCTTGCTGTCAGTGTGTCCTTTTGCACTCAACCCATTATTACAGGTCCGAGTGGGAGGAGTTTGGGAGGAGGTTCTAAATAGATGCACTGGACATTTGGCTCACCTACCTCACCTGTCAGTAGGTGGTTAATCACTTAAACCCCATATGGGTAACTGTAATACCTCAGGGCTCAATACTAGTGTATTTTCTGTTTTGGGTTATTGTGGGGAAAGCTTTCACTGAAAATAGCCGATCGACAAGCTCACAATGCGTCTCAGTGCGACGTGTTGAGAGCTTGTCAATCTGCTATTTTCTGCAAAAGCTTTCCCCACAATAAGGATGCTGGGGTTTAAGTGGCTAAAACCAGATTCACTGGGCATTTGGCTCACCTACCTACCTGTCAGTAGATGGTTAAAGCCAGATTCACTGGGCATTTGGCTCACCTACCTACCTGTCAGTAGGTCGTTAAAGCCAGATTCACTGGGCATTTGGCTCACCTAGTAGGTGGTTAGAGCCAGATTCACTGGGCATTTGGCTCACCTGGCTGTCTCAGTAGATGGTTAAAGCCAGATTCACTGGGAAATTGGGTTACATACATACAGTAGCGGAGTAGCCTACCTGTCAGTGGGTGCTTAAAGAAAGATATCAGTGTGTCCTTTTGCACTCAACCCATACTACAGGAGAGGACTGCATGAAAGGTCTCTTAACTAAAATGGAAAATTATTTATAGATGCCACAAGATCTTGAGATAATAAATGTTTCCTTCGGGCACAGCACTATCTTGTTAAGACTGATGTGAATATTCTAAACATATAACCTTGCATGTTGCTGTTTATTGCATGATTATGTCATTCTGTGGCAACAGGTGATACATCCAGGTTGATTTGAACCAGTTAAACAAATGTATCATTGAGTTGAAAAGATGCACACAGCTGTGCATTTACTGAAGTTCACTAACAATTTCAAAACATGAAACACATTTGAATGTTTTAACAGTTTAATGGCCACAATAGAACATTTATTTAGGAGACATTTGAGTAACTAAGTTAGATACAATTAACACAATTCCTGCTCTTTAACAAATATTTTCAAGAATATTATTCCATGGATCAAATTTGTACATTCAATTTCAAAAGTGTAATTTTTTTAGATATGGATAATGTTATTAATCTGCTAAACATATTACATTTTGTGGCCAATGCGGAATAAATTGCACTTCAGTGTTTGCACACATGTTCTCTCATTGGATAGACCTAGCTGTAAGGTTCTCAAATCAGTGAAAGTTTGCTAGCCATAAATAACATCCTTCCTGGTCCTGGGTTAATGTAGTTTGGTGAAGACAGCAGAGAATAGCCTCTCTGTGGCATAACATCACTCGTTAGGAAAACCTAATAAAATGACTTTGTAATCAAATCCACCGCTTTTAGCACTGACTGGTTGAAAAGACTGCTAACCAGATATACAGAGAGGAGTAATCACAAAGGTCATTGAGTGGAGAGTGCATCAAATTAAGTTAGTTTGGGAAGTGGATATGGCAATGAGATAGAGCAGGAGGCATCCAGTGAAATTGTCACTTAAAAGCCAAATGGCAGCCAAACAGTCTGACCTTTTTACGATGCAACTGTACCTCATGACTAGCAGACTGAGTCAACTGAAATTCAGTTTGTTTGATAGATGGTGGGTATATAGATAGATAGATGGATGGATGGATGGATGGATGGATGGATGGATGGATGGATGGATGGATGGATGGATGGATGGATGGATGGATGGATGGATGGATGGATGGATGGATGGATGGATGGATGGATGGATGGATGGATGGATGGGTAGGTAGGTAGGTACTGTAGGTAGGTAGGAAGGTAGGTAGGTAGGTAGGTAGGTAGGTAGGTAGGTAGGTAGGTAGGTAGGTAGGTAGGTAGGTAGGTAGGTAGGTAGGTAGGTAGGTAGGTAGGTAGGTAGGTAGGTAGGTAGGTAGGTAGGTAGGTAGGTAGGTAGATCGATAGATAGATAGATAGATAGATAGATAGATAGATAGATAGATAGATAGATAGGTAGGTAGGTAGGTAGGTAGGTAGGTCGATAGATAGATAGATAGATAGATAGATAGATAGATAGATAGATAGATAGATAGATAGATAGATAGATAGATAGATAGATAGATGGATGGATGGATGGATGGATGGATGGATGGATGGATGGATGGATGGATGGATGGATGGATGGATGGATGGATGGATGGATGGATGGATGGATGGATGGATGGATGGGTAGGTAGGTAGGTACTGTAGGTAGGTAGGAAGGTAGGTAGGTAGGTAGGTAGGTAGGTAGGTAGGTAGGTAGGTAGGTAGGTAGGTAGGTAGGTAGGTAGGTAGGTAGGTAGGTAGGTAGGTAGATCGATAGATAGATAGATAGATAGATAGATAGATAGATAGATAGATAGATAGGTAGGTAGGTAGGTAGGTAGGTAGGTCGATAGATAGATAGATAGATAGATAGATAGATAGATAGATAGATAGATAGATAGATAGATAGATAGATAGATAGATAGATAGATAGATAGATAGATAGATAGATAGATAGATAGATAGATAGATAGATAGGTAGGTAGGTAGGTAGGTCGATAGATAGATAGATAGATAGATAGATAGATAGATAGATAGATAGATAGATAGATAGATAGATAGATAGATAGATAGATAGATAGATAGATAGATAGATAGATAGATAGATAGATAGATAGATAGATAGATAGATAGATAGATAGATAGTAAATAGATAAATCCCATCTCACTGCCAGAGATGGGACTGGGAAAGCTGGGACTGGTGAACAATCAGCCTTGGGAAAAAGCAATGGGTGCTCAGCCAAGGACCAGGGGCCCTTGAGGGCCAAAGCATAACAGCCAATCCCTTACTATCTCTGGCATTCACTAACATACAGTCCTGTCAATCCAAGTTGACACACATGAACAGAAGAACATCAGACTGACAGAAATTTGTACCACATGCCCTGGTGCCTATTAGGGCCTGTCGACTCCAATCACACTTGGACATGCTGGCCCGAAGATCTTACTGACAGTGTCCACACCCCAAGTCAAACAGACATGGATACGACCACATTGTTTTTTTCTTTTCTTTTTGTTTATTGTTTTATATTGTCTTACAATTTGATATAGTTTTTAATAGTAGTCATTTGTTAATTCGTTGTCCATATGATCAATATTATTCCATTCCTTCTCTCATTCATATTCCTTATTTTCAGATTTTTCCTTTGATCTTACTTTCCTCATCGGCTTTACATAACATTTATTTCCTCTTCATTATGGTGCCTCTATTATTCATGACATGTTTTTGTACCTCATTCTGATTCAGAGGAATGCTCAGCATCATATTTCCTTGAGGGGGAGATTATCTGGTCATCTACTTGCACTGATTACTGTGGATCAGGTAATAGCACACAGTAAACTCAGAGTTAAATTATTGTGTAACAATAGACTAAGTCATGGCTGTGCATTCGGATTGTTGATTTGACCCCATGCAAATGAGTGTGGTATTGAATGCTCAGATGCACATTAAGCTACAATAATAACACAGTTGTTGATGACTAATGCTGGAGAGGAGCTGGTGTGATGTGTAATCAGGCTGAAGTCCTGACTTAGCATTAAACATGGTCTACTATTACCTTATCTAAGCCATAGTAATGTCTGATTCATCTCTGGAAGGGAATCCCATATTGAAAGAAGAGGGAGGACACATTTACTATCAAAATGTGGTGTGCTTCTTCATCACAAATGTTTGAAAGAAGGGAGTCGTACAACTCATAACCACGATGCAATACTATTTTATTTTAAGAAGTAGAAACCAACATTTTGACAAGGCAGTCTTCCTCAGAGTTTGGGTGCTTCATCACAAAACCACAGACTGCTGTCCACACGGCAAGAATATAATTGAGCTTGAAAGAAAGTATAATAGTACAGTAGCTCTGTCTGAATGAGATGCTGACACTTTATTTCACCTTCAACTTCATTTCCAGTTGCAGTTTGAAAATGAAAACATCAGTTATTTACCCTTTTCCCATGTCTGTGTTGTTAAATCAGTATACCCAGGTGCCCTCAGGCCTCAATCTCTCAACCAGTTAATATACAATGTTGTGGGTTTGATTCCCAGCTCTGGACGTCCTGTTGGACGTTATTTCTCCACTTCTTTTTGACTTTACCATTTAAAGTTATCTAAAAAGTATTGGAAATGATCAGCAAAGAAATAGGAGGATGAAAATCTTTGGCCTCTCTGTCTGAACATATTTGTGATTAGAACCAACACTACTGTGTGATTAGAAGTCTGGAGATAAACATGTGCCATCCATTGGTCCATGACCAACTTCAGATGCACAGAATAGGCCTAGGCCTATAGGTCAAGGATGCAGTGAAAGTGATGATAGTATAGAAACCGAGATTAGACCTTGGCACTACCCTCCATCACTGTGTTACCACTCCATTCTTTCACCTTCCACTGACAGTTTGGAGTATGATTTGGTGGCATGTGCTGCAATAGTTTTTGGGCGGTGAAACCGCCCCTGTATGTGAGGTTTGGATTTTGCACCCCCCAACCCTGCGCTGTGATTGGCCACCAGTCTATTCAGGACTGTGATTGGCCACTAGTGAAACATGACACATGTGCATAGCCCTATAAATAGGACTAGGCACTTAAAACACTTTTTGAGTGGTGCCAACCACTCCTACATTTGACCGTGTCTGTGTGTCCGTCTGTCCGTCTGTGTGTCCGTATGAGCACGGCCTCTCTGTATGTTTGAGCACAGCCTCAACAGCTGCGGCTGATTGCAACACAAAGATGCAACCATACAGGTACAGTACAGTACAGACCGTACAGTACAGTACAGTACAGTACAGACCGTACAGTACAGTACAGTACCGTACAGTACAGGTACAGTACAGTACGGTACAGGTACAGTACAGTACAGACCGTACAGTACAGGTACAGTACAGTACAGGTACAGGTACAGTACAGTACGTACAGTACAGTACAGTACGTACAGTACAGTACAGTACAGTACAGTACAGTACAGACCGTACAGTACAGTACAGTACGTACAGTACAGTACAGTACGAACAGTACAGTACAGGTACAGGTACAGGTACAGGTACAGGTACAGTACAGTACAGTACAGTACAGTACAGTACAGACCATACAGTACAGTACAGTACAGACCGTACAGTACAGTACAGTACAGTACAGTACAGACCGTACAGTACAGTACAGTACAGTACAGTACAGTACAGTACAGTACAGTACAGTTAGAGGTACAGTACAGTACAGGTACAGTACAGTACAGACCGTACAGTACAGTACAGTACACACACACACACACACTTTTGAGTAAAATACTTAATGAGTAAAAATACTTAAAATGAGTAAAAATACTTAAATATTAGTAAAGATACTTTAAAGTTCCTAAACTGAGTAAAAATACTTTAAATGAGTAAAAATACTTAAAATGCATAAAAATACTTAAAAGATGTTAAAATGAGTAAAAACATGTACAAATCTGTACAAACATTTTAAAGTACTTAAAATGAGTAAAAATACATTGAAGTCATCAAAGTCTGTAAAAAGTAACTAATGAAATGAACTCATGAAAGGCACCACTCTCTTCACACTGGGTGTGATTTTTTTAAGTGTACAATGGTTGGTCCACAATATTACTTTTCTTTAAGTGAACTTCCATCACTGTGATGACCACTGTGACCACACCGCCCACTTCACACTGGGTGTGATTTTTGGGTGGTGAAACCGCCCCTATATGTGAGGTTTGGATATTTGCAATCCTGTGCTGTGATTGGCCACCAGTGTACCCCCCTAACCCTGCACTGTGATTGGCCAATCACAGTCTATTCACTGTGATTGGCTAGTGAAACATGACACATGTGCATAGCCCTATAAATAGGACTATGCACTTAAAAAAAACACATTTATGTTTTTTTTTTTGTTAGGGGTGTACAATGGTTGGTCCACAATATTACTTTTCTTTAAGTGAACTTCCATCACTGTGATGACCACTGTGACCACACCGCCCACTTCACACTGGGTTTGATTTTTGGGCGGTGAAACCGCCCCTATATGTGAGGTTTGGATATTTGCACCCCCCAATCCTGTGCTGTGATTGGCCACCAGTGTACCCCCCTAACCCTGCACTGTGATTGGCCAATCACAGTCTATTCACTGTGATTGGCTAGTGAAACATGACACATGTGCATAGCCCTATAAATAGGACTATGCACTTAAAAAAAACACATTTATGTTTTTTTTTTTGTTAGGGGTGTACAATGGTTGGTCCACAATATTACTTTTCTTTAAGTGAACTTCCATCACTGTGATGACCACTGTGACCACACCGCCCACTTCACACTGGGTGTGATTTTTGGGCGGTTGGCAATAGTGAGGTTTGGATATTTGTACAACTAATCCTGCGCTGTGATTGGCCAAAAACTTACAAAAAGGTTTGGATATTTGTACAACAAACCCTGCACCGTGATTGGCCAATCACAGTCTATTCAGGACTGTGATTGGCCAGTGTCACATGACACATGTGCATAGCCCTATATAAGAAACCATAACTTTAAAAAAAACATAAATTTGTTTTTCTAAAGTTATGGTTTCTTCCATCATAAAGAGTGTTTCAATAAATGTATTTATTTTTTGTACATGATTGGTTGACTCCATTCAGTATTGTGATTAGCTAGTAAGACACCGCCCACTTCACACAGGGTGTGATTTTTGGGCGGTGAAACCGCCCCTATAAGTGAGATTTGGAAAAATGTACATTTTCCTGCGCTGTGATCTGGGCCCAGGAAATTAGTAGAATTATCCTGCGCTGTGATTGGCCAATCACAGCCTATTCAGGACTGTGATTGGCCAGTGTCACATGACACATGTGCATAGCCCTATATAAGCAACCATAACTTGAAAAAAACCAAAATTTGGTTTTTTTCAAGTTATGGTTTTGTCCATCATAAAGAGTGTTTCAATAAATGTATTTATCCTTTGTACATGATTGATCGACTCCATTCAGTATTGTGATTAGCTAGCAAGACACCGCCCACTTCACACAGGGTGTGATTTTTTTGTTTTTGTTTTACTTTTTACCCGCTTTTTCTCCCCAATTTAGTCCTTATGCCAATTGATTCTAGCCTGGTAAACCATCCCGGTCACGTGAAATCACATTATCATGTAAGTTCTGCCCAAGCGCTGGGTGGGTGTTTTGCAGAAACCAAAACGTGAAAGAGCCAATCAGCGTCTGTCAATAACAGGACCCTGAGTGCAGACACTGATTGGCTCTTCCACTTTATGGTTTCTGCAAAACGCCCACCCAGTGCTTGGGGCCAGACCGGTCTGCAGAAGACACATGATAATGTGAATTCACGTGACTGGGATGGTTTACCAGGCTAAATTGATTCCTCCCCACACACATTTCTGTGTTGTCACTGCTGTTATATATCCAACTGACTCACCTGCCAATGTGGAGCCCCCACCGGGAGGTCGTAGAGCCTTCGTCCTACTCCTCCCACCCAACACTCCCTGCAGCCCGTAGGATTACATGCAGTGACAATTATCACCCTCCCCACCCGCCTCCCCTCCGCCGAACACGGGCCAATTGGGTTCGTGTGTAGACGCTCGACAAAGCTGGATCCACCACGGTGGAGTCGAACCCAAAACCTTCCCTCCCTTGAACATGGGCCAATTGTGTTCGTGTAGACGCTCGACAAAGCCGGACGCAACATCTGCGTTGGTGAGCATGCAGGCACTTTAGCACTGCACCACCCCAGTGCTCTGCTGCAATTGTTTTTGATAGACCCATTTGGAGTCAGCACTGCACACCTAAGAAATGTATGTTATCTTTTTATTTACATGAATTTTCCCAGTTATATACACTCTATAGCAATGACGACTATCAGAATATAGAGCTATTTAATACTGATTTTAACAAAAAAATCACACCCTGTGTGAAGTGGGCGGTGTCTTGCTAGCTAATCACAATACTGAATGGAGTCAACCAATCATGTACAAATAATAAATACATTTATTGAAACACTCTTTATGATGGAAGAAACCATAACTTAAAAAAAACAAATGTATGGTTTTTTTAAAGTTATGGTTTCTTATATAGGACTATGCACATGTGTCATGTGACACTGGCCAATCACAGTCCTGAATAGACTGTGATTGGCCAATCACGGTGCAGGGTTAGGCGGGGTACTTTTTGGCCAATCACAGCGCAGGATTTGTTGTACAAATATCCAAACCTCACTTATAGGGGCGGTTTCACCGCCCAGAAATATCACTTACCCTACCTTTAACTTCTAATCCACAATTAACCAGATATAGCTACAACTGGTAGGCTACAGTATGTTGCACTGGGTTGGAAGGGTTTTCCAAATTGATCCAGAAAATATTTGACTATTGAATGTGTCATGACTCACAAAAGGACAGACCATGTATATGCAAAATTCCTGCGAGCTAGCACAACAATTATCAGTAAGGCAGAACATTTTTGACTGAGTAAATGTGATCTTTTTATGCCTGTCTTGAACCTTTTGGATTAATTTGGCTTGTCAAGTACCTTGAATGACAGTATCGCCATCTTCTGGACAATGTGTGAGGTACCATCAGGTAGTAGACATATATAACATATATAATTTATATGCATCATATGTGTATTATATATCTGATTTCGATACTAAGACAAACTCTTTCTTTGCTGCATAAACTTATATAGTTTTTTTATACTCAATAAACGGTGGATATTATGGTAATATCCACCTCTAAAACACAGGGAATGTCCAGTGATTTTAGAAAGCTGCAGTCCTCTAACCTTGTAGGGCTATCAATGGGGAGCCAATACAATCTGTAATAGATAACAAGTGGCATTGTGCTCATCCGCTTATATGGGACCTGTGGATTGACCGCTAATACACAACAAAGAATGTACTTTCTAAAAAAAATGCTATCTTGTCCACAACAAAATGTTCCAAATGTATTTTACTCTGCTTTTATTGAAAGTGTTTCTTCTTCTGCATCAGCTGCTGGTTTGCCAATGCTGCTGAAGCACAAAAAAAATATTTTCTCCTTTTACACCTAACTTGTTGCAACGATAAAAGATGCAAGGCACATGTATGTAGTATGCCTACTGGTGACTTTTGTGATGTTGCTGAAATGCCTTGTGATTGTGCTGCAAATCAATTTCCCAAATGAAGTATACTGTAGGCTATTATCTATTTAAAAGTTGGTCACACTAAAGTAGCCTGCAGTATATTCATATTTTGACCACAAGATGGCATGAAAATAAAAGTGTTTGTTTTATTCCCCACGTGGGAATACTTAATTAGTAGGCCTAAATCAAGGAGGAAAGTTCAGGAAACTCCGTGCCTTGAATTAATTTTATAGACCCCTTAGACGACGTCACACTGATAAGAACCAGTATGCGCGCGCAGGCCGGCACCAAATGAAACCCATTCTGTCATGTCTCGCCTCTCGCTAGGACGCGCCTCACTAGCCAACACACAAGAGGAGGTTGAATGTATTGAAACAGCGCACCCCGAAACAATATGTTGGGAATTGATTGCATGAAACAATCACCTGTGCGTCCAGTAACAATGTTGTTAAACAAATAATTGGTCTAGATATGTTTATTCATAGTAGCTACATTTTAATGTTCCTGGGGACCCCCTGGAACCCCTTCTAAGACAAGACCCCACTTTGAGAAGCAGTGGTCGGGGGTCATACCGTGTGCTGTAGCTTTAAGAGGCGTGTATAAAGAGTAGGCGGAGCGCCGTGCCACACTGACTGTACAGACAGCGGATGGGAGCGGTGGGACTTGAGGGAAGAGGCAGGCAGCATCCATGGCAACAGCAATGGCAGGTGAGAGATAATAAGAGAAAATAAAGGAAAAAAATCGAATCAAATCTGTGTCAAATGTTTGAAAATATGTGTGGATACAATACGACATAAAAGCTAGGCCTGTGAGTTTTTAAAGTCAACAATATATGGAACAGTTTTTGTTGTTGTTGCTATTTTTTCTTTAGAAGCCGAGACGCGTCAGAGACTGCTGCGCACCGTGAAGAAGGAGGTGGGTGTTTTCAGCTGGATATCGAATCGGAAAAACAAACAGATTGGTTTAATTAAGGCAATGCATATGATACGCCTTTATACCACCCGTCCGCTTATACAGACTGAGTCCATTCAAAATAGCCCAAGTCCTAAGTTTTTTCCCCTCACAAAAACTTCGATAGGCTACATAATTACGTACAATGATTTATTCATTCGTTCCAATGAATTCACCCTTTTCCTTGTTTATGACAATGAAAACAGATGGGCTTTTGATTGCTTTGGGTGTCAGAGGGTCTTGTTCTTGTTTGGACAACTTTTTTTTTTTGGTAAACTGCTTCATATAGGACTATGTTGTAAACTAATAGCCATATTCTAAAAATGGAACATTAAAATACAAAATAAAAACAACATCCATATAGGTGTCTCCTGGAGGAAACATACTTGCTCAGTGGCTTTGGAATTGGTGGGGTGGAGTACCTGCTGCATCATGCTGCCTGTTTACTGTATGTGTGGTGATACCCTCTGCTTTCCTGACAAACCATTTTGTGGTTCCAGGAGATAATCATTTAGAGGGGTTCCGTTCCAATATCAACCTAAGGCTGCTGATGCTGTGTGTACTGTTATTTGCTCGATGCCTAGGTAGGACAAAAGTTCCAAATGTAATTGATATGGTTTAAAACCACAGCCTCAAAAACACTTTTTTTTGTCTATATCCGTCATCAGAATAATGAAAGACGGAGACTATCAGAATTCATCATTGATCCAATTAATGGTTCATTTCATTGCTTCCATTTAGTTGATCCTGGAGGATCCTTATAAATATCACTTTCACAGAAAAGCTTTACCTGCACCAGTCTTCTTACACGTTCTCTTCCCACACTAGGCTAAGTATAAGAAATTATATCCTGTCAAATTATTGACTGCTTGAAACAAGGCTGATAAATAAATTAATGAGAAATGTTACATAAAACCCTGTTTCATCAAGATGGCAAACAAATGCAATACAATTCTGAGGTGCAAGGCTCTGGTTACTGTAACATACAGTAATTGATATGGGGTACTGTGTAGTGTAATGAGTTTTTGTGATTTAAAATCACGTTTCTGTTCTGAATGATTATCTATGCTTTACCTTGTTCTGATACACCTTCCAAGTTTATTACTATTATTATTATTTGTATTATTATTATTTACCTATATTTGTAGCTCTTTTATTACCACTGCCCATCTTCACGTGTTGCTAAATACAACCACAGTCCTCGTGAGAAGCTCAATCAAAGCAATTGGAGGGTTTGTAATCACTAACTGCCCCCCCATGTGCTCTGAGCAGCCATCAGCTGGGTGAAGCTGAAATTGAATCAATAAAGGATCAATAAAGCTCTAAATGTAGTGTGATGAATGGCAAAAATAGCTTATCTACAATATCACAACATGTTGCGATGCATTGTGAGCTTGTAGATCTGCCATTTTGATTGATTGATTGATTGTGACCATTTGACTTTTTCTATAATGGAATTCATTTTGTTTGTTTGGCTTGTTTACCATTGACTTATATTCATTGCAACTGCTTTATGCCAAACAAAATGATATGTACGGATAGGCATATACAGCTGCATAAGCTTTTAGCTTCAGCCTATTCCTTTTCAATCACATTTAACTATGTTAAAGTTTGTTTATGCTGATGTATGTGATGTTATGGATACTGGTGAGGATGATCGTAATAAATCAACTAACCAAACTAAACTAAACCTGCCCAAAATATGGACGCCAGGTTGAAAGTGGTTAATGATAGTTGTTTAGAGGACAGAGCATTATTCATACCCAGATAACTTTGACTATTCTGTCCCAGCTGGGATTATGATTCCTTTTACCAAAGGGCTCATAAAAATGCAAGATATTGTGTTATGTCACAAAACCAAAAAGATAAGAGTCCCATCTGGGGCTATGTGAAAGAAATTTCAAGTCAGAAGACTTCAGATCAGATTTGACTGAGTCGTGTTTGTGGCCTTATCAACAGAGACCAGATGCTCCCAGTGAATAAACCTGCATGCCTCCACCAAACTGCTGAGGCCTGACTGTTATTCACAGGAAAAGGCATACCTCTCTGTGCGCCACTACTAAGGCAGGTTATGTGAAATGAACTGTAGCGGAGTATATGGGTTTGATGAACACCAAAACGATCTATCTTATTGAGCTCTTATGTGATTACTGCAGCACTTCAAGAATTGTGCAGATAAATGATCACATGGGTCAAAGTTCTGAGTCGCCACGACTGATTTCAGTCATTTGGATTCCATAGAATCCATCATGTCTTCCATGGAAGCATGTTGCGCAGCAAAAATAGCCGATCTACAAGCTCTCAATGCGTCTGCGATGCATTGAGAGCTGAGAGTTTTTCAGCTTATTTTCAGTTATTATTTATTTATCTTAATTAATTTATTATTATTAAGATTAGAGCCAGGGTTTGAAGTGGTCAAACAAACAATAAAAAGCATCTTCCATAAAATCTTAATAGTCTCGGATATTTCATATAAAAGCAAAGGTTAAAAGCCTCAATCTGTGATTTCTTCACCTGGTTGGCAGTATGTAGAACAGCAGGAACAAAATTATGGCTAAAACATCATGATTTTACATATTGTGTTAATTGTTTAGGAAACAGCGCTAGTGTTGGGGGGGGCTCCTTTCGTAATGTATCATGAATCGCACATTAAGACTTGGCCATACAAAAAATGTCAGTTGTGAGGTTTTATTTTTCTTTAATCCATGTGATCAACATGCAACTGCATTGACTGGTGGTTATGACACTTTGGATTGAGCTATGCCTTTTTTTACTTCAGATTGTTTTACTTAAATAGGTAAAATAAGTAATATTCATTAAGCCTTTTATTGTGGTTGCTTGTTTAACTTTGATTTATCTTGGTTTATAACATATGGTGTTTCTTGGCTATGAGTTAACAGATTTTTCTCTATCCTAAAAATCAAACATATTTGGATTTATGCCAAAATATTATCCAGTGAAATAAGGATGACCATGATAGATATACAAGACAAGCAATCATTGAAGGATGGACATTATTGCTCCAAAACACATGTATGGATTCTCTCTCTGAGTATGCTACTCCCTCTTTCTGTCTAGCACACACATGCAGCCACACAAAACACACCTGTGTTTACACAAGGAGAGAGGGAGACAAACATGAAAGTGCATGCAGGACAAGAGGCATTTACTTTTCTCTGTCACACTCAGGCTTTTTTAACACTGGTTGCTTACTCGGGTTTCAGGCCACAGCTAGCATGATTGTCCAGCAGTAGGGAAATCTCTCTGCATTTACTGTTTAATGCAGTTATTTTTTCTCTGTTTGCATATGGATGGATGGCACGCATGAATATAGATTTGTTTTTAAAATTTTAGCCACATGCACAAATCTATGCCAATACTGCTAGAACTGGCTGCAGGGGAACTCTGCGCTGGTAATTGTTGTTATAAAAATGATAAAGGTTATTACATGGAGGGCAATATATACAACATTTGACCTTTTTAAATGAATAAATGTGTGATCAGGTTTGGTATGAAAAAGATATGATTAACTGTGTTGTCAGGGAGATGCAGTTCTACAAAGGAGAGAAGATTAATACATGCTGTGACTCACAAGGGCTGATAAGCAAATAATAGTGTGGGGCTTTAATTAATTGTTAAGATTTTACAGATCGCTATCATTTTGAAGGGTGAGACTACCTCCACATTCTGTTATTCAAGCTGACTGGTGGCTTTTTGTGAACTGATGATTTTCAGGCACAGTGAGACATGAAAGCTGTCATAATTTACATAACATAATTTAATCTACTCTAAAGCATAAACTATTCATCAGCATCCTGGTCAATGTCAACCAATTATGCCACATATATCCATAACAGATACTATATGTGTCATATATTGATTATTTCTATTTGTCTTTTTGCCATATATTTAGTTTAGGAAACCCATTCAATGCCATTTAGTGGCTGAAGATAAAACGAAAATAAACACCTTTAAACTCATATAATGCAAAGTTTGACTTAACATAACAATGATGATATTTTTTTTGCTGGCTATCCTACTATAATTAACCAAAGCTCTGTAGTGGTGTGAGGGTGGTGGTGAGACCAAAATCTGTTCTGCCTGGTTCTCCTCAGTGGCTGGAGCAATTGATCTGAATTTGCACACAGCCATTGACCATTACCATGTGCACGGAACAGCGAAGCCCGTCTTTCGATTTCACCAAATGTCAGCTGTTTATTAGCGTTTTTGTGTTCCCTGGCTCCCAGGTTGCCAGATTATGTGCGCGTATCCCCCCACGGGTATGGACTAGTTCTTCTAATTAGTGATTCTTCTTTGTGATTCAAACACACATTCAAACATAATTATAGGATAGATGTTAATGGAAGGGGATGTTCTCTCTAGGTCTTGTTTCTCTGCTCCGCTATAGCTTGAGTTAATTGGAATAAATGTTTTATCACTCTAGCCAATACCTTTAGGGCCTAGTTTAAGCTATAATTGTGGGTAGATTTAGTAGGCTACATATTTCTTTAGTGTAGGCCTATTCATATTTATATATGAAGTGTGGTATACCTTTTGTCATTTATTTTACATTGTAATGTTTTTGTCATTTATTTTACCCCAAAAATAGTGCAGAATGGACTTTTCTCCCCATTTATTTCACATTGAATTATGAATCACAGGGATGTTTGCCTGTATATAGATGTACAGTATATCTGGATGTTAACAGTCACTGTAGTCAGCCAGCATCAGTCATCACTCATCTGTTTATATCAGTGACGAATGGATGGTGTTGACGCATCTCCTTACGCAGTAGTGATACACTACAGGACACGTGCTGTCTCCATAGAAACCTGCAGGTTGCCTGTTCAGACACTTTGCCAGATAAATTCAACAGTGGCTTGATCTATAGTCCAGACTGATGGGGCCATTAACTCTCAAGGAGTTGCGTGTGTCCTCCAGCTCACCACTCAATCAGCCTTATACAGTATACAGTATGTTTCATTTTGTTGAGCACCATGCAGCCTAGTTCTCTCGTGTGTTTGTGTGTGTGTCTGTATTTTGAGATCATGATCAGTCTGGTATTGTTTCTAACCATCCTGGCATCATGATTCATGAGTCATTGCTGATGCCACTGTAGTGAATCGGGCAGGTCTGACTAATGACTGGTTTCCAATTAACAACAATGTTGAACAATGCTTTAATGGCATGTTTTCTGGGGTATTGTGGCATATTCGAATAATACAGATGAACACATTTGTTAACTGTGCATGAAGGAAAAACAAGCTGTTTTATTTCAAGTCTGAAATACTCAGTCTATGCAATTCAAATACTCATGCAGTAGTAGTATTTCTTTCTTTTGTAGCAACTAATATATTTTCACTAGAGCATAGTCCATTAATTGAAGCCCAAGCTATCCATAAAAATAAATAAAAATAAAAGAAATGATGACACAGTCATATTAATACCAGGTTGCTCTCTCCAGTGTCCCCGCACGGAACCAAATGGACCTGTGGTCCTGTATCCTTTCGCTCGCGGACTAACAAAAACAGCCAAAATGGCTCTTTTAAGCCACCCGCTCATATTGAACATAATTCCTAAGTAAATAGTTTATGAACAGAGCTAAATCAGTTTGTGTGCCTCAGTAAGGGCTTGTGTGCGTTGTCGTGTTGCTGTTTGTTCTGGGCCGCTGTTGGAGGTGGCGCTGTGTGTGTGTGTATGAGGAGTGAAGTCAATAGTTTGTTTGGTGGCGACGACCACACTGTTTTTTTTTTCTGGGCTGTTTTCTTTGTGTTTATTTCCCATGGGATCCCTCCAGAGGCAACTTATACCGGGGTACAAATAAGACCCTTGCAGGCAGGCGTGTCTAGTAAGGTTATGATCCCATAGCATGGGAGGACGGCCGCCGTTCAGAGTATGGGGAAGTCTCGGGGAAGTCTCCCCATTGGCGTAAAGGATTGAAGGACAGCCAATGATGAAAAGGTCGCTAGAAAGTGTTTAGTTGTTGATCAGTCTCTTCCTAGACCAAACTGCAAGCAACCTGGTAAAAAAAAGAATTATGCATATTGGCTAGGATACTGTATGACATGTATTTTTGTGTCAGTGACTGCTCTAAATATCAAACCATGAGGGTAAAGGCCAGTGAACTGATTCATGATCAGAGAGATCAGACAGATCTTTTATTATTTTTTATGATTCAGTGAAAGTTTCTCTCACTGAATCGGAGTGTAGACAGGGTGATTATGAGAGAAGTACTGGACTCATCAAAAGTCTCTACCTGAATAGAATCTTTGTGACAGCTGTGTTGGTTGGGTAGACACTTAGCAGGGACACCTGCACACTGTGTCCTTAATTCCTTAAAGAAGTACTGGGGTAAAATGTCATTATAGGCAATGAGAACAACATACTGTAGACCAGTAGAGCACACATTTATTTATGTGAGTGGTCGTGTGGGCATACATGCGTGTATGTGACAGAAAGAGGAAAGAGGACGACATCTGTGGCCATAGATTTTATTGTTTGTTGAGGCAATGTCAACATTCACCAAAGTATGCAAGTTATTTATATTGCAAAATCAAATCCTTATATAAGTGGTTTGAAATGATTTGCTTCTGCTGTCTTCCAATGTCCAGTAGCTAGCTACTGTATAATGTGAGTGAATTAGTATATGTATGTACTAATGTGCACATGAGTGCAGGTGCTATGCACAATAAAACCTTCACTGTGACCATTCGAAGTAAAATCTATTCACATGTGTATTTGTATTGAGGGTGAATTCTGCAGCACTTTTCTGTAGACAGGATAATAGTCCACTGAGGACAAACTCATTACTACAGGAAATTACAGCTATCTGTATGGCTGTGTCCGGGGGCTGATATTCCAGATGCAGGTTATGTTGTAAACACACGCACGCACGCACGCACGCACGCACGCACGCACGCACGCACGCACGCACGCACGCACGCACGCACGCACGCACGCACGCACGCACGCACGCGCGCGCACGCACACACACACACACACACACACACACACACACACACACACACACACACACACACACACACACACACACACACACACACACACACACACACGTCTCCATAGCCACCAGGCATTGAAGTATCAGTCATCCCAACTGTAGGTCTGTAGATGCTCTCCCTTCCAGTGAAAACAATCTGTGGTCAAGTCGACATAGAGAAAAGGCGTCGCTCTGATGATGACAATGTCCTGACCTGATTCCCTGGACATTTTCTATAGATCATTTTCCAGAGTTCATATGTGAAAAGGAATGAAGTATTACCTTGTGAACATGGCACATGCAGGCTTGTTTTGTTATCTTCCTCCAGATATTGTTAGTGCATAATAATTAGAATTTCATTCAGGGATTGACGTAACAGAATCAATGACTGTCTGAGGATCTAAAACCGCCATAATGCAGTGGTTTATGGGGCGTGAACATGGGAAGGGGGGGGGGGCATCCACCCCCTTATTCCCAAAGGATCCTCAGGATGAGAGTTGGTGACTCATCCTTTAACTTAACCACTTGCCCTAGATACTCGTACAACGAATAGTGAAAATATCCGATCTGCTATTTTTACAAATTTGAGAATGTTTTTGAAAATAGTTCATAATTGTTGAAGATCCTTGCCCATAATGACATGGCCAAAATAGGGACCTCAGGGTTAAAGTGGTTAAAGCAGCACTATGTAACTTTCCTCTTCTACCCCGGATTTGTTTTGTGCTGAAATATTTACCATTGCTCAGGGAATACATTTAATCTTGACCATCAGGTAAAAATTCGTGTCAGATCCTGTGTCTAGGTGAGATGTGACCTTTGACATGATCTAAATGTCTCAATAGAAGAGCAGGGAGACACAATATAACCACCACAACTTGTATAAGTTATTGTATTAACATGCTCTACCATACAGATTGGACAAAATTACATTTTATTCATTAAAAAAAGTTAAATAGTGCTGCTTTAAATGACCGCTTCACCCATTTGTAACCTATCTTCATATAATTGGTCCTCACAGTTCAGAAACCGGCCTACTAGTGACATAGGCAGGTTTGATAGGTTTAAACTAGATTTAAAAAGTAGTTTTTTCATGCGTTAAAGGAGAGCTTCTCTTCCCAGCATCGCATTTCAGCACTCTCGGCATCCAGCGTGTTTTGGCGGAGCACCCTGGGTGCCTAGAAAATAGTTCAACTTTTGGAGAGGAGCGCCACTCATCAATGTCACTTTCCTGTGCAGAGGGGTTGGAGTGACACAAATGGCGTCCAGTCGTCCACAAATGGCAAACATTGAGTGGAGGCATTTCGTGCAGTGCATGTGTGGTGCATGTGTAATGCTCTGGACTGGAGTTCTCTGCTGCTCAAAAAATGCCCTAACTCAGGTCAAGGAAATCCCCCCACCCCCAAAATGTTAATATGCAGCATTGTGTGTTATAATTATGATAAATTATATATTTTCTTTACATTAAATACCGTACATGTACTATATATAGTACAGATGTCTTTTTTCAGATGTTATTTTATTTCTCGATTCTAAATCCTTTGATAATGATACAAATACTTCCACTAGCATTTCACTAACGTGGTATTCAAAATGCCACATCTGCTGTAGCATATTAATGATGAATGAGTCATTAAGCATTCACCATGTCATTCACAGGTGAAGCAGATTATGGAGGAGGCTGTCACCAGGAAGTTTGTTCATGAAGATAGCAGCCACATTGTCTCCTTTTGTGGTAAGCAACCATTCTTAAGCAACTCTGCAGTGCACCAGTGTTTCCTGCTAAAGTAACAGATATTCAAGCTAACAATGTGTTGCAATGTATTGTATATATGTATGCGTAGCTTGAAAATATGTTATTTTCAGCAAACAGCATGGTCGTGTGATTGTAAAAGTGTAAAAAGTGTAAAAGCTTATTACATTTTTCAAAGCCTTCAAGGATAAGGAGATTCTTTTGTTTAAACATTGGAATTAGAGGATAGCCTCTCATCTCATACAATGAACATGAACAATTATAAAGGCTGCTGAAAGTAGATTCTAACAGAGGCTTTTCTCTCCATGTCTCCAAATGGTGCTAATGAAGCACAGTAGGAATGCTGTGAAAATCACACACTGTCCCCAGGCGTGCAAATTGACGGTGAAATACTCACTGTTAATTTAACTCTGGTGTAGAATGGTTGTAAATAGCATGGTTCAGTTATTCTCTAATACATCATGTCATTAGAAGCTTGATATTATGAGACGTTTCTAAGCTTTAATGGGCCAAAGCTCAGTGTAATAAATGTTGTGGTCATAAAGTCAAGTAATCTATTTTTTCAAATTATGTCTGAGTTAGTCTGATAAAAGCAAACCATTATCATCACCAGTCTATAATAAATATAGTTTGACATTGCATACAAGTGTATAAAATTACATAACATTCCCTTGACACAGATTCAAATGCATTATCATGATGTAGAATCATGTTGTTGAGGCACCAGTAACGTTGGTGTTATACTGCTGTGTGTGTGTGTGTGTGTGTGTGTGTGTGTGTGTGTGTGTGTGTGTGTGTGTGTGTGTGTGTGTGTGTGTGTGTGTGTGTGTGTGTGTGTGTGTGTGTGTGTGTGTGTGTGTGTGTGTGTGCGCGCGCGCGCAGGTGTGTGTGCGAAAAGGAGATGCAGTAAAAGTAAAGAGAACTCCATTGGTCTGATTCCACCAGAATCACATCTCACTCTCACTCATATGCACTCGGACATGGGGGAGTTGGCCAGTACAATTCTTCACAAGCACACTTCTAGTGGCACCGTCATATCAAGTAATTTGAATTAAACGTTCAAATTTGTAACACTGTAATGATAACGCTATGTTAATAACAAAGTTAATGTGATCTCTTTGCCTAACTTAATTTGCACAGTGTTTTCATCTCGCAGTGTACAGCCCTCTTTAAAAAATAACCAGCACCCTCATTATTATTTGGATGTGTGTACACAGTATACTGTATGTATCACCTGGTCTATACGTATAATTCTTGTTGACCCCATACAAGCCCACGATAGCACTCAGATCAGTTAAAACATGAGCGAGTGAGCTCACTCGCTTACTCGCTCACTCTCACTCTCACACACGCGCGCGCGCACGCACACACACACACACACACACACACACACACACACACACACACACACACACACACACACACACACACACACACACACACACACACACACACACACACACACACACACACACACACACACACACACACACACACACACACACACACACAAACACAAACAGACAGACATGCACTCGCACACATTCACAGACATACAGACACATTAGTGTATTCGCACTGATGTGATTGTGACTCAGACATCATTTCCAGTGGACTCACAAATTTGAATCCAGAATGTGTACAGACCATTACATTCTACTTAGTGATCCAGAGAGACAGAATTCTGGTATCATAGCAGCAACAGCAGTAAGCATGAAACACAGGATAGGTAACTGAGGTAAGAGTTGAGAGATAAGAAAAGAGAGAAATCTAGAAAAGTGTGAGCTGGGTTGCCTATACCCAGGGCCCACAAACTTTGGTCATAGCCACTTGGAATGGGATCTGAAAAGTCAAAAGTATACATCTTGATCACTTGACACCAGAGATAATTATGTACCGAGTGCGTTTTGGACAAAATATTTAGTAGGAAAAAGTGTGTTTAAGAAAACACACACACAAGCAGAAAAGATAATCTGGCACTAAAGTGCCTATAAGTTGCGTCATGATCCAAGGAATACAGGGGAAAGAATATGTTGATGTACAACCTAAGGTTCAAGAATTAGTTAGGCCAAAAGGTGAAGTGGGCTGCTGTAGTGCCACCATGGGGGGATTTGAAATATTTGGGATGGAGGTTCTTCCTTGGCTTAGTGGGAATGTGCGTGCAACGTTTGCCAGCAATCGGGTGCTGCATTCATGATGTGTTCCATTTTGTGCAAAATGGCCACCCCCACAAACTTCGGAAGTCAATCATAGCCAATCGGAATGGAATATGAGAAATGTGACCGATACATCTTGATCACATGACTACAGAGGTAATGTGCACCGATTTGTGTGAGGTTTGGACACAATCTGTAGGCGTAGTAACAAAACTGTGTTTTGCAAAGAAAACGCAACAATGCGGAAACCTTGTTGGGTGGAAATGGGCGTGGCTTAATTGGTTCCTTAATGATCCAAGGAATCCAAGGGGAAAATTATTTTGCATAACCTGCAGTTCAAGGGTTATAGGCCAAAACATCAATCGGCCTGTTATAGCGCCACCATGAGGCTGATGTGAAAAAAATGGGGCAGAGGTTTTTCCTTGGTCTCTACGGAGTGTGCGTGCAAAGTTTCACGCCTTCGGCCTGGCGTAGACAATAATCAATCAATCAATCAATTACATAAATAATACCTTAGGTCTTACCCTAACCATCTCCTATTGGTCTGACTGAGTTAACATAATAATATACTACATATTCCATCATAAATATAAGTGTAATGTAGTTGTACAATCTATCACCAGTAAATATACAGTATTCATGAATATACATACATCTATTATCTATGAACAGTGAATATGAGAATGTACAGTGTCATCCAGCATACAGCAGTGGGTATCTGCATTATGTACAGTCTGTATCAACAGTAAATACAATGAGTAAATAATATACAATCTACCAACAATTAATCGTTTACATCAGTTATCCTTAACAGGCAATGGCATCTGTCATGGTTCTGTAGTGTAACATCCCAGTAGTCCATGAGCAAATGTGCCAGAAAGGCAGAAACAAGCAGGAGTCTGTAATCCAAGAACAGAAGAATACAGGCTACATTTAAGAAAGTGCACACATGAATGAATATGCAGATAATAGCTCTGTTGTAGCCTTTAGCTTGTGAGCAATTCACCAAATTATCATTTAACATAAACAGAACTTAAATATAATGTATGCTTGTTGGATCATGACCTAAACATGGGAAAGTAGGATTATTGTATGTGAATCTTAAGAGGAAACAAATGGTGCATTATGAATTTCAAGCTTGTGTGAATTGCATTTTCCTATTATCCCTAAGGGCACGCTCCCACCAAAACATGGTCGGCTAGCGTTAAACGCAGGTTGTGCGTGGCCGTGGCCACAGTTTTTTGCAGCCAGCGGATTCTAAAAAACGGGAGTGTCGCGCCTGTCACTCACTTTCAGGACCCTCCCCGTAGCCTGCACCGCCTTCTGCCTTGAGCACCATGGTGCTTCCTGAGTGTTGAGACGGTCCGCCTTCGACTCACCCGATTGGACAGAGGGGGAAAATCAGCTCCTGCCTCCAGCAGTTTTCTGCTTCAAATGGACAAGTCGTGTAGAGCAGATAAACGACGGTCTGCGCGACATGCGGAAAGATCCGCTCTTGCGTGAATCCACGCATTTACATTGACAAAGCATTGGCAGATTCTGCCCCAGAGGTAAAATAAAAGTGCGGTGGGAGCGCGCCCTAAGTCTTTTATAGCTGTAGTTTTCCTTCCTGCAGAGAATGGGAAAATACATCTTGAGTTTATTGCTGAAGCAATGTGTTCTCTAATGGTTAGAAAACGTATTTGTCAACGAACATTAATTTTTGATTGCGTTGTGGGGAATGTAGTTTGCAGAACACTTTTGTACCAGCTGGACATGCATGTATTTTCATCAGCTCTTTAATGTCGCTGTGTTGTCAGTGTTGTCAGCACTGTGGCCTGTAGTATTTATATTATCACACTACTTATAGCCTGTAGGTGTGGGGTTTTAATAGCTGTTGGGAAACAGCTATCAATCTGCCGAGAACCACGTCTCCGCTGAATCCCTCGTCTCCTGCCAGTACACGACAGCACATTAGAGGTGGCCTTCCATAGGACCATCTTCCCCATTTTGTAGCCATCTTTAAGCATCCAATGTGTTGGATACAGCATCCTGTGTTTCTTAGATACCCCCTTAGAGGTTGTGCTGTGTGGTCTGTCCATGTGGATGTTTAGAAATATTGGCAACAACAGAGAAGGACGAAAGGGCTGGCCCAGCCAGGTCCCTGGGGAGTAATTAGCCTCTATGTTCATGTTCGCTTTACCAGTTGCCAAGGCAAAATCTGAATGGCAAACAAAGCTGTTAGAGGAGGGTGTTTCAAAGCACGATTGTTGACTGAGTTTTGAAACGATTCACATCACAGCGCATCAAATTCTAGAGGAGTGTTCAGATCCAAAGCAACTTGTACATTCTGAATATTGTTTTAAAAATGTGCTTCGATAGCTGCTTTTTGAGGTTTGGTGCATTCAAAAGACAACATTTAATATTTGAACAAGTGTCCATGACATTTCTAATTATTCATTAAGATTACACTGTTAAGTGGTAACTGTTTAGACTTAGCAATTTAAAGACGGGGTGCCGTGATTTTCAGTGATTCCCCCCTCCCCCTAAAACATAATCATCAGGTATTATGGTTATGGAGGAAGATTTTTTTCAAAAAAGTGTACAGAAATAGTTAAAATTATGTTTTTATGTGGACACGCCTCCAGTTCATTAAGTATACCTGGTTCTCACCTTAGCACCTCCTCCACCACCTTAGCACCACCCACCTGTCCTAGTCCCTCCTCCTCCTCATGCCCACACCTGTTGTGTTATGATAATGAGGGGGAGGGTATATTTTTACTATGTCACTAAAGGGCTGTTTTTCTATTGGCACGTTTGACCCTCAAGGTTTCAGCCTCCAGGTAGAAACTCAAAACAGTCAGAGAAGACATAAAACACCATAAAAACACCACCAGGGGACTTAATGAAGTTCTATCAACCTCATAGACGCATGAAAAAGAGAAAAAGTGCAAAACCATGGCACCACCTCTTTAAGATTTCCTGGTAACAACTGAGTTGCTGCCACCCTTTGTGTTCAAAAGACTAATTTTTTTAACAGTGTAGTTCGTCTTATTCTTTTCTCTTGATGTTACTGTGTGAGGCAGTCAAAGTGCACCCATTTGTTGATGGAACAGAAATATGTTCCCATAAATTGCTTTGATAGTAGCATCACCTTATTGAGGTAACTATAACTATGGCCCATAGTGTTATTTAGACCACTCTGATTGGAAGAGTAAGCAGATCTGTGTCATTGGAAAAATAGACACCAACCATCTCCTGATGTGCTCAGTTGCATTAGAAACAATTTATTGAAGTAGCTTCACATTGGAGCGTGAAGAACAATATGGATAAAACCATACCGCTAAAATGTAGAGAAGACTGTGATTAATTTGCTGCCATTGCAGTCCCACACTGAGAAACGGTATTCATGGCAGTTTGAATAAAATTATCTAATAAATGACATTATGTTATGTTGTTCAGTGTTTTTTTTTGCGTGTACTGAGTGAAGTAGGTAAGTTGAAGGATCAAAAACTAAAAGGAGGTCATTAAATTGAGAGACCTCAGTTTGCTGTGATATTTAGCTTCATGCTTCCATGATGACAATGTGACAAAGCTTGGCACAGAAAGATAACGACACAAACACAGGAAGAGAGATAAGAAAATATTAACAGAGATGTAGAAAGGATTTCAGTTTATCATGAAGGATGGAGATTTTACGAACTGGCTACTGACATTTAGCTACATTTTCAACGTCACAATGAAAATCCTGCAAAGAATGATAGTGATTCGAGGAGTTTCAATGAAAGAGAGACTGAGGCAGACAGACTCATAGAGGTGAGGAGGGAAAGTAACTGTGCGTGGGTGTGTGTGTGTGTGTGAGAGAGTGAGACAGAGGGGGAGAGACGGGTGGAAAAAGGGAATGAGAGGAAGGGATGCTGATGGTGATCACCCACAACCCCCCCCCCCCCTGTTCTCTCCCGGAGTGCTCCATCAACATGGGTTTCCATGACAACTCTAGCCTTCCCCATGACCCCATGTGAGCAGAGACACAGGATTAGTCCTGAAAGAGAGCTCAAATGTCAACACAGTTCAAGATACTGCCACGTAGGATCTACGCTGATGATTGGTGTCTGCTTTTTCTATAATTAAATGTAACCACTTGAACCATAGCATCCCGGTTCTGGGACTAACATTCAGTAAAAATAGAAGATCTACAAGCTATTTAGTGTAGAGCACAAAACGGAGGGGGCCTAGTATAGAGCCCTTGGGAATCCCGTCAACTAATATAGGGTTTAAGTGGTTAACTCTGTCTCTGAGAGTGTAGAAATGGACCAGTATAGGGTATAGATGAAGGAATATGCTAGTGCAGTGTTTCTCAAATACCCCTAGGGGTATGAAGAGGTACGACAGGGGGGAAATTGAAGAATATATTTTACTGTTATGTTTAATGACAAAACCTTGACAAATGGTGTGAACCTGCTATTCTGTAAAGTAAATAAATACAAAACATAACTAGCACAACAATTATTATGGAATAGAAAGCAATACTTATTTGCCATTCTGCCAAAACTGGACATATTTAAAGGATCTACACCATGAATTTAATTTTTTTGTCCCTCAAACCTTTTTCAAAAGGTTTGAGCCTAAATCATCACTCAGATATACTCATCCCAAGTCAATTGTCTCTGGCTTATACAGCACTTTCAGCTGCAATACCAAAACGTCCTCTTGGGCAGGGGGGGGCTACTGAGCAATTCTGTCTGTTTTATTATTAAAATGTATTAAAAAAATATTTAAAAAAATAATAAAAATGAAAAAAATCTGCATAAAAAGAAAGAAGAAAGAAGAAGAAAAATACAAAATCGAAAAAAAAACACTTTGAACACTTTGAACATTTTTGAACAATTCCACCAAGTGTTTGAGGTGCCTGTTTCACCCACTTCCGGGGGGCGGAGCCAAAATCCGAGCCCGAGGTATTTGTTCGTAGACCCCCACTTAGGGGGGGTAGAAAAAGTTTCGGAGCGATTCGGGCACTTTTCATTTAACATTGGGTTTGCCATCAAAAATGTTTGTGACATCATGAACATTTCCATTCTGAGATCGCCTGTTCAGACACGCCCATTCTGGAAATCCATGAAATGAGAAGGAATGACTGAATTTTAAAAAAAAAACACACTGGGGACCCCAAAAAATACAAAAAAACAAGAAAAAAGTGATTTTCATGGTGTAGACCCTTTAAATGTTATATGGCCACAGTTTAAAATAAATCTGCTCAGGATGCACTAATTGCAACTCTTTCACTCCATTTCTCATTTGTAATGTTTCATAGGGTGGGTTATCATTCATTCATAGCATCATATGCTAGCTATGGTTTTATCTTGCAGCTTTCTAAGCAAAAAAAGTCGGGTAAAGGGGATTCAGAACTCTGGGAAAGTGGGTTACTGAGGCCAAAAACTTTTGAGAACCACTGTGCTAGTAAACGTTATTAAACTTTTGGTTGTTACTGGACTAGTGCTTCTACTACAATTTCCTGGATAAGCTCTCGGCTTATGCAAAAATAATTATGTCAAGGCCTGAATCGATTATCCTCAATAATTAGCTTATTTCATCCTCAGGCCTTAGAACAACCTTGAGAGGGTTTCCCTGTAGGGGGGCATGACAAATTGACAATGACAATGTCCATAAAATACAGCAAGTGGTTTGATGGTGCAGTTTAACTGTAAACCTTATTCCCATATGTTTTTATGTTGCAATGTTTTAGTAATAGAACCACGTCTTTATTGCACTGCATTTATGTTTGAATGGTCTTCCATTTGTGTCAATACAAAGCGGCAGTGGAGGCGTGTGTTCTGCATGGATTGAAACGACGTGCAGCAGGCTTCCTACGTAGCAACAAGATAGCTGCTCTCTTCATGAAGGTTGGGAAGAACTTCGCTCCAGCTGAGGACCTGTGCAGGAAGACCCAGGAACTAGAGCAGATCATTGAGACCAAGTGAGAGAATCCACTTAACCACTTTAGCCCTGCATACGTCATTGTATGACAAATAGCGAAAATAGCCGATCTACAAGCTCACAATGAATTGTAACGTGTTTTCTTAAAACATTATTTTAAAATAATAAATAAAAAACATTGCTTATAATGACTTGCCCAAAATAGAGATGCCAGAGTTAAGTGGGTATGCCTGATTCATCCTTAGTTGAACAGCAGTGTTGCTTGATGAACATAACAGATTTTCAACTGAAAAGCTTGCGGCAACACAACATGTTTTGCAGTTATTTTCCACTGTCGTGCAACAACATATTAATTAGCCCTTATAACACAACCACACACAGCACAGTTCAAAGGCTACTAGAGCTGCAGCACTCTCAACAAAGGGCTGTCCTCTTATCTAAAGGGCAAATTTGAGCTATTTATAATTGTAGATATTCAAAAGGTGTATGAATCATTAATGTCAGGTTCAAACTACAGGGGTCGGTAGCAAGGTGGTGCAGGTACAGTATGAGCAGGTATGACCCTGATTTCTTTTTCTTTTTTTTATGGAATATGTGGACACTTTTGGACTCTTTTTTTGGGAGGGAATTTCTTGCCTACAATGACGTGCCCAAAACTGGGACGCCAGGTTGTGCGCCAACATCTCCCACTTTAATCCACTTCCACTCAAAGTACTTTTTAGAGACTTTTCTCTTCTTCACTCTAACTTATTATTTGGCTCGCAGGCGGACCCAAAGCGTGCAGAGCCAGGACGGTTTGCGAAGGTTGCCCAGGCTACCCAGCTTTACTCCACAGGTGGGCTGTTACGATCATGACATTTTACTTGACGATTAATTGTCATACAAATAATTGCGATTAAGGATTTAATTGTGTTTTTGGACATTGAACGTTGGAACATATAAATGCAAATTACATTTCTGTTTGGCTTTTAGGCTTCTTAAACAAAAATTGCAAATATATACAAATAACGTAAATACAAAGAACTGATTGACATATTTAATAATTGTATACTTAAAAGAATAGTGGAAATGGCAGATCTACAAGCTCACAACGTATCACAACACGTTCTGAGCTTGTAGATCTGCTAGTTCCATTTCCATGGTTTGAAAATCGTTGAATTTTTTTCAACATGACGACGATTATGACGATTATGCGAAGAAATTGTGATTATCACAAATAATTGCGATCAGGTGATTATTTAATCATTGTGAAAGGCCTACCCACAGGTTGCTAAGAGCTTGTGGATTCGCACAGCTCTGTTTGAGAAGGTGCTGGACAAGATTGTACTTTACCTGGTGGAGAACAGCAGGTGTGTTAAGGAGGTCAAATTACATGCTTACTTGTTCCGGTAGAAGAGAAATATATAAATATCTGATGCATTTGCCATCACATAATGTGTTACAGTAAATTCTATGAAAAAGAGGCTGTTCTAATGGACCCTGAGATTGGACCTATCCTGGCCTCATTGTTAGGTAATTCTTTTTCTGTGCCTATTCAATTTTTATATTTTATTTTGTATTTTTTCAAACCTGGTCTACTTTCAATGAGTTCTATGCAGCGCTGTAATTTGGAAAAACATGGTATCTGATATCCAGGTCTTGAAAAGTACGATGCAAAAGTCTATTAGTCACCTAGCTGAAAGCCACCCTCTTTGAAAACAGATTAAGAAAATGTGCAGTCTGAAAAAACTGCACAATTATGAACTACTGTAGAAACTGTGTAGAATCCCTGATTCTCAGTAACAAAGTATATTCATGGTGGCAGTTGGTCCTTGTGCATTGGAGTACACTAAGATGAAGACAGCAGACCACTTCTGGACAGATCCCTCTGCTGATGAACTGGTTCAGAGACACCGCATCCATGGTGGCCACGGTAGACAGGACTCTCCCACCAAGAGGCCTGCTTTGTGTGTAAGTACAAAATGGTACTTGAAAAAGACTGCAAGGGTCAAAACGTTGTATCTGCTGCTGTTTGCCGTAAATCATTTTTTGGAGCATTTAAAAGTGAGTTGCGAGCCCCTGTCTTGTTTTAGTACAAAATGGTGCCATGTATAAGTAAGCCTTGCAGAGCCATGTGGCCCATAGAGCAGGAGCCTATCTCATTTGAATATCACTGTGTAGATATTAGTCTAGAATCTCTGTGTGGAATCTGCATTTCCAAGAGGCGGATAAAAAAAAAAGCCTCTGGTGTTAAACCCGTGTCATACCAAAGACTAAAAATGGGACCCAATGCCTCCCTGCTTGGCACTCAGCATCAAGCGATGGATTAGGGGTAAGTCCCTGTGACATACTAGCGTCATGTCCAGGAGGTGTACTTGTATGTCAAGCTGCCTCACACTACAGAAAGAGAAGTTAGGCTCCTGCCCTATGGGCCTCATGGCTCGGCAAGGCTTACTTATGTAAGATATGAATATATAATACAGATACTATACTGTAGACTCTGTACTACAGTTGTGGTCTGTGTCACCAGAAATAGAGTTGGCCTAAGGATGTTTCAGTATACATTTCAGTGATATTAAAACAATTAAATCTATATTTCGTGTTAAGCACAGGATTTAGCCAAGAAAACACAATGTTGCTTTTGTTTATATTACAGTATAGCAGTAATTACCTTTCATTCGTAACAAGTTATTAAGGCAAATGCAGTGTGTGAACAATAAGATGTCCCAAATAGCAATTTCATTCACAGTTATGGCAGTATAAGGTAGATCTAATCTAATCAGTGGGTGTTTCTAGTTCCAGAAGCGACACTCCAGCAGCAGCATGGATGAGCGGTCTTCCCCCTCGCCATCAGCCCGGGACTACGTGGAGTCACTGCATCAAAACAACAGGGCAACCCTGCTGTTTGGCAAAAACAATGTGCTCGTACAACCGGTAACCACCCACTTCCTCTCTTTTCTTAGCCTCAAAGCGGATGATGGGGAAAGAAAACAACTCTCCCTTGGCAGCAGAGCTACATTTTAAACAAGACTAAAGAGTCCCACTAGCAGCCCTTAGGATGGCACTAGAGGAAAAGCCATGGGTTCACCTAAATCAATAAGGTTCATCCTACAATCTGCCTATTTTAGATATCTTATAAAGTTTACATTTTGGCCTGAGGGGGGCACTAGAGGTAAGGCCATGGTGTCACCCAAATGGTTGTGGTTCATCATCCAGGGAGCACGTTTTAAGGCACTCTGCCCATTAGACATGACTGTATCTTGTGTGCATGTGGAAATTTAGGCCTAATGGTGGCACTAGAGCAGGGTTGTCAAACTATTTTTAGGTTGCGGGTTGGAATGTTCAAAATGTGACTTTGTGTGTGCGTGCGTGCTCCCAACACTGAAAGGCATGAATTGATCGATTGGTTGATTTATAGACAATACGCACAGAACAAAGCAATGTACACAGGAAAACGTCAAAAGGATAGACACAAGAATGCTAAAAGCTTATTTCCATCGTGGTCCCATTGATCTAGTGTGGATGCGGGCGTGCGTGTGAGTGTGTGTGCTTGTGTGTGTGTGTATGTATGTGCGTGTGGGGGGGGCTGTAAGAACCCAAATAAAATGTAACTTCAGGTTGAGCTGGTAATAAGCCATCTCGGCCGCCATTAACGCATTAATGCGATCTAATAAATAGTGCGCTTGGCCGCCAATAACGCATAAATGCGTTCTATTAAAAAAAAAAAAAAAAAAAAAAAACAGTTTATTTTTTTTTTTTTTTTTTTTCGTTTTTTTCTTATTTTTAGACCCAAAGACCAAGGAGATATGATATATCAAAGATCTAGACTCCTATCCACTTCCTTGTTAACTTAAAACTTAAAAATTCTGTATCTCGGCTCCTGAGTACTTTTTGTTTTTCAATTAAAAATCTCTGGCAGCCAACAGCTAAAAATCTGAAATAACTCTGGCAGCTATCCAGTTAAGGGAGGACTTGAAGCTAGCCATGGAGCTAGTGGTCTTAATGCTTGTGGGTAGATCGTTCCATGTACTGTATCTGTTGCAGTGTACAGGAATGAACTATGGCCCATACAGCTGTTGAATAGGTGAGGCACAAAGTTGGTGGAGCTTCTTCCGGTTGAGTAACTATGTACTGCGCTAACCTTGGGAAAGTATTCATGTACTGTAGGTATTTAGGTGCAGCATTATTTATGATCCTGTAAACCATACACATTTTTATTTGAATGACTCTTTCCTCAACTTTGAGCCACTTAAGGCTGTTGAAATGGGCCGGTAGAAGATGTGTTCTAGGATGTAGATTGTGGATCAGTCTAACTAATTTGTTTTGAGAGGTCTGGAGCTTTTTCTTGAGGATCTTTGGGATGTTAGAGTACCAGAATGTGCATGCATTGTCAAAATGGCATTGCACCAATGCCCCTGCCAGTATTATTAGCG
Source organism: Gymnoscopelus braueri (assembly GCF_963280865.1). NCBI lineage: Eukaryota > Metazoa > Chordata > Actinopteri > Myctophiformes > Myctophidae > Gymnoscopelus > Gymnoscopelus braueri. The sequence continues at coordinate 31,360,567 of NC_137608.1, forward strand.
CATTTCTGTCTATGGTGTTAAGAACTTTTATCCTCTGGTTTACCTTCAGGTTAACTTTCAGTGCCATGCTCTCTCCAGATAAACAGTTATTCAGTATGCATCGCAAATCCATTTTTTGTGAGTTAGGATTTCTGTGTCCAGTTGTTTTATAGTGATTGCACATGGGGTAATTGGGGTCACTGCCTGGGGGGTGGCCATAACTGAATGGGTAGAGAGGCAGTCAGGGTGCCAGAAGGTCCCCAGTTCGCCCCCCCGGCTAGCCCAATCTGTGTGTTCCTGAGCAAGACACTTAACCCCTAACTGTTCCCCAGGCACTGTATTAAGAGCTCCCTCTGCTCCTAATAGTTAAAGGTAAATGCAGAGGACAAATTTCATGTGTGTATGTTACAGTACGATTGAATAACCTGTCAGATTGAAAAAGGAGTGCTTGTTTTCTTCGAGTTCACCTCCCGTGCTCCCCCATGGTGGGGTGGGCCCCCTGTCAAAAAAAGAAATGACGTCTTGGAATACCCAGGGGGGCCGATGATTTACGATTCTGTCCCTATCGGCACGTAACTCGGTCGCTGAGTAACTTCAGTCGCTCAGTCGACTGAAGGTGACTTCGCAACGCTCGGCACGGCGACTTGCTCGCCTAAGCTCGCTCGGCGGTGGGCACCGACTCAGCGCCGTCCGAGTTCTGTCCCGATAGGGACACAATCGTAAAACATCATTCCCCTAGTCTCTGTACCTCCGAGACGTAATCTTTCGATCTGACTGTTTTTTCAATCTGACTGTAACATATATATACATTTACAGTATATATAATTTATATTCTATGTATGTATGTATATATGTATATACATACAGTATATATGTATATAGACTTTTTTTTAACTAGTATTACTTATGCTGCTGGATTGGAGCCAATTACGACCACTGCTTTCTATAAATAAGATGTATGCAAGTCTTCACATAAAGGAATGTGACGTGTTGTGAGCTTGTAGATATGCTACAGTATATTTGAAAGTGTACTTTTTGTACTTATACTCATGGTACTTATGTATATTTTGATGCCAACCCTTTTGTACCTACTCAAGTAACATTTTGAATACAGGCCTTTTACTTGTAAAATAGTATTTTTATATTGTGGTATTGCTACTTTTACAGTACTTCTTCCACCACTGCAAATAATATTAATTTTGAGATGCCTGTGCAAAGTGGTCAGTACTGGGTGCATGCGTTATTAGGTACAGTCAAACACTTTGTCTAAAAGGTACGTCAAAAAAAGTCCTTGCGGTCTTGTTTCCAACGGGTCCTTATAACTTTTGGCATAGCACAAGATGAAATAAACATGTCACATTTTGGCATATGTTGTCAGGGGGTTCAGAATTCATAACGATGTCCTTGGATTTCCTTGATGTATATCAGTTAATGCAATGCTCCTCTGGTGGGGAATGATTTGCGGTGGTGATTTAGAGGGGCTCAAATCCACTTCTATCAGTTACTTTAGCACTGCCACAATTTTATTTATTATTAGAATGTCAAAATACGTTTGCCACTTAAATCCTGTATACTTAGTAAACTGGACATGAGTTGTATCTATTCTTGATGCAGTCTTTTTTAATCTCTACACCAAATTTAATTGCCAAAATCTGCAAGCTCAGAATGTGCCGCGTTGCAACATGTTCTGAGCTTGTAGATCGGCTATTTTGGGTGAATGTTCCCCCCAGAATTTGAATGCTGGGGTTCAAGTAGTTAATTATATCACCTTTCAACGTACGCTAGTTTGAAATGTTTTTAGTTTTTCTGTTTCTGCATGCATTTTGCTAATGCTATACACACGGTTAATTTGTGTTTTTCTTTTTTCACAGACAATGAAATCTTAATTAAAATGATGGTTATTATTTCAGAGGGATGACATGGAAGCCGTCCCGGGCTATCTTTCTCTGCACCAGACTGCTGACATCATGACCCTGAAGTGGACACCTAATCAGCTGATGAATGGCTCTGTTGGGGACTTGGACTACGAACACAGGTGTGCAGTGCACCACCCAGCTGCAATGACTTGATAATGAACAAATGGCAAACTTAACCACTTAAATCCTCTAATCTTAGTGAAACAGACTTGAGTTTAATTTTTCCGTCTACACCAAATATCTTCATCAAAAATAGCCGATCTACAAGCTCAAGCTAATATTCCCCCCAGAATAGGCATGCTGGGGTTCAAGTGGTTAAAGACGGGGTGCCAGAACATAATCATCAGGTATTATGTTATACTAGGAGGAAGATATTTTTCAAAAAAGTGTACAGAAAGTGTTAAAATTATGTTTTTATGTGGACACGCCTCCAGTTCATTAAGTATACCTGGTTCTCACCGTAGCACCTCCTCCACCACCTTAGCACCACCCACCTGTCCTAGTCCCTCCTCCTCCTCATGCCCACACCTGTTGTGTTATGATAATGAGGGGGAGGGTACAATTTTACTATGTCACTAAAGGGCTGTTTTTCTATACATCCACACGGCGTAGTGTCATCAGTGGGTCGTACCTAGGGGGGAGGAGTCGGCTCGGGGGAAAACACAGATTTCCCCCAGCTGGTATAGACCGAGGGATGTGGGGTTTTCAAACTCATATGCTGTAAAAGTATACCAATTTAAAAAGCAGGCGTCATGGCTTGCCAGATCAGAGGCACAGAACCTTGTTGCCACTCGACAAGGAACGCTACGATTGGAATGTTGTCCTGACTAGACAAAGGATCCAACACAACACAATGGCACGAGGTTATCTGATTTAATCGCCTGGTAAGAGACACTATTACATTTTCTATAGATATGATCAATTAAACTTATCATAATATCAAAAAGCAAAAGCCATTCATTCATCAATGATGTTTATAGAACACGTTTTAGTGAATTCCAAGTACAGGAGACATCGACGCCATTACAGTTTGGAAACGCAGTTCAACATGCAGCGATTTACTCACAAAACAAGCCAAAACCGGCTATCCTCGTTTAAAAACCTACAGAAAACACAATTGTAAATCTGGCAATGAACACAGAGCTAAAGCAGTGTGTAAATCCTGCATGATATTAAATGGCGCACGCGCCAAATGATAATGGCGTCGGTACATGCCGTTCACAAAACAGTCTCTAAACTGTACTTCAAATTCACTATAAACATTATTGATGACTTAATGGCTGTTGGGTTTTGATATTTTAAGTAAGTTTAATTGATCATATCTTGTAATAGTGTCTCTACCAGGCGATTAAACACTGTGCATATGTAAACATGTTTTGTAACAAGGAGGGAGGCGAGAGGTAACCAGAAGACTCGCCCCAAAACACGCTCGCCCCCCATTTTTCTCACCGACCAGCGGTTCTTGTATTCTTGTATTTATTTTACAGAGGATAAGGTTTGAATTAAGTTCAGGGTTAGGCATAATTTTACCGAGGTTCAGTTTAGGAATAAGGTTATGTTTTGGCACCGTTTTACTGAGGTTAAGTTTAGGAATAAGGTTATGTTTAGGCATAGTTTTACTGAGGTTACGTTTAGGAATACCAGGTGAATCCCGGCGGGTTTGCCCCGGGGCGATTGTGTTTTGGGGCGAGTGTTTTGGTATTCAGACGGAGATGGAAACAGATCTCCGATCTCAGTGGTGCTTGTGCTGAAACTTGACTCATGCAATAAGATATAAAGATAATCTGATAAACCACATGAACCCCAGCTTACGTATTCTGGGGGGAACATAAACCAAACACCCCAAGACCTCTGGGGGTTCCCAGACCCCACTTTGGGAACCAGTGTTCAAATACTAAGTTGTGAGAGGGAGTATGACTTGACTTGTTATCTTTGTTTTTCAGTGTCTATTGGGATTACGCCATGACCATCCACCTGGAGGATATTGTTTACTTGCACTGTCATCAACTGGGTGCGTCCAGGCCCCAGACAATGGCTCTGGCCTCCATCAAATGCTGTTCGATAAGCAATCATTTTGTAGCTGAACTGTAAAAACATTAACAGTATTAAGATTAAGATAAGATGGCCTCCCAGAGGAGAAATTGGTGAAGATCAGATACAATAATTTCTGCCTGTCATTACCATTGCCTTTTCACTCATTCTGCATTCAACTATAATTCACAAATAGGCTAATCCATGTGCTCTATTTATTATATCCCTTGTGTTACTCAACTGTCCCACGAACAGCAATCATGAATGATTTACAGCAGATACCCTCATGTTGTTCCTCTCTAGTGGACAGTGGGGGAACAGTGGTGCTTGTGAGTCAGGATGGGATACAAAGACCTCCACTACGATTCCCCAAAGGAGGCCACTTACTCCAGTTCCTCTCCTGCCTTGAGAATGGTCTCCTCCCCCACGGACAGTTGGATCCTCCACTCTGGTCCCAGAGAGGAAAGGTCAGCACAGGAGGTCATTTATTGGGGTCATTCTTGACCATAATTCACACTGGGAATTTTGCTCTCATGTCATACTTGACCGTGGGTGAGAAACCTGACCCTGACGAGGTATGATGCATATGACGTAAGAGCAAAATGGCTTACATGTGCAAAGCATTCTCACTCCCAACTCGTCACATTTCAACGCTTGGTCAGGTACCTTTGGTGTTTGGTGCCGATGTCGAGGATGCTGCATACCATGTTAACGATGACAGAATGATCATTACTGAATCCCACCCTATCGGTATGCACCTTGGACAGAACTGAGTCGGCATAAGCAGGCTTCGCGCCACTCAGTGCAATGCATGTTTCAGACGTAGTGGGAGTTCTATCAAGTAGTTATACCAAGGACTACACTGCATGTTGAAAAAACTAATGCAAGTTAGGATGCGTTGCCATGTGAATATGACTAATTACTTGTATTAAGATCCAAGGAAACTGATATTGGTACACTTTGAGATAAATCAACCTGATCTGATCAATAAAATCAATTAGAAACTAGAAAAGTGAGCTCCTCCACCAGGCCGGGTTGCCTACCCAGGGCCCAGTGAAATTTGGAAGGCAGTCATAGCCAATTGGAATGGAATCTGAATTTGTTTTATGACCTACGGTTCAAAAGTTATAGGCCAAAATGTGAATAAGGCTATTATAGCGCCACCATGCGGCCAATTGGAAAGATTTCTTCCTTGGCCTACTGGAAATGTGCGTGCCTGGAAAAGTTTCACGGCGATTTGTGCTAAACGGGCCCCTCCGGCAAACTTTGAAAGCCAATCGTAGCCAATCGGAATTGACCAGAAAAATCTGACAGATACATCTTCATCACATGACCACAGAGATAATATGTACCTATTTGCGTGAGTATTCCAGAAAATCTGTAGGAGTAGTAGCAAAAAGTGTGTTTTGAAGAAAACGCTAAATGACCAATGATCCAAGAATGCCTTGGTTGGTGTGATGTTGCTAAATGTGTTCTGTGGCTGTGTTGGCTGTGTTGACTTGTCCACCATTGTACAATGTGCTCTGTTATGTGAATGACGAGTGTGTTTGTTTGCATCTGTATTCAATTATAGGGCAAAGTGTTCCCTAAACTGCGAAACAGGGTTCCTCAGGGGTCCGGTTCCATAGAGTCGGTCTCAGATAAGGAGGAAGATGAAGCTACAGACTATGTCTTCCGTATCCTCTTCCCCAACAGCCAATCAGAGTTTGGTAAGGAACTTTACCCCACAGGGTATCATATTAAAGTACGGTACTAGTTGGAATACTATTAATGTGCTGCGGCAGCCACTGGTATCGCCCAACGGCTGCAGTTTCTTTTATGAAAATGTCCCCCTCATTGTTTGTTACAGTGACAGTAACCCACCCTCCCCATCTGACTTCCTCCTTCTCCCTTCGACTGAGAGGACAGCCCCCCTCCAAAACATGCAGCTGTCCTGAAGAATCCCCTTTACTCCCAGGAAACAGCTGTAATACTGTCACACCGCATCTTGTCCGTTCACCTGTCGGCTTATCTTGCTTTAATTCCCTGCCTTTATTATCCTCCCTGCTCTCATCTCTGCCTCTGGCCAAGTTTATTGATGTTTGCCGTAATCAAAGGCCCCCTCACACACACCCTACACCCACCATTTTAACTGCATTACAATGCAATAACCTTTTTACAGATGGTCGTAGACAACTGGTTGAAGGATCATGGCTGTTGAACTGGAAAAAAGCCTCCTTGATCTGTTGCTAAAGGCCAATCAACTAAAATAGTCTAGTTTTGTGTTATTTACATGCAGATATCGTAGATTGATGCAGGCAGTTGTTTACCCATTTCAGACTGCTCAATGATCTTTGCTCATTTGCTTGATCTTCTCTCTTTCAGTCGGCAACAGCAATCAAATGATTATCTGAATTAATACCGACGGCGTCATAATTGATAAGTGTAATTCTGGGTGTGCATAACGTTGCAGCTGTGTTTAAATCATCAATGGGCAAATATGCTTAATAGCTTCAGCAGCATACTGCATTAACAGTAGTGTACTGAATCTGATACTGGTGGCAATGATGGTTGTGTGTGTGTGTGTGTGTGTGTGTGTGTGTGTGTGTGTGTGTGTGTGTGTGTGTGTGTGTCTGTGTGTGTCTGTGTCTGTGTCTGTGTGTGTGTGTGTGTGTGTGTGTGTGTGTGTGTGTGACTCCAGTGACTCCTCCAGATCTGATGGACCAGGCGGCCACAATGTGGCATCCTACTCTCAGAAAGTCCTCGTGTTCTTCCTGTTCTCAGGGGAGCCTCTCTGATGGGGTGCCACCCAATGGATGCAACCATGAGAGGTGAGAGTAGAAATAGCCGTTGGCTAATAAGGGTTTTCACCTGCAAACGACATTGTGTGGGGTAGGGCTGCAACTATTGATTATCTTTTTTGCGATTATTATAAAGAAAATGTTTCCAAATAATCTACAAGTGCGTTTGTTAAAATAATTGGGGGGAAAATGCAGATATCGGCACATCCATTAACCACTTAACACTGGCATCAGGCCAATTTTGATATTTTGAAGTCAATTAACGTTGCAGATGGCTCTCCTTTCCTGACTTTTCCTAAATAGGGATATAACCATGACCATATATGGACTTCCGGGTTGACTATTTTGTCCGAATAGACCAATTATTTGTTTACCAACATTGAGACTGGACGCACAGGTGACTGTTTCATGTAATCAATTCCCAACAGATCTCCAAACCTGTTGTTTTGGGGTGCGCTGGTTTCAGTTCGTTCAACCTCCTCTTGTGTGTTGGATAGTGGGGTGCGTCTAGCGAGACATATATACTTTGCGCAACGGTATTGTGCGCTGAGAATAGCTGACATACAAGCTCTCAACCGCGTCGCGGATGCGATCGTTGTGAGCTTGGAGGTCTGCTATTCTCTGCGCACGACACCTTCGCGGGACGGAGCATAAATTAGATTTGACGGGCTGCAGCTGCGCGAGCCAAGCAGGTTCTGGTGCCATGATCATAGAGCGCTCCCTCCGTTCTTATGACAGCCACTGGAGGTGGGGTTTGGGGGACAACTGCTTTAAATTGCTATTATTGTTTACACACAACAGAAACCAAGGATTATGTTTTTCAAGAGCGAGAGATCACAGTAAAAATCCTAAGCATTCTTCCTCCAAACTGTGAGAAAAACAGCATCTGAAAGTTTGATGGGATGCATTTTTACACGTGAGTGCAGTGACCACATTAACACTGCATCTTATGAGCGATGGAGTTCATTTGGTGCCAGCCTGCGCGCGCATACTGGTTCTTATCAGTGCAACGTTGTCTGTTCAGGGGTCTATATGGAGTGCATTAAAGGGACTACACCATGAATCTAAAAAATATTTATTTTATATAAATATTGTCCCTTAATACATTTTATACAGGTTTAAGCTTAAACAACCACCCAGATAATTGTTTTCATAATCTGTCTGTCTGTCATTCCAAGCCTTTTCAGCTGCGATACCAAAACGTCCTCTTTGGGCAGAGGGGCGCTATTGAGGAAGTTTGTCTGTCAATCATCACCTCCCCCCGCCCTCCTCACCGCTTTTCCCCGCCCTCATTAGAATACGGCCAATGGCGCCGGTTGTAAACAATAAGGGAGGTGGAGACTGAAAATGAGGGAGCGGGACTATTAAAATTAGGTCCCCATGGTGACATCACCATTAGGAAAATGTGAAATGGCCTGTTCAGACACGCCCATTCAGAAAATCCATGAAATGAAGATGAAAGACTGAGTGTTAAAAAACAAATGTGAGTACAAGGGACACTGGGGGACCCAAAAAGTTTACAAAATATATTACAATTTTTTTTTTTAAAGTTACATTCATGGTGTAGCCCATTTAAGTTTCTCACTCCACCCTCTTGAGTAACCATGGCGATCTAACGTGGTCAACCCTAGATGATGTGAAATCCCACCGTCAAACATCATAATGGAGTCAAATGCACATTTTGTCCCTGTCAGGTGCACATATATGGAGATCAACGTACACTGATGTCATACACAACATAAACCAAATGCACATATATGGAGATCAACTTGCACTGATGTCATACATAAAATAAACAAAGCTAAATGCACATATATGGAGATTTGACATGCACTGATGTCAGACACAACAGAAACCGTGTCAAATGCACATACAGTATGGAGACTACAGTGCAACGTAGGTGTGAGAGTCGCATAGCGGCCTGAACTCTATATGTCAGGGCCGCGTAGTGGCCCAAACCGCTAGTTTTATTAAATTATCAATTATATGTTATAATTTATTAAATCGATTAGTTCGATTAACTGTTGCAACCTTAGTATGGAGTTGGGCGTATAATCCAAAGACAAATACACTGTGGACAGTTACAACATTAATGCAACAGGGAAAAGCTTGTAGGGAAAATGTAAGCAAAGCAGAGTAACTGGTTGAATGCCGTGCATAAATCCAAGCTGATGTGTCGTATTGTTGGTAGACATTAGAATACTAAAAGCTTGGCATTTTAAATATCAACCCTCTTGGAACTATACACAAAATTAGCCACATTTCAGGACAATGTGAATCACTGTGAAATGAGAAGAAGTTTAATTTTGTGAGTTTAATTAGGTTCTCTTTTAGAAAGCATGCACAACAAATCCTTAAACTGTGGTGTCTGACGTGGCAGAAGTGAGGATTTGTGTTCCTCATTTGTCATTTCTGTTCTGTATTATCTGACAGGGCTCCTTTGAAGATGCTCTGTGACAACATGAAGTACCAGATCATCTCCCGGGCGTTCTACGGGTGTATGTGAATGCAAAACACCTACTCCTAGTCTGTTATTGTGTATTCTGAAATGCTATTTGATGTTCTAGGATTCATGTGTTTAAACAGAAACAATTTGTAATTTAAAAAACCCGAAATGACAATCACGATTGGCTGTCACATTTTTACTCAATAAGAATCTTAATGAAGTTTGATAAGATTCATCGGATAATTTACCTCTTTTATCTGAAAGGGCTTGCCTACTGCCGTCACCTGTCCACTGTCCGTACACACCTCTCTGCTCTGGTCAACCACACCATTGTGGAGCCTGACGTGCCGTGTGATGCCTACAGAGGTCTCACCACTGACGTGTGGCAGAGATTCCTCCAGGACTGCACTGTAAGCATCACGATTAGTCACCACACTCTCCACGTCATCACTGCCCTGCTGCAGCACAAGCTTAAAATTAACAACTGGTGATATGCTGTTCCCACACACATACTCACGCACACACACTTGAGTACACACCTCCACTTCTCTCATCTCTCTGTCTGTCAGTATATCTCATCCATATGTATGCTCTGCTAATCATGTTGTAGCACACACCATTAGTCACACGACAATATGCTTGAAGAATAATGCCCTGTCAATCTGAGAGACCCAGCCAAGTATCTATTTGGGCGTATGTATACTGTATTAGATATGTTAGCCTAGATTCATGAAGAGTCTGACTTGACCATACATGTTGCATGTTTTGCATCCCTTATCCTACTATAAATGCACACTCACTCACTCAATACAGTTTGTGTTCTGGATTAATTTAACTGAATGGTCTGGTGTGTGGTTATAGCAAACACAGATCAAACTACATTTTATTTGTCTTTGATAAGTTTAACTGTCAACTGCTGATAAAAACACAATTTATTGGCACAAGGAATTAACAGTCACACCTTTGTGGATTACAGTAAAATTGTAATGACGTTCACAATCACTTAAATTAATAATTCGGAGCATAAATTAATTCCGACCAGCACAAACGGACAACATTACGGGTACACCATTTTGTTCCCTTTAGCGTGAGCACCGACCACCGCCGAGCGAAACCGAAACCAAAACACCGCGAGCCAACACGACGCAGCCGCCATTGAAATCTCCCCACAACAACAACAACACACGCGACCACTTCGCTTCAACCCGCACCGTTGCTTTCACTTTGGTCATGTCTCTATCACACCACACTCACTGTAATATGTCCGTCATTCACGTGCCATGTACATCCCAAAGACAACATTATCAACAACGCTACGGAGAATCGTTGCCAGGTTGCGTGCGAGAAATAAGCAATCCGGTCTGTGAATTTTCCTCCATTTGCCTCCATTCCTCCTCGCTCAAAGTCGCTTACAAGTCGCTTACAATTAATGGACATGCCAATATTGTCTACGCTCTCTCTCTCAATACAAAGTGATGGTCACTTGACCATCCTCCCTCCACACAGAGAGAGAGAGAGAGAGAGAGAGAGAGACCGCTGTTGCAATGAACGTGTACATTATACTAATGTATAATAGGGCACAATATCTATATATTTTTAGATGATTATTTCAAAACATATATTCACCACTTCAGCCCTATATACTTTTCAGCCATTTGAAAATAGCAGATCTACAAGCTCACAATGCGTCGCAATATATTACTGTTGAGTTGCCTGCGCCTCTCTCTCTCTCTCTCTCTCTCTCTCTCTCTCTCAATACAAACACATGGTCACTCGACCTACATGCTCTCTGCTTCTGCAGTACATTGAGGCCTCACTACATGACTCCCCCCCTTCATTACACTACATTTAGGGCCCGATAGAGCACATTTCAGTACATTTAGGTTAGACTTCTTTTGATATACAGCAGCCCTTCTCTCTTCGCCTCTGCAAACCCTGTTTGGGGGGGGGGGGGGGGCAACGTCATAATAATACCAACACCGCTAATCTATTGGCTCGCCACCATATGCCACGATGTCACACAATACCTATTGCAATACAATGTTTTATCATACCATCATATACTATAATCATATGTATTATTATGTATATTACTAGAGGTTACGGCCGCGTTTATATATCTTCTACATAATATATGTTATATATTATTATATATATCAATTACATATTAAAATAATTATTGCAATAAAATGTTATATATCATAATATTCTACCTTATAACATCTATCTATCTTATAATGTCATATGCTGTATTATAGTACATAATAACACATACTTACAGTCACATATAAACTATATCTACAATACAAACATACATACTATTATGACATATGAATACATACATATTTATCTCTATTTTTACATATCCATAATATACACCTGAGCCACAAATGAGCCAGTATTCACAACGCCTCTTTGAAAGGAACGGAACCCCACGATCCGCCTCCCTTAAAAGAGCCATAAATCCCATCTCTACTGCCCACTCTGTGCTGCAGCGACACAGACACAGAGAGAGGGACACGGAGGGACCAACAAACACAAAGCCCTTCGCGCCCCGAGACTCTAGTATAATACATTATAGACACAAGGAATTGACACTCTCACTTCTGCTGAGTATAGGAACATTTTAATCACAGAGGTTGTGAACACTCCATGACCGCACTTCTAGACTTCTAGACACTGCGGGATTTCATAGGATTAATGAAGGAATAAGTCTTTGAAATGACACCTAAATTGTGAGGGATATATGACTCTTTCAGTTCGGCTCTGGGATCTTGCATGCATGCCCAATATGCGCCCGACATTTACATTCCAGGCGCGGGTGATACGTTGTCTTAAATGATTCTCAAACGTACATTCTTCTTTTTAGTACATATTTGTTTCAATTTGAAGACAGTGAAACTTTACACTCATTCAGCGTGTCAGTAAATCTTTCAATTTATAAACTAACTGGGTTATTCACTTCTCTATTATTCAGTACAGGCCAACGGTGGTTTCTTTAGCTTGCATTGTGTATCAAGTTTTTGAATGACATTCTGAATTACTTGTCTTAGTTCTAATGGTCTCTTCTGCCCAAATTGCATTGCTTTTATCATCATAGCTTAGTTTTTAGTTTTTTCATAAAAAAAAGGTACATTTTTCATCATAGTTTTAGTCAATGAAAGTAACACTGGCTTCATTATGTTTTTGTCAGCTACAGTATAGCCATTGATGGAAGAACCACTACTGCCACCCAGTGGTCAATCCTTCCAGTTACTGCAAATTTAAATATGCATTACTGGGCCTGGTCAAAGGAAAATGTGTGTTACTTCGTGACAGAAAATAGATCTTAAATCTTGAATCTAGATAGCCTTTTAACGTTGTGGCTCTGTATGAGAGGGTCTGTGTGTGTGTGTGTGTGTGTGTGTGTGTGTGTGTGTGTGTGTGTGTGTGTGTGTGTGTGTGTGTGTGTGTGTGTGTGTGTGTGTGTGTGTGTGTCAGTCTGTCTGAGGCTAATATTGCAAGACCGCTGGACTGTTCAACGCCACAATTCTTATGTGCGCTGCCAGTAGGCCAAGGAAGTAACTCCCTGCATTTTTTCATATAATTATGTTTAACTTTAATTATATAATGGATGGAAGTCAATGGTGGTCAGATCGGGCTGAAACCTTGCCCAAACATGGAGTCATACATCATACTGTAGATACATCATAGAATAGATGACTGACAATGACATCATAGTCTGGCCACATGAAGTCCGAGATCCACATGAAGCCATGCCATTATTAGACACTATTATTAGACACAGTATTTGATTTGTTCCTTTTATCACATGTCTTATCTCTGTAGGCATATGAAGAGCAGGAGCTGCTGCGTCTGGTATACTTCGGTGGTGTGGATCCCACACTGCGTAAGGAAGTGTGGCCCTTCCTTCTGGGCCATTACCAGTTTGGAATGTCTGAGGCAGAGAGGAATGAGGTTTGTGTTCATCACCCTTTCACTCGATTTATACTCTGTTGTGCAATGGTGCCGTGCGCCGAAAATAGCAGATCTACAAGCTCACAGCGTGCGTGACACATTGTGAGCTTGTAGATATTACAACTATTTCCAAAGTATAAATCAGGCTTTATCGTTCTAGTTAGCTCCCTCTGCAATCACTGAACCCTATCCAACCCTTGATCCCAGGTGGATGAACAAGTCAGAGCGTGCTATGAACAGACTATGAGTGAGTGGCTGGGATGTGAGGCTATAGTCCGCCAGCGGGAGAAAACACAGCATGCTGCAGCTATACTAAAGTGCTCGTCTGTGGCTAGTGTGGACAGCAGCAGCCAGAAGATGATGCATTGCGATTCCACCGTCAGCAATGAGGTGACACCTTGACCAATTCAAACGTCATGGGACAGCTCTTCTACAATATAAACTATGCATGTGTAGTCCCAGACACTTAACCTTGGTAGTTTTTGTTTTAACTCATTAAGACCTGGAACTGTGTCATTTTTAGATTTGAGCTAAAAAGCATAAATCGTGAAAATGGGTGCAAATCTTTGAATATATATTTTCAAAGCGAACATTTTTAACTCAAATCTCATTGATTCAGGAACATTTAACCCTATTTGTAGGAGAGTGTGTTAGTGTGATTTTTCTCTTTTACTTTCTCACTCCCAGTCATCCCAAAGCTGCAGCTCAGAGAGACAGAGCCTGGCTCGCCTACAAAGTGACTCTAGTAGCAGCACTCAGGTACCATAACTTGCCTTGCCTTACACACAGCACTTTATTTACACTCACATTCATGCCTAGAAGATCATGTTCAAAATCCGCACAGTGAAGTGCCTTGAAAGCAACTGAGTTTTCATATTATGGTGCTCTATTTTCATAATAATGATCCAACTTTTTTACTGTTTAAATTGCCTTGACTACCTACTTTTTTTGAACCAATATCCCTTATCCCTGCACTCTCTCTCCTGCTAGTACTTCACATCCTTCCAACCCTTCCCCTTGAGTAGCCTGCTTCCCTTTGGCTTGTTCTTCCAGGTATTTGAGTCTGTAGAGGAGGTGGACCAGATCGAAACGGAGCCAAAGAATGAAGAGACCAAACAAGTGCCAAAGATGCCCAACGGGGCCCTCCAGAATGAGACCAGCTCTCCTGACTCCGGCCATCCTTCCTCCCGCAATTTCTCGGTCACCTCTGGCATATCGGACGGCTCCCTCAGCACGGAGGATAGCGCCGCGCCCGATCCTGCTTCTAAAATCACTTCTGCCTCGCAGCAGACCCTGCCACCACAGAGCCCAATCAAGCCTCCTCAGGACGCATTAGGAGAGAGCTCTGGCCTGCAGGAGAAGAAAGACAGTCAGATAAAACAAGGTGACATATCAGTGAGACAAGAAAAAGAGGAGGAGCACAAAATGCCTGAAGTGGCCAAAGAGACCGAGGTGCCAGATGCTGAGGTCACCCAGTCAAGAGAAGGGCAAGCGAAGGCCTGTGAAGACCTGAGTCTTCCACCTAAAACAGAGGACAGTGTTGTAGATTCAGCAATCAACCCTGACTGTACTGAGCAGAAGACAGACGCAAAGGAAATGGATGCTGCTGAACCAGAGGCCAAACACGAGATATCAACAGCAGAGTCAGGGAAAGAAGTGCCTAAAGATGACGATGCGACACCATCAGTTGTGGTCGCGAAATCAAAAGATCAGATCGTGCTCTGTGAGCAGACTCTTGAGAAAGGGGCGGAAGAAATGAAGAATGAGGAGACGTTGAAGCTAATGCATGTGGTTGTAACAAGTGTAGAGAAAACAGATGATGAGGGTGAAGCTTTGAACTCAGAGGAGTCTGAAGAAATGATTAAAGCTGAGGCACCAAAGGAAGTGGTATTAATGAAGGAGAATGAGCTTGAGAAAGTGGAGGTGATGGACGGATTAGAAGAAAGAGTTGAAATATTACAGAACCCTGTGGTAGACACTAATCAGATTTTCACAGCAGAAGACGCTCAATTAAAAGGAACGGCAACCTTTAGCAGACCTCCACATGATGACCCTCAAGTCACCACTGAATCCGATGAGTCTCCTTCAGTCGTAGAGATGGAGGAGATCCCCAAAGCCAATGTTTCCATGGCACCTTGGGACAGGAAGGGTCCATGTGAGGCCTCCTCTACCTCAGATGATTCCGTCCCTCACCTGGAGCTCAGGATGGAAGATGAGCGAGGGAAGCCCAGCCCAGAGGGCACAGAGTCCATCCTCTCTGAGGAGCCAGAGATGGAAAGCCTTTACCCTCCTTTTGACTCAGCGGCTCTGGCTGGAGAGACCAAGAATGATGAAGTGACCTCTCCTGTGTCCATTGGGAATATTTACTCTGTATGCACACCTTTTTATATTTCCAAATGTCCATTTATTCATATATGATGCTACAGTGTTATGATTCTTTTTCTTTTTCTGCAATATGTTGCAGCAAGAGCTTTTGGATCTGTACACACTAAATCTCCACCGCATTGACAAGGATGTGCAGCGTTGTGACAGGAACTATTGGTACTTCACCCCTACAAACCTGGAGAAGTTGCGCAACATCATGTGCAGGTAAAGCACCGAGATCTTATCAAAGGCCTTCCATCATTATCAAATACTGTAGTATTGTAATGCAGTAATGCATTGAATTTGAAACATGTAGAGCAAAAGTATGTTTAAAGTAAAAAAGGCGTTGAAAAAGAAATACACATGGAAAACAGAGTGGATTGTGAAACAAGATGATAATGGTGTACCGTGTAGCCCCATAACGCATATATATGGACAGTCACCACACTAGTCGACAAACAAACAGCCAGCCTGCGTGTCGACTAGTGTGGTGACTGTCCATAAATATGCATTGTGAGTTTGTAGATCTGCTAGATTTTCGCAGAATATTTGCACCGTTGTAAGTGACATGCCCGGAATCGGGACAGTAGGATTCATGTGGATACTACTTTTGAGAGTCACAGACTACATAGAGTACATACGTACACATGCTGACAAAACCTGCTCTAGATTCTAAATGGCTTGACCTTTGGCCATGCCCTAAAAGATCTTACACTCACAGTCTTCATTGTTACTACAGCTATATCTGGCGGCACCTTGAGACTGGCTATGTGCAGGGCATGTGTGATCTGCTGGCTCCACTCCTGGTCATTCTGGATGATGGTGAGTCAACGACAATGAGTCAGTGCACTGAGCAGTTTCCTGATACTCTTTTGACACTTGGTATATTATTACTGGTGGGGAGGTTAATGATGAACAATAGAATAGACTTTTCCTGCTTACCTTGTCCCACCACAAATCTGTGTATTTTAGAGGCTCTGGCCTTCAGCTGTTTCACTGAACTAATGAAGAGAATGAACCAGAACTTCCCGCATGGAGGTGCTATGGACACTCACTTTGCCAACATGCGTTCCCTCATCCAGGTGACATACATCTCCAACGTCCTTCCACATTTTTGTATAGGAATTATCACTAAATAATTGTATTTCCCAGAACATCTCAGAACAAAATTTCACCATCAACTGCCAATCTCATTATTTTTTCTCCTCCTATCCCTCACAATCCTTCCCCTATAGATCCTGGATTCTGAGCTCTTTGAGCTAATGCACCAGAATGGG
Organism: Gymnoscopelus braueri; assembly: GCF_963280865.1. NCBI lineage: Eukaryota > Metazoa > Chordata > Actinopteri > Myctophiformes > Myctophidae > Gymnoscopelus > Gymnoscopelus braueri. The sequence goes on from NC_137608.1 coordinate 31,377,317, forward strand.
GACTATACACACTTCTACTTCTGCTACCGCTGGTTCCTTCTAGACTTCAAGAGAGGTACAGTAATGACATACATAGAAACTGTGTTGCTAGAAAAATGCCAATTAAAGGAACTGGAGGATCTGTTTTGAGCCCTGTTTGTTGGTAAAATGTCAAACCACTTGGCAGTTTTCTAACATACAAAGTATACAGTTAATTCAGATTTTGTACAGCATGGATATGGAATACAGTAACATTCAGAAAAACAACTTCTAGAGATTTGTTATTTAAAATATTGTCTATCAATTGTAATTTAACAAGAGGGTGAGTAATGCCAAAAAAATTATCTTGGTATATCCTTGGTGTATGAACTGTTCAGCCCTACTGTCTGATCCAGTTCATACCTGCTTCCTGTCCTTCCCTGCATCCCACCACCTTGGATTCCCAGCATGCTCTCACGCAGCTATGCAGCCTGATTTTTATGCTGCTATACTTTGTCTTACAGAGCTGGTATATGACGATGTGTTTGCGGTCTGGGAGACCATCTGGGCAGCAAAGTATGCTTCCTCTGGTCACTTTGTTCTTTTCATTGCACTGGCACTGGTGGAGATCTACAGGGACATCATACTGGAGAATAACATGGACTTCACTGACATCATAAAGTTCTTCAATGGTAACATACTTATCCCATATCCAGCCTTT